>NW_019154100.1:13867656-14182352 GCF_002288905.1 Enhydra lutris kenyoni | reverse complement strand
AAAATATATTATATGTTTATAAAAAATAAAACTAAAAGAAAAAAAAACACACACACACAAAATTTTAAATTTATTTATTTATTTGACAGAGAGAGAGAGATCACAAGTAGGCAGAGAGGCAGGCAGAGAGAGAGAGAGGAGGAAGCAGGCTCCCTGCTGAGCAGAGAGCCCGATATGGGTCTCCATCCCAGTACCCTGAGATCATGACCTGAGCTGAAGGCAGAGGCTTTAACCCACTGAGCCACCCAGATGCCCCTCTGGCCTATTCTTTTTATAACACCTATTGCTATACAGCAGAAGACATATTTGAGAATTTGTTTCTTTTCTGTCTCTGTCCACTAAACTGTAGCTTCACTGAGGATGGGGCATCCTTAACTGTCTGCTCTCTGCTGTAACACCAGGTCAAGGATATATATGAGGATTGATTTATCTATCTGTATCTATATTATATAGATATATTATAATAGATATTATAGATATATATCAATATATATATAGATATAGATATAGATAGATATCATACATATATCAGATAGACAGATAAATATGCTAGGATATACATGCCAGGCTACCTTGGCATGTAGCAAATATATTATAAAAATCAATACATGATTGCACTCTGTTGAACCTCAAATTTAGAGGATAGTATAGCATATTTCTAGAGTGAGAACACAGCCACATTTGACCTGCCTAGAAGCACTATTCTTTTTCAATCTAAAATAAAAGTAAATATGACTATTTTTCAGTGTTTTGACCAACTAGTAAAGTCTGCCTTTATTAACATGGAGGAAGAGTGCCCTCTACTGTGCTGTTTAGATGTACGCAGTTCTAAGGTCTTTTAAAAAAATGTCTTAATTTTTGTTTTAATCAGACAGAACATTGATTTAATTAATTTGAAGAGAGTTACAAATAGATAATGTCCATTCTTATTGCTTTAAAATAAAAATCTGTGTCTACAGTAAATGGAGAATAAATCTTATGCTGTGGACATGCAGATTTCTTGTACCGGGGTAATTACTACTTCAAATTTGATTCAAGGCTAGAGTAGGACATGGAAAGAAATTTTAAGTCAAAGGCATGTTTGACAATTATCAAATACTGTGTTTGAAAGATAA
Source organism: Enhydra lutris kenyoni (assembly GCF_002288905.1). Lineage (NCBI taxonomy): Eukaryota > Metazoa > Chordata > Mammalia > Carnivora > Mustelidae > Enhydra > Enhydra lutris. The sequence continues at coordinate 14,181,237 of NW_019154100.1, read as the reverse complement.
ACAATTATAGTTTTTGCTGTTCCTGCATATAAAAATAATATAAGTATGCTCCCTGGTTAATGAAGAGGGCTCCAGAGCTGGAGAGAGCTGTGTTTGATTTGCAAAAGACTCTACTAGGTCTCTACCCTTGCTGCATATTATAATCACCAGGGAGCATTTAAAGACTATTAATGCCCAGATCACTTTCTTTCTTTTTTTTTTAAGATTTTATTTATTTATTTGAAAGAGAGAGATCACAAGTAGGCAGAGAGGCAAGCAGAGAGAGAGAGAGAGAGGAGGAAGCAGGCTCCCTGCTGAGCAGAGAGCCCAATGAGGGGCTCCATCCCAGGACCCCCGGGATCATGAACTGAGCTGAAGGAAGAGGCTTTAACCCACTGAGCCACCCAGGTGCCCTCCCCCCAGATCACTTTCACCAAGAATACTTCTTCTTTTTCAATCTTTGAGCTTTTTAGGTCTCTCTCTTATTGAAATGGTTCTCCATGAAGGGGCCATTGTGCTTCTCTATCTCCCCAGGGACTTTGCAAACATCGGGGGAATTTTCAGTTGGTTCGCTGTTGGTAGAGGAGGAGAGTGCTACTGGTATGGGGTAAGCAAGGGCCAGGGACTCTACAAATCAATCTGTAATGCTCAACCCCTCCCCCCCACCCACTTAAAACTAGGAATTACAAAATGTCAGTAGTGCCAAGGTTCAGAAGCCCTGCCTTATTACACTACTTGTAACCCCCAATAAAATTTGGAATAGAAAAGATTAGAACAAACAACCGTATTTTGCTCCAGATCTTACTGAGAAACGTTTGTTTTCCTCTCTCAAATAGGCTGTACATTTTCTGCAGATCGAGAAACTCCCATTCTACTCCTACTTCATTGAGAGCTTTTATTATGAATGGTCACTGGATTTTATTAAAAGCTCACTGCATCTATTCAGATGTTCATATGGTTTTTCCTTTTTAGTCTGTTAATATGGAGGATTCTTGACACAGTCTTAAGTGTTAAGGTGGGTTCCATGACAAACTCCTTCAATTTTTGCATATTGTTGGATCCAGTTTGATGTATTTTAAAGGTTTTGGTACCTATGTTTTGAGAAATGCTGGTATGTAGTTTTTCTTTCTCATAATCTGCTTCTTTTGGGTATCAGGATAATATTGGCCTCATCAACGAATCAGGAAATGCTCTCTCCTTTTTCTTTTTATCATCTTTTTAGTGTGTATATAGAATTGGTTTTATTGCTTTCTTAAATGTTTGATAGAAGTCACCAGTGAAGAGAAATAAGGCAATCGGAGAAAGACAACTATCATATGATCTCCCTGATATGAGGAAGTGGAGGTACAACATGGAGGGTTTGAGGGGTAGGAAAAGAATAAATGAAACAAGATGGGATCGGGAGGGAGACAAACCATAAGAGACTCTTAATCTCACAAAATAAACTGAGGGTTGCTGGGGGAAAAGGGGTCGGGAGAGGGGGGTGGGGTTATGGACATTGGGGAGGGTTTGTGCTATGGTGAGTGCTGTGAAGTGTGTAAACCTAGCGATTCACAGACCTGTACCCCTGGGGCTAATAATACATTATATGTTCATTAAAAAATAAAAAAATTTTAAAAATAAAAATAAAAATATGCAAATCTGCAAAAGAAGAAGAAGAAGAAGAAGAAGAAGAAGAGGAAGAAGGAGAAGAAGGAGAAGAAGAAGGAGAAGAAGTCACCAGTGAAGTCCAATTAAGCCTAGGCTTTTTTCTGCTAGGAGATGTAACTATGAATTCAATTTCTTTAGCATGCACACATTTTGCTACATAGTTGGCTGGAATACTTTGAGTTAACCTGACTAGTCTGTCTCCCAAGGAATTTGCCTGTTCATCAATGTCAAATTTATAAGCATGAAATTATGTCTCTTAATTTTTAGTGTCCATAGGTTCTATGGACTCTTTTTTCCCAATATTAGGAATTCATATTGCTTCCCTTTTTCTGGAGGAGTCCATATTAGTCATTCCCATCTCCCTGCTTTCCTTGGGTTTAATTTGCTCTTCTTTCAGTTTCTTAAGGTGGAAGCGTACATCATTGACTTAAGGCTTTTCCATTTATGTTACATTAACATTTAATGTTATAAATTTCCTTTTAAATACTGAGTTAGCCAAAAATTTGATAGTCTGCATTCCAATTTTCACTGAAATACAAATAGTTTCTCATTTCCCTTGGGATTTCTCCTTTCATCCAAAGATTTGGAGGTTAGCCAGATATCTCCCTGTCGTTCACATCTTGTTTAATTCCACTGTGGTTAGAGACCATCGTATGATTTTTTCAATTCCTTGTATTTGTTGAAATTCCTTTTATGGTTCAGAGTATTATTTTCTGTCTTGGTGAATATTTTAAATGTCCTTGCAAAGCAAATATGCATGCTGCTATTACTGGTGGCATGTTCAGTACGTATCAATCAGGTTAGGCTGGTTGAGAACGTAGTTTGAGAACTCCATGTTCTCACTGATTTTCTTCTCACTCTATTAGCTGTTGAAAGATGATTTCCCTATTGAGATGTAATTCCGTGTTTTCTTCTGTTGTTTTTTTTTTTTCATAGTTTCCTTTTCAATTTAACTTTTTGAACCATATAGACTTTTTCTAGGCACATATATGAAAATGTGGATCCAACTTTTTCTTTTTCTTCTATCAGCATCAAAGTAGTTTATCATTAATATTTTAGGTAGTATGGTAAGATGGTATTTGAGAGAAAATTATTCTAGATAATTTGTAAAATACATGGCATACCTTAAAAATATCTAATGTAAGTCTTTAAAACTAAAAGGGAAGAAATCATAGTGGAGAATAAAGACAGCAAGAAAAGTTTCGGTAACACATTTTAAACTACAACATATGCATCCTGTACATATAAAATGAATACTATTATTCTTTATTTTGACTAGAATTCCATCCCTCTGAATAATTTGTCTAATGTGGAGGTTATTTTGAAATGAATTTTCTAGTGGTCTTGCAAAATAAAACAAATGGTAAGATAAAATAGTAATTCATTTTACACAGGTTCCTCATTTTCTGGCCTTTTGCTCAAAGTTAATGTCACAGTCTGATTTCTTATTTAAAATTTCTGATATTAGGGTGCCTGGGTGGCTCAGTTGGTTAAGCATCTGCCTTCAGCTGAGATCATGATCCCAGGGTCCTGGGATGGAGCCCCATGTCGGGGGAGGGGAGTCCCCTGCTCAGCTAGGAGTCTGTTTCTCCCTCTCCCTCTGCCCCTTACCCCCTCCTCGGGCTCTCTCACTCTTTAGCTCTCTTAAATAAATAAATAAAATCTTAAAAATCATTAAAATCCCCGAGATGTGCTACTTCTGACTAGAATATTATTTCTGGTTAGCACTTGGTTTTCCTGGATTCACTAAATTTTGTTTTCTAGTCACGCATTTCATACAAAAAGGAGTGTGTTATATTATTTGAAGTAAGGAAAGGTCTGTAAAAGCACTAGTCACTGAGGACCAGCTATATTTTTTTGGTTTTTCATCCCAAAAATCTTTGAGGAAAATCAAAAAGAAGAAATCTAAAGTTCATATTAAAAATTAATAAGCAATAACTCCATTCAAGAAAAATAGAAAGTTATAAAACTTCTCTATCAATTAAGCTGTATAAAACTGCATTTTAAATCCAGAAGATGAATTTCTGTGAGGATTTACATAAAATCTGGGTTTTAAAATGATACAGTATCCTGGAATAACCACCCTTCTATAATCCACCAATTGCCTTTTTAGAAGTAGATGGTTCCCCTCCCCTCATAATGATTTTACATGATTTGCAGGTGTTTCTTCAAGCCATAACAGCTTTGGGTATGAAAGTCAAAAACAGCAACTCTCTAAGTCACCCTTTCTAGGTAACTTTTATAAATCTTTTTCCCATCTCTCCACCAGCTGCCCTCCACTTTCCTAAATGTCAGGTTTATAAGTCTTCTTGACACAGAAGCCGTGGTTGCTGGTAATTTCTGCAGCCACCTCCAGTGTTGGAGCTGGGCACCACTACTCAAGACATCCATCCTCCCCACAATGCTTGTGCTGACCACCTGGCTGGCTCCTTCGTGGTCACCATCTCTGCCTCTGAGGACTTGGGTTTGGGTTTAGGAAAGCAATCTCTTCATACTCAGGCTTAAAACAGCAGTTCTGCTTGAGATGAATTTGTTCTAGTTCAGGGGTGAGAGGAAAGAACCCCAAGGGATCTCCCTGCTTCTTCAGAATTCAGGCATGACAAAATGAAGCCATTCTATCAGACATGCTCCTAATGCCTGTGTTCTTGGGATCCCCTCAGACTGGCTGCGATCACAAGGTTCATTCCTTCCCTGTCGAGTCCATGTTTTGTTATAATCTACCCAAAAAGACCTTCTATAACCACTCTATTAAAATTGTACTCTGCCCCACTCTCGCCTAATATTTCCTGTCCTCCCTCCCTACACACCTTTCCTCCATAGAAGTTACATTCTGATATATTTTATATTATAGTCCCCACTTATCCACAGGGGATACATTCCATAATCCCCAGCGGATGCCTGAAACTAAGGCTAGTACAGAGCCCTATACATGGTATTTTTTCCTACATGTACATAGCTCTTGTTGAGGTTTAATTTATAAATTAGCTCTTAGGAGTGCTTAACAACAATAACAACAAAATAGAACGATTACAATATACTGTAATAGAAGTTGTGTGAATGTGGGCTTTCTCTCTCTCACAAAGTCTTGTTGCACAGTCTTATTCTTCCTGGGGTGACGTGAGATGATAAAATGCCTGTGGGATGCAACAATAAATGGATGAACCATTGCGTCATCGAATTAGGCTACTATGGGCCTTCTGAGCTTACCTCAGGAGGATCATCTGCTTCCAGACCACAGCAGACCGTGGTTAACAGAAACCATGGAAAGCAAGACTGAGGGTAAGTGGGAACAACTGTATCTACTTATTGCCTTTGTTTTTGTTAGCTTCTTCCCTGGACTATAAACTCCATGACAGTTTGGATTTTGTCTGTTTCATTCATGTTGGATCCAAAGTGCTCAGAATAGTGCCCCACACCCGGTAGATGCCCAATAAAAAGATTTACTGACTGAATAGTCTCTAGAAGTGCATCTTCTCGCGGCTTCCTCACCACTCACACAAGCTGTGGGTCTCTGCACGACCGATCGCTTTTCTGCCACAATGGTACGGGGCTCGATTCTGCATGCCAGGACCCATGCCAGGACCCAGTCTGGAGCACAGCCATCTTTCATCCCCCAGTCACAGTGTGAGAATTCCTCAGATCGTTCCTTGGCTCTGAGTCCCCTTTCCATGGAAATGTGACTATGGCTCCTCCACGATTCACCTCCTAGCCTACTGCCAAAGTTCGTTTCTGCTTTACTAGTGCTCCTCCTTCTGGCCCAACTCCTATCTTCTGGGGTCTGTTAAATTATTTAAACAAGGAAGCCATTAGACTGACTCGTGGCTCTAACGCTGCGGAGACCTATGTAGGCCAACCAAAATCTAACCCTACAGATGCCTCAAGGTTACAAAATCAAAATCTGAGGACAACCACTCACAAACAGCCAACTGGGCGTTCAGCCTAGCCAATCAAGAATTTCCTTACTTTGGGACGCCTGGGTGGCTCAATCAGTTGAGCGTCTGCCTTCGGCTCAGGTCCTGATCCCAGGTTCCTGGGACTGAGTCCTGCGTGCAGCTCTCTGTGCAGCAGAGATCTTCTTCTCCCTCTGCCTGCTGCCCCCCTGCTTGTGCTTGCTTGCTCTTTCTCTCTTTCTGACAAATAAACAACTAAAATCTTAAAAAAAAATTTTTCCTTATATCGCTTTAGTTTTTCTCTAGAAAAGTCTTTCCCTACACTCCTGCTGGTAGAAGGCTCCTAACTGCTTTTAGTTTGGCACTGCCCAATCCAAATTGATTTTTGCTCAGATAAACTCTTGAAATGTTTAATCCACCTCAGTTCATCTTCAACAGGACCCAGATTTCATATGCACTGATATTTAAAATCTTTTATAATTATGTAACCTTGGAAAAGTTGTTTAATTTTGACTACTTAATGAGGATGAATTAAGAAATATTAAATTCGTATTTATTTATGCATAAAAGTATTTAACCTTAAAACTAATTGTGTCATTAACTCGCATGTCATATTTAAATAAAATGTCACAACAGAAAACCTTTCCGAAAGAGATGCATTTTAATGATGAAAGACAGCATTAATGAATTTTTTCGTACGTAACCTTTGTGGTATTAAACGTGTACTGTCAAATACATATATCTAACCAGATGAGACTAATTATTTTGTCATGAAAAAGCTGTGATTTCAAAGGCTTTTAAAAAGGCAAAAATGGTAAAGTTACTCTTAGAAGATGATACTTAGGAGTGAATGGTATCAGAGTCACATTGGCTGAAGAAGGCAAATAACAAACATTTAAACCATCTTAACATAAACCTCATTGCAAACATAACAATTCTTTTGAACACAGCACATGGAAAGGAGAATAACCTCCAAGGCATTATGGCTTATGTCTGTGGCATATAAAGAACTAGTTTGGTTAAAGTTTCCTGAATTATAAAATTCCCTGATAAACTCCGCTAGATTATGCATAGCTTTTCAAACTTTTTTAAAAGCTCATATAAAAAGATACAAATGAGTTTTCAGCAGAGCTAATATTGGTCCATAACAAAAATTTACTTTAGGTTATTTTAAAATACTGACATAAGAAAATTCTAGTTTAGAAAGTTTTCCAAACCAATACAAGGCATTAAAAAATCGTCATAGGGCTGAGGTTAATTTTCTAAAGTTAAACAAACAAAAAACCTTTCTTCCCCTCAAAACAGCAATGGGACAGTGGCTCCAAAATATTTTTTTTTTTTTTTTTTCCTATAAAAACCTGTTTACCACCTTCTGGAATCCCAGCCCAGGAACCAGCCTGTAAATGTGGGTGGCTCATGGCCCTGTTTTACGATGACTATTGGTGTCCTCTTGTCTCTTCCAGAAGGGTCTGTCTCAAGATACATTTTGGCTATAAAGAATTGAAAGATAAACATATTCATTTAGTTGTTTTTAAAAAAAATTATTTAAATTCAGTTTAATTAACATATACTGTATTATTAGTTCCAGAGGTAGAATTCATCAATTGCATTTAAACACCCAGTACCATTACTTCAAATGCCCTCCCTGATACCCATCAGCCAGTTACCCCCCTCCCCACCCACCTCCCCTCCAGCAACCCTCTCTTTGTTCCTTATAGTTAAGAGTCTCTTATGGTTTGCTTCCCTCTCTGTTTTCCTCTTATTTTATTTTTCCTTCCTTTCCTCTGTGTTCATCTGTTTTGTTTCTTAAATTCCACATATGACTGAAATCATATGGTATTTGTCTTTCTCTGACTGACTTATTTCAGTCTTAAGTCTTCTGACTTAGCAGAATATACTCCAGCTCCCTTCATGTTGTTGCAAATGGTAAGATTTCATTTTTTGATGGTTGAGTAGTACTCCATTATATATATGCATATATATACATATATATGTCCCACATCTCCTTTATCCATTCATCTGCCGACGGACATCCGAGCTCTTTGCACGGTTTGGCTATTGTGGACATTGTTGCTATAAACATTGAGGTGGTTATGCCCCTTCAAATCCCTATATATGTATCCTTTGGATACCTACCTAGTAGAGCAATTGCTGGGTCATAGGGTCAGTTAGTTTTGATTAAACTAAAATAACTATGGAGTGAAAAGTCTCCCAATAAAAATAATGAGTCAAATTTCCATTGCCCTGAAGAGCCAAATACTGTTCCATACGAACAATTCCTTATTGATTTCTCTCATCTGCCATGGATTGCACATGAGAGTCTAATGATTGCCTAAAAAGATTTCAAACTTTATAGAATTATCCTTACGGCATAATTATTCTTGTACTTTTCAAAAATTAAAAAAAAATTGTTCCAGAAAGAGCAGCATTACTCAAAAACAATTTTTTAAAAAAATCTAGGTTATCATAGTTACAGAGGTTTTACTACTTCTATAATAAAGTGAATTTGAAGTTTGCAGAATAAATTGATGTAATCATGTTCTAAATTAGGTAACACAACATTTTTCTTATTCTTATTCTGAAATTCTTCAGTTCAAAAAAATTCCATTACACTTCAGTTCAGAAAGCAAAAGCTTATTAGATTCTGCCCGGTTTTAATATGTGATTTTGAAGAATGTGGTGAAAAGAGCAGTCAGGAACTTCATAATAAGCACTCAGGGTAAATGCCATCATTGTCCGTAGAATCTCGCTTACCAGACTTCAGAGATTCTGTCCTCTCAACTTCATTGGCGTCTTTGCCGACCCAAACAAAAATCTGAAAAACGAAACAACAATAATACGTACTGTTTGGGGAGTGTTGGCTCGGTGCAAGCCCTATACCAAGAGCTTCTCACACATGGCTCATATCATCTTCACAGCAAGCCCCCAAGTTAGGGACGTGGAGAAGGAGGTACAGGGAAGGTGGTCCATCACTTTCCCAATGTTTGCATTTACTAGGAGATACTCGAAACTGATATCCAGCCAGTTTGGCTCCAGAATTCACATCCTGATATTTCAAGTTTATATAGTATTTTCTAGTTCATACACTTGATCAAAACAACACATTGCCTGTTTTCTGCAGCCGCCCCTTTAAGGTCTGTATGTAAGGCAGTCATTATCCCCATATTATTTTTCTCCTGCAGGGACCTCAGCCTCCCTTGCAAAGCCTCTGCCTTAAACCTATAGTGTACACCTAAAACTGTATCGTCTAACACTTTGGTAAAAGTGCTACAATGTTTAGTATTTAAATATTGAGGTTTTTAAAATTTTTTGAGTTTTTTTTAAACTGATATAATTACATATTCTGTATGTATCCTTCTTGTCAAATGCATAGGTTGTGAACTTCAATGCTGAAACATTCTCTTGAATTACCTTAATTTATTTTTAAACATTTTATTTGTTTATTTATTTGAGAGAAAGAGAGAGGGGAACTGGCACATGAGAGAGCAAGCATACCCAAGAGCTTGGGGAGGGCCTGAAGCAGGCTCCCTGCTGAGCAGGGATTCCTGATTTGGGGGTTGGGGGAGGTACAGCTGCTCAATCCCAGGACCCTGGGATCATGACCTGAGCCAAAGGCAGACGCTTAACCAACTGAGCCATCCACGTGCTCCTTATTTTATGATTCTTTATTTAAAAAGATTTATTATTATTACTTTTTTTTTAAAGATTTTATTTATTTGTCAGAGAGAGAGAGAGAGAGCGAGAGCGAGCGCAGGTAGACAGAGTGGCAGGCAGAGGCAGAGGGAGAATCAGGCTCCCCACTGAGCAAGAAGCCTGATATGGGACTCGATCCCAGGACGCTGGGATCATGACCTGAGCCGAAGGCAGCCGCCTAACCAACTGAGCCACCCAGGCGTTCCAATTATTATTACTTTTTAAAATATTTTATTTATTTATTTGACAGACAGAGATCACAAGTAGGCAGAGAGAGAAAGGGAAGCAGGCTCCCCGCCGAGCAGAGAACCCGACACGGGGCTCGATCCTAGGACCCTGGGATGATGACCTGAGCTGAAGGCAGAGGCTTTAACCCACTGAGCCACCCAAGTGCACTTATTTTATAATTCTTAATACACAAAGATGTTTTTATTGACATGATGTTTTAAATTTCATATCTACAAATATGTGATCCATTCACCTGGAGACAATCTGTGACTAGATTCCAAATTCTAACATGTTAATTCTAGACCAAGAAGCTAAGGGATAATATAACCAAATGATTTTAGCAATTAAGAACAGACCTAAAAGTCTTTACTTACTGGTGTTGACTCTAAGAGTAGGCCTAATTCAGATGCAGGTATCATAGTTGTTCCATACATTTTAGTTCCTAATATATCTATTTTTCCCTTCTATTATTATCAGTTTACACAAAGGCTAAACAACAACAACAACAACAAAACCCCAACTATCAGATACAGCATGCCAAATCCCCATTCATTTCCTCCCAAATAAAGCCACACATAACAGCAACATATTTTCTGTATAGAGTCACAACTATTCTGTGTCTGTTTCTTCCCCAGGGGAAAGGTACCCTATGACGACTCCTTGTAGGATTTCAAGAAAAACTCTAAATCTTTGACTTTGCCGTGGTACTGTACCCCCAAGGCATTGTACCCACTAATGCATTTCCTACTTAAATGAATGGATGAATGCATGAAGAAATTAGGAGTGAATGAATTTTACACATAAATGAAAAATAGAACTTTTATGCCTAAAACTACACAGCCCCAGATGGTAGCATGGAATTTTTCCCACATTTGGAAATCAGTTTGCTACAGGTATCAGTTTTATTTTTTGCCAAACTGTGTTGAGTCTTTCTAAAATGTAGCCTAAACCCACAAGTCCATTTATTATTAGACTTGTCATTTTTCAAAGCCGGTTTTGTCGGCTCCCAAGTATAAACACACCAAATACGATTTTACCTGTTCCCAAGCATCTAGTAACATGACATCATCTTCTGCTAAATCGTCCTGGGTGAACTCTCCTGGAACCTCTTCAATCTGAAATGTTTGAAAAAGCCTTAGGATCCAAGAGTAAAGCAATAATTTTTCTAATATATAGGGAACCAATGCATTGTATTATTTTAAAGCATCATAAAAATAAAGCTTGGTAGCCATTTTTTGGTTCTTTCTGAGTAATAAATATTTAGGTAATTATTTGTTTGTTTAATCTTCTCTCACAAGCTGACGGAATCTGATCTGGGAAGCACAGTGCTTACGACAAACATGACACCGGAATGCCTCAGGGAGTCTATAGTCCGTTTGACCACAGTTCCACTGCCAGTCCCTTGTGACAAGCTGCTTCACAGATCTCCGTTGCCTTCCTAGTCCCTAAAGACATTTGAGCTTATGGTCTAAGTATTCAGTTGCCTTTTATTTTGTAGGTCAAGATTATTTTAATAAAATCAATAGGTCTGGTCATTTTCGAAATCAACAGTTTTTTTTTTTAAAGATTTTATTTATTTATTTGACAGAGAGAGAAAGAGAGCCCAAGTAGGGGGAATGACTGGCAGAGAGAGAGGAAGAAGCAGGTTCCCTGCCGAGCAGAGAGCCTGATGTGGGGCTCCATCCCAGAACTCCAGGACTATGACCTGAGCTGAAGACAGATGCCCAACCGACTGAGCCATCCAGGCACTGCCTAAATCAACAATTTTTGACACAATGATATTCCATATGCAAAGTTTTTTTATTATTATTATTTTAAATGTGTTAAATCATGTTCTCTGTAGTTAATTTTAAAGTTTGCTAGGGAGGGTTAGTTTAATGCACACACTACCAGTGGGCAGGTATTAATCCACAGTTCCAAATTTTTAAAGGATTCTGGATAACAAAGCCCCTGACCCTTAGGAAGGTATGGTAGACGGGGCTATAGTTCATAACTCTTCACTCCTACCCTCTGCTGTGTGACTCTGTAGTACAGTAGAGTAAGTGGAGATAGTCTTGGCCTTGGCCATGTCTTATCAGCAAATGTGACTCTTCAGGGACCCTCTTGTGCTCCTGGGCTCAGTTGTGGGAAAAACAGGCATGAATCCAACCTGTAGTCCAAAGGAGAACCTTCCAGCTGGGCCAGGCCTGGGTAAACTTGGTCCCAGGCAACCTGCAGCCTTCTGACCTTAATACATATTTATTGTAACCTGATGAAATTTTGAGACTGTTACATAAAAAACAGACAAAAACTATTTACAGAAGGCAAAAACTTAGTTTATATTTTCTTTTTTACAGAATATTTATCAATCACAGAATGATTTAAAAAAAAACCAAAAACTTTAAATCTCACTCCATGTCAGGCACTGTTCTAACTCCTTTATATGAACAATTAATTTAATATTCACACACAACTCTCTGAAGTGGGTACTGGATTTTCCCCATTTTACAGGTGAGAATACTACAGCACAGAGAGGGTAAGTAACCAGCCTGAGGTCACACAGCTAGTAAGTAATATCACCAAGTAAGTGATACTGCACAGGCAGACTGGTTCCAAAACCTATGCTTTTAACCCACAGGCTCTGGTGTCTTATGTGAATCTATAGGTCTAAGGCCTGCTTTTTGATGATGACAGCCAGATCAAATACTTGTCAGTCACATTTCTTTTCCTTAAATTGTGAAGGGAATAGTCGGAGTTTCAACTATCAAACAAAAAAATGAGTAGGTGTAGAGGAAAAGTATATTTCCCTTAAATATGTTCATGACAAAAACAAAGACTAACGGATTTTTTTTAAACCTGACAAAGCCTAGGTATGATTTTTGTAAAATACATCTTCATTGGAGACAAGCATGTTATTTATAGCAATAATAACAAATAATACTAATAAGAAATTACAGAAGCGTTAGTTGAAAAAAGTTGATTAGATGCCATATCGAATCAACAGTCAAAAGAGTAAAATAACAGATTTTTTTCTGGCAAGTTTTTAAAATACAAGGATTTCCTTTTCTAGAAAGTTGGTGAGCAACTGTGGTGCCCAACAACCAAATATTTATCACAATTTGAATCTTTAATTTGAACATTCAAGTTTTAGGTCAAATCTCTTATAATCTTCAAGTGTGGTTTGAACATGAGCATTTTCTTCCTCAAAGCATTTTATTTCTGGCAAGCAATGTAGCTGGGGAATAATTTAGACAATTCATGTGTATGTGTTGAAAAATAAAGCTTGTATTCACCAGGACATGGTGACCAAATCTTTGTATCAAATTTTACATAAGAAAGAAGTCTGTTCTTTAAGCAAAATATTTGCTCAAAAACCTAGCATGTCAAACAGAGGAAACAGAATTTTTACGCTTCAACTGAGATGAGGGGCTGCACCCCAGGATATTTTAGAGCCTGATATAAAATCAGTCTTGTACACCAGATACTTTGAAATGTCTGCAATTCAAAGCCTGTGAATGACTATAAAATAAAACCTTCTTGCTGATTTCACTCAATTTGCAGGTGCATATGTAGCTTTCTATGATTCTGCCCAATGATCATAATATTATCATAATATTTCTAGTCAGTCAACATGGTGAAACTTTTTATTCCCTGGGAAATTGAAGTGTAAAACTGACACAGTTTGATCAGAAACCACCACGGTTTCCCACAGAAAGTGTCAAATTATTAAATTAGTAAATCCAACCATATGCATATTCATAGAGCTACAGCCTCATGCTGACACAGGTGCCAAGAAGTTGATATTTTTAAAAGCGGCTTGATTTATGTAGTACTTTATGGTGTTCCTATGCTTTCACATCCATTATGTCATGGACTCTTAAAATGAACTTTTATAGAGCTAAGATGATCACCTGTTTGCAGATAAGCAAGCTAAAACTGAGAATCAGAGCACTGACGTGGCTGAAAAGTGTGAGAGCCCCATGGGAATGCCTCTCCCAATGTTCTTCAGTTCTACCCCTGTGTTTTGCAAGACACTCACGATGAATCGCCCAGTTTTGTTAGAGCAGCCGTAAAGCCGAGGTGGATGGTCTTCAGCCTGGGTTTCTAGCAGTGGAGAAGTCTGGTAGTGTTTCCTCCCTCCAAGGGAATCCCAAAACTCCTCTGTGAAAAACACAATGAGTTAGCCAATGCACTTCCAGGAGCCCAGAGCTGGTCTTGCCTTTACATTAACAAATGATATTATTTCATCTTGACTTTAATGTTAAGAAATTACTTAAATATAGCAGGTTCCATCACCCACTTTTGCAACTAAGGGAAGGATCTGCACTGCCCTATAACTGTTACAAAAGCCCTGTTTATGAAAAAGTTTTAAAATTACATGATTAGCAATTATACCAAATACAAGTCCTGGCTAGTGTCCTTGACCCCACGGCACACACCTGGTTCCTCGCCTTCCTGAATCTTTGTGGTTTTGCATTTGAGGACACTTGCCACATACTCTGCTCCTCTCTCCTCCTCCTGGCTGGCACCTTTTCCTATCCAGATGTAGCCATTGTTTTGTCGCAGTTTCAAGACAAAAACATCATTGGAATTCAAAGACTGTGCATCAACATCTACCTAGAGTATAAAGAAAAATAACAGAGGGATTCAGATTCACCACTACTCCCTCAATAAACATGTCTGAGAAGCTGTGACAGGAATAAACCATGCATTACCTTCTGTCCTGATTCCAGGGTGGCACCAGGACACCACTCTGGCATTAGAAACAGTAGTAGTACTTTGCTCTGTATCACTTTTATGTTCAACTGCCCACAGACAGCGGCAGAGGGCTCTAAGAATAAAGTTGGCCAAACTTAAGTGAGAAGGAACAAAGATAATATTTAAAGAAACCATAAGAATAGGCATTGACTATAAGTGATGTTTGGAAAGTGGGTGTGATAGATGCAAACGACACACATAAAGCAAAGATGTTCAGTTTTGGGGGCACATGGGTCCTCAGTGGGTTAAGCCTCTGCCTTCAGCAGATCTCAGGGTCCTGGGATCAAGCCCCACATCGGGCTATCTGCCCAGCAGGGAGACTGCTTTCCCCTCTCTCTCTGCCTGCCTCTCTGCCTACTTGTGATCTCTCTGTCAAATAAATAAATAAAAATCTTTAAAAAAAAAAAGATGTTCAGTTTTTCTCTCCCCTATTTACAAGGTTTTCCAAATAATCAAAGGGACACCTACCCAAAGCAATTTACAGATTTAATGCAATCCTTGTGAAAATACCAACAGTATTTTCCCACAGAGCTAGAACAAACAACCCTAAAATTTGTATAGAACCATGAAAGACCCTGAAGAGCCAAAGCAATCTTGAAAAAGAAAAACAAGACTTCCAAGATACATTACAAAAAACAGACTTCCAAGATACATTACAAAGCTGTAGTGATCAAAATAGTATGGTACTGGCACAAAAAGACACATAGATCAGTGGAACAGAATAGAAAGCCCAGAAATACAGCTATGCTTATATGGTCATTATATGCTTATATTAATCTTTGACAAAGGAGGCAAGAATATGCAATGGGAAAAAAGACTATCTGTTCAACACATGGTGTGGGGAAAACCGGACAGCTACATGCAAAAGAATGAAACTGGACCACTTCCAGGAGCCTAGGTGGCTCAGTTGGTTATGCGTCTGCCTTCAGCTCAGGGCATGATCCTGGGGTCCTGAGATCAAATTCTACATCAGGCTCCCTGCTCCATGGGGAGTCTGCTTCTCCCTTTCCCTCTCTTTCTCTCTCTTTATCTCTCATGAATAGATAAATAAAATCTCTTTAAAAAAAAAGATAAAAAAAAAAAAGAAATTGGATCACTTTCTTATACCATACACAAAAAGTAACTCTAGATAGAGTAAGGCCCTAAATGTGAGACCTGGAACTACAAAAATTTTAGAGAGCAGAGGCATCGTTTCTCTGATGTTGGCCGTAACAAAGTCTTTCTAGATATACCTCCTGAGGCAAGAGGAGCAAAAGCAAAAATAAACTATTGGCACTACATCAAAACAAAAAACAAAAAACTTCTGCACAGCAAAGGAAACAACCAACAGAACTAAAAGATACCCTACTGAATGGGAGAAAACATTTGCAAGTGACATATCCAATAAAAGGTTAGTATCCAAAACATATAAAGGACTTAAGTAACTCAACACCAAAAGAACAAATAATCCAATTAAAAGCAGGCAGAAGACATGAATAGACATTTCTCCAAAGAAGACATCAGATGGCCAAAAGACACATGAAAAAGATGCCCAACATCGTTCCTCATCAGGGAAATGCAAATCAAAACCACAATGAGGTATCATCTTACACCAGTCAGAATGGCTAAAATCAGAAACACAAATGTTGGTGAGGATGTGAAGAAAAAGGAACCCTGGTGCACTGTTGGTGGGAATGGAAACTGGTGCAGCCCCTGTGGAAAACAGAATGGAGTCCCTCAAAAAGTTAAAAATAGAACTATCCCATGACCCAGTAATGGTGTTACAGGGTATTTACCAAAAGAATCGAAAGGACACGCACGCCTATGTTTATTGAGCTGTTATTTACAATAGCCAAATTATGGAAGCAGGCCAAATGTCCACCGATACATGAGTGGATAAAGAAGAAGCAGTATATATATATATTATTCAGCCATAAAAAGCAATGAGATCTTGCCATTTGTAACAACACACGTGGATCTACGGAATATAAGGCTAAGTGAAACAAGCCAGGCAGAGAAAGAAATATAGCAGGGAATTTCACTCATATGTGGAATTTAAGAAAGAAAACAAACAAACAAAGGGAAAAAAAGAGAGACAAACGGAAAAACAGACACTTAAATATAGAGAACAAACAGGGTTACCAGAGATGTGGTGAGTAGAGGGACGGGTGCACTGAGTAATATATGGAAGTGTTCAATCACTATATTGCACACCTGAAACTAATATAACACTGTACATTAACTATATTGAAATTTAAAAAAAAAACACAAAAAACCCCACAAAACATAAAAATCATAAAAAATCATAAAATCAAAAAAAAGAAAAAAATCATAAAATCATAAAAAATCATTAAACAGGGACTGGAATCCAATGCTGGCAAAGAGATAACAATGCAAATTCACTAACGGGTTCTCCAAGCTCAGATAAATTATAACTCAAATTGTAAAAGGCTATAGCAGATTAGTAACAGCACTGACACGCCCTTTCCTTTCAAGCAAGTAGCTGTGGCCACTGTCTGGAATCGGGCCAGGAAAGCACAGCTGTGCTCCCTGTGGCCACAGAGGAATGAGGAGGACCCGCATGGGCCCGGACTCTGGCCTGAGGAGGAGGCAGAAGGCAGAACATCAGGGCAGGACAAGCTGGTGCAGTCTCAGGCCTGGGAGTGAGCCCGAGGGCCCCATGATGGGCTTGTGCCTTCATGTCTACGGTCTTGGGATTCTGTGATTCTTGTCAGACTCTGTCTGACCACATGGCCATGTGACTATGACAGGACGTGTATGACTTTCGGCACCACCATGGGACTCAAGGTGATGAAGAAGAACCAGTGAGCACGTCTGAGATGGAACAGCCATGAGAGAGGAAGGAAATACAAGTCTGGTGTTCTGAGGGCATTTCAAGAAGGTGTCAGATGATGGTGTTTGGCCAGCTGGGTCGAGGTGCCATTAACTATGCGGACAGCTGAATTTCACCAGGTTCACCAGGACCCTATCTCCAGAGAAAGCCCTAGAGGAGGAAGGAACAGTTGTTGGAACTTCTATTTTTTATTTATTATTTTTTTTGAAGTACAGTTGACACACAATCTGTTAGAAATGTTAAGGATGTGTTCCAGGGGTTGCCAACATTCAGGGATGGGGGTATCATCCTTTTGTAGGAGGAACAAGGCCTCTTGGACCCATATTCAAAGGAATCTGCTGGATGTGATGACAGAGACTGATAGGAACCGGCACGGCCAGTTTCTCCTCCGAATGTCTCCTTACTGGCACAGAGGGAAGAGCGTGGAGGATAGACAGAGGACAAGAGACCCACACACAGACTAGTGTGGCTTCAGGGAAGTAGTTCCAAAATAGAACATCATAAAGCTTTAGCCTCCCAGGAGATGAAAGCAGAAAGCCTCACAATGATTTTGATGAGCACACTTCAGAGAGGCTGGGAATGTGAAGGCCAGTTTGAGAGATTACAAGCCAACAAAGCCAAAAAACATCACAAGCAGCTCACATGCCTCTTAAAGATGTGCCTGCAGGGAAGAGACTAGGAATGCAAGGGTTCTAGACTCTTCCATCTGAAACCAGTTGAGAGTGCCTGCAGAGGAAAGCTCAATGGTTAACTTGACAGATTAAAAAAAAAAATCAGTCATAATAGAACATATGAGAATCCATGTACAGAATGTTCTAGATGAGGTCAATATACATGATGGCATTTAAATGATAAGACTGAATGAGACAACCATGGAGAGGGCCAAGACTGAGCCCAGGGGTTTTGAAGGACAGGCAGAGGAGAAGCAGAAACTGGACTGGTGCAAGAAGTGGAGTGAAAACACTCTTCAGAAACTTGGAAGAAATCCTGGTTAAGTGTGGTTGCTTCAGAGGCCTTGTGAAAAAAAAAAAAATAGTGTTTCAAGAAGCTAGGGAAGGGTGACTGTGGCAAAGGCCAGTTGAAGGTTAAGGAAAGGGGTTAGAAAAGATACTTCTGTCTCCGTGCAATGCAGGTACTAGGTAACAGGCTAGGAGTGGCTGGAACGATGCCCGAGGAGAGTGGCTTAACAAAGAAGAGGCTTAACCACGTAGGGACAAGGGAGGGAGTGAGGCCAATGATTTTGAGGATCCATGCTCTCTTAAGAAGGGCGGAGAAAGGATATGGTATTTGGGAGGGTCGGGGTTAAGAGAGGGTTTTTTTTTTTGTTTTTTTTTTTTTAAAGATTTTATTTATTTATTTGACAGACAGAGATCACAGGTAGGCAGAGAGGCAGGCAGAGAGAGGAAGGGAAGCAGGCTCCCTGCTGAGTAGAGAGCCCGATGCGGGGCTCGATCCCAGGACCCTGGGATCATGACCAGAGCCGAAGGCAGAGGCTTTAACCCACTGAGCCACCCAGTGGTTCCATTAAAAACCCAAGAGAGGGTTTTTAATGGAAAACGGGAGTGTTTTGAAGGCATGCTTGCTATCTGAAGTAAATGATCCAGAAGAGAAGAATACACTGATGATAGAGAAGAGAAAGTTTACTGCCCACCATATTGATGAACTGGAGGTGAGGTAAGAACACGGGACAGAGGGGAAATCCGGGAAAGTCCTCAGGAAGTCAAGAGGGCTGGGGCAGAAGTTGGGGGTAGTGGTAGTGGTAGGAATTTGGTCTCAGGATAGGAGTCACATTTTATTTATTTACATAATAAATATGTATTCGTTTATTTACCAATATATTACTTTTCACAAACATTACTTTGTAATGCTAATTTATGGGTAAGAGTATATTGATATTAATTTATAAAATAATTTAGTATTTATATCTAAGGAACTATTATAAAATACTTAAAGATTATTAAATATAAATAAATTACATTCACTTCATGAAACAGGCAGGAAGGAGAATATATGTGTACAGACAGGAGCACGTTGGTGACACTGGAGGGGAGTAGATGAGGTGACTCTTGTGTGATTACATTTATGTTCTCTGAGAACTCTGACTTCGTGCTCAGTGGAGAGCAGGCGTGTTGGAGGTTTGGAGAGGGAAGACATGAAGGGTGTGTTGGATGGAGAGAGTTCAGGGACTTAGGTTTGAGACTGGAAATTGCTAGAATGTGCATCCTAGAGCAAAGGGACCAAACGACAGGAGAGGGTTGTCAGAGATTAGATGCTGGAAACAGATTTTCGAGGTGCTAAAGTTATAGCAAATTTCAGTACAGGACCATATGAGTGTGAGATAAAAGGGGTCAAGGACAAGACTGTTTGATGAGAGAAGCCAGAGGGATGGAGTCAGTGAGACAATGGCTGAAGCCACCAAAGAATAAGAGGGGAAGGGCTGGTGGCTCCATGGATGACGGCACAAGGATGCTGAGGGAGGAGAGTCTGATAAGAGGGACAAAAGTCAAGGAGGCAAGAGCGGGCCAGAAGGGTACCTTACTCGCCCCCATACCTGGTAAGAGGGCACTGAGGAAAAACAACTTGCACTTGTGAGGGCTATATGGGAATCTGTGTCCTCAGAGGACGCCATAGAGCAAGAAGGTATGGGGGAGGCTGGTTTAGAGAAGAGATTGCAGGTGGAAGGTATGTCACGGCCCAGCTGGTTTCAAGGGCTTGGCGGAATGGCTTGTGCCAAGGGGAAGGGTTGGCAGGTAGGTCCAGGTGTGGGGATTACAGAATGTGGTGGGCAGTTTAGGGGTGACTGGGGAGATGTGGATTTCAACAGTGAAGGAGATGTCTGGATTATGAAATGTGATGGATGGTCCCAGAGGTCAAAACACTCAGCCATTAGACACCTGGGCCTGCTGGCTTGTCCATAGCTAGAGGTCTTCTTGTCTTCTGACCTGTGACATGGAGTTTGATTTGTTTCCCAGCTGCAGTCAGAGACAGCTTATTTGGCTGGTTGAGTTATGGTTGTAGACCAATACAGTGAAGCCTGCTTTCCACATGTGTCACACTTGGACAAACAAGGGTTTTCCCTCTTGAATTTCCCCTGTGACCACCTGACCATCACCTGGCATCCATCTTCCTCCAGGCCTTTCTAAAAGATAAAGCTTCAGGCCTTTGACCATTTGATTTGTTACATTACTCTTAAAAATCTTTTTTTAATTTTTTAGTACAATGCAGTTGAAAAGTGTGAGAGGCCTGTTATCCAGAGTTCACTTTTTACTTGGTTCTCCTATTTTTGTTTTATGGGGTTTTTTGTGTGTGTATATGTGTGTTTTTGTTTTGTTTTGTTTTGTTTTTGCTGAACAATGGATTAATTATCAAAATAGAGGGAATCTACTTGCCAATTTTTTGAAGACTAATATTTGTTGATGGCTCAGGTCCACTGGGAAGTCCATAAATAGGGCACATTTGATTGAATGCATGGCATTACCTCCATGATTCTGGTGATGGATGCCAGGTTTCTCCGGACTTGAAAGAGGCGTGTAGGGGGAGCAGGTGCCTGACCTCCTTTCTTTGATGTTCCATTCTTGTAAATAATGAGCGGTTTGTCTTTGAACAAACTCAGCAGGTGAGCAGGCTCTTTGCCTTGGGAGACTCGGATCTGGGAGCAGGGAGGATAAAAGAAACGTAAGGAAGGATGCAACGAAGGAGGGTTGTATTTCCACACGTGTTATCTTCCCTTTTGAAAACAAAGCAAAAAACAAAAAAATAAATAGGAAATCGAGAGCAGGAGGCATGGTGATTAACAGAAAATATAGGTGAATGCTAATGAAGCACAGTTTTCTGGCTGCGTTAAGCGTCTTTGACTCTGGACACAGCACACTGAACTATTTCTTCCAGGGGGAGACAGCACCGTAGGGCACCGTGTCCTGCTTCCAGAAAGTCCAAAGCTGTAAGTGTGTTCATGTACATCTCCAAAAGAGAAAAGAAAGCAAAGTGCTGATGTACACCATTGTTTGTAAAAATTACTCTTTTTTCAAGAGCACTGACACTTGACAGTTGTGTAGTAACACACTTGTTTCAGAAATGTTTCGGATCTTTTTCAGAAGGTAAGGAGATGTGCATTTAAATGCTTCCAAAAATAAGACGACACCAAAGCATAGTCATTATTTCTACATCTCTGTAACCATGAGATGAAAAAATGATGACAATCTGGCTTCCAAACATCAAAATCTGGCAAAAATAAATAGAATTTGTTTTCTACTTTTTATTCATAGGGATGGTAATAGATTTGCTTGATATAAGCACTCTAAAAATATGTAATATAAGGACTTTTCAGGACAAGGAAATTAAAGAAAGTAAATGGTAAATTATTTACTTTCACTTGTTAGTTTAACACCAGACATTGGATTAGAAATGAGTTTCTTATTTCTTACATAAATTGTTGATGCAATGTTCTACATAAAGAGTTCAACTTTTGTGTCAGCTATTTTTTAAATTATTTCAATTTTTCAATTATTTTTTAAGTTATTATTTAAAACTGAACTGTCTTATGCACCCTGGTGTGTCTTTTTCCAGAAGCCCAAGTAAATGGGAATACTGATGCACACGCCATAGCAGGGAGGCCTAGGGAGCACTAAAAATAATTAACTTCACAGATATCTTTCTTTTTCATTTCATTTAAAAAAATTTTTTTGAGTAATTTCTCTGTCCAACATGAGGCTTGAACTCACAACCTCAAGATTAAGGGTCACACGACTCATGACTGAGCCAGCCAGGCGTCCCCCACAGGTATCTTCCAATTGGTAGGCATCCAAATAAGCCAAGTAGCAACTCACAGAAATCTTTTTTAAGTCACAACCCCAAAGTTTAGGATGAGGTTAGCTAGGATTACTTAAAACTGTTGCTGGCTTGGCATTTCCCTTAACATTGAGAAAACCTCAATCACCAACATAGAAGAAAAAGCGGGGGGCAATAATTAAGATCCATTTTTCCATTGTTAAATTCAAATAAAAGAGATAAACATTAAGTTGAAAATGTTTCACTACTGTTGACATACTCTACAAAGGAATTTAAAACAGCGCCTCGGGGACTGGAGTTGTTTAAACATTACTGTGAACTACTGCCATCTAGTGATTAAACTAAACATTACCATCTCATTGAGAATTTGGGATGCGACAGACTAACAATGGAAATTCATTCACTGGGTATATCAAGTATTTTATTACAAAATACAGAATTTATAAGTCACAATGTATGTCTTCAATGTTTTTGAATAGTTTGGTAAGGAATACTTTAAACGTTAATTAAATGATACTCATGTCAGTTCTTAACTAGAAATATTTCATTCAAGAAGTGAATTTAATAGTTCAGGGAAAAGTAGAGTTCAATGCATTTAAAGAATTCAGTCATCTTGCTAATTTGTAAAAATATTAAAAAGTTAATATGAAACTTCAAATTTTAAGATCTAACTTGCTTTGTATATCGACTGTCAAGTACCAAGACAGGAAAGAAACCAGTTAGAAGACCAAATTTGGCGTCCACATCCTAAATTTTATGTACTAAAATATCTGACTTACCTCAAAGTTTAATTATCTTTTAAGAAGTAATTACACACTTACAAAGATCTGAAAACTGGAAAGTGATCAGCTGGGTTAGTAATAACTTGGGTAGAACAGTTTTATGTCAAATAACTGTCAATTCCTTGGGTTCCTTTGATCTGCTAACTAGTTATTTGTTTTTGCTTTTGTTTTTCAATTTTGTTTGCTCCCTCTTTTCAAGAATCTGAGAGAAGTAGTATGGCATGAGAGTAGGAACATTTAAGTTTCAAAATGAAAAAATGTAATATTTAGGAAAGGCCAAATTCCCATCCCAGCTGGAGAGGAAGTCTTTAACTAGTCACTGGGCTAGCAAATAACGTGGGTGAGTTCTGGGAGAGAAACTACCCCAACCTGCACAGCCCGTCCTCCGAGGGACCTATCCAACTGAATAGTCAGGAATGCAGATGTTGTCAGCTCGTCTCTTGTGGCATCTGCTCCTTGCCTGGAGGAACCAAAGTAAAGAAAATTAGCTTGTATTTAAGTTTTACGACTTTCTAGTGTAGGCATTTCAGAGATTTAAGTCATTAGGAAAGATCAAGATGAAACCATTTTGACATGATACGGCCAGAGAAGCTATCGTTTTTCTGAAAGTGCTAACATTGATCCATGAATTGCCCTGTGTATTGCCTAGAACTCCACATGATAATTATATTCTTTTTTTTTTTTAAGATTTTATTTATTTATTTGACAGAGAGAGAGATCACAAGCAGGCAGAGAGGCAGGCAGAGAGAGAGCGGGGGGAGCAGGCTCCCTGCTGAAACAGAGAGCCAGATGTGGGGCTTGATCCCAGGACCCCGGGATCATGACCTGAGCTGAAGGCAGAGGCTTAACCCACGGAGCCACCCAGGCGCCCCGATAATTATATTCTTTATCCTCATTTTATAGGAAAAGAAATTGAGGCTTATCTCCTTACATAACTTAGCTCAGTAATCAGGTCTGTCTCATTTCAAGTGGGGGCTGCCTACTTTGGAAAATCGTCTCCACAATAAAAATAATCCATCTGAGTAGAATATGAGCCCCATCTATTAGGCTGGATATTAGAAGCATCCTATCTTTACATCAGCATTTGGTGACCATAGTAACAAATGTCTGGACCCAGAAAAATCAAGGAAAGAATCATTAGAAGTATGTGACAGAGTGGCCCCATGTTGTCATGCTAGCAATTTTTTAAAGGTTTTATCCATAAAACCATAAGAGTGGCTCAGTTACCAGAGACCCAGACAGGGGTCTAAAATCAGTTCATTTGCAATTTCTCTTTCTAAGGTACCTTGTGGCTATAACTCCAACCACTAGCTTAATCTGTACAGCAAACTTTGGGAGATCTGCTTGTTTGATGAGTTTGTGGGGGGAAAGCCGAAGCACTGAGCATAGTTTGCTTCTAGCCAATTATCCCACCTCTGCCTGACTAGGGGTTAGCAGGAAAAATACTAATCCTGGAATCGAATTTCAGAAGCTAACCCTATTAGGGTGTCAGGTTGGCTCAGTCAGTTATGTGTCCGACTCCTGATTTTGGCTCTAGTCATGATCTGGAAGTCATGAGATTGAGCCCCGCATCGCATCAGGCTCTCTATTCAGCGGGGAGTCTGCTGGAGTCTCTCTCTCTCCCTCTCTCCCTCTCTCCCGCTGCCCCTCCCCTCAACTCACACATGCACACTTGTTCTCTTTTTCTAAAATAAATAAACAAATCTTTAAAAAAGAGGAGTCAACCATATCTTTTCTTCTGAAACCTTAAGAGTGACGTACTTGTCCAATACCCAGAATAGATTAGCAATAACCTTCCATCCTGGGCAATACACATATACACGTACACATACCCCAAAACACTGGGTACAGGAAACAAGTTTTGTTGATTTCAGAATATTTCATTTTACCACAACAGAGTCAAATGCTAGAAAAAAGTTCTACAAAGTGTGTGTGTGTGGGGGGAAGACATGCTCATGTGAGGCACACATTCAAAAGAAAATTAAAAATGTTTTCCCTAATAAAGGCTTACTCATAAAAATAGTCTTTTAATGCCAATAGCTTAAATTTTTCAGGATCCTATAATGTTAACAAACACTTCAGCAAGCCTCTGGGAGCACCGAGTAGGGAGTAACACAGAGTTGGGGATGAGAGCTGGGTCTGTTACCACCTCTCCTTTCTCTGTCACATCTGCAGTTCCCTGCCTACTTCTCTATTTCCTTTTTTTTTTAATCTGTAGGAAAACATTCAACTGACTATAGACATTATCACCAAACTTTTGTCTCAATTTCCATTTTTTTTCCTTGAAGTATTTCATCCAGCAAACCTAGAAACCCTCACCAAACTCCTACCTTCTGATGCTCTTAATAAATTTTTCACTACTTACCTCCAGCTCCTCTTCCACTTCATGTCAAAGTGACCCTTGCTCCTATCCACACAGATTCAGACTCATTTGCTTTATGGATCTGTGACGCAGGGGGTCAAACACTCCACCACAACTAGGACATAATAAAGTTGCTCTTCACCTCCAGTTTTGAAAACCTACACTTAGGGGCAGTGGGGGTGAGAGGGGAGAACTCTACTTTGACATGATTTTTTTCTTTATAAATCTTTGGCACTTGTTACTCATTACAAATAAATGCTGCAGGAAAATAGAATTTACTGCTTTGAGAGATTCATCATTGCCATTGTTTAACGTTTGTTCAATTTCAACTACCTGACATTCCCGAGAAAAGATCATATTTTAGAATATAAGTGGTTTCAGAAATTTTTTAAAAAGCCACAACAAATATGTGTATTCAGTAGTTGATTTAATTCTAGTCCTTCATCCTTTACTGTGCCTCGGACTTAACCATTTACATTCCTGCATCAAAATTATCATATAACCTGGGAAGCTGTTTAGTTTGAAAGCTAATATTCAAGAGATCTGCTTATTTTCTAAATGTCTCTACACTGCCTTTACACAAGCGTTTGAAGTCCTGCAAACCACACAACGTTAACAAACTGACATATTTAACATCCGTGAAAATAAGACTCTCAAAAGGACCCTCAAATATCTAACATATCTTCTTGATATCTCAAAAAATGATAAATTCTCATCATAGGAAACTTGATCACATAAAATTGGAAAGAACAAATTAAATGACCTCTTCTTCCACCCTAGCCCCATCCTAAAGAGAGTAATTATTAAGAATATGGCATATTCTCACTTTTTCCCTCTGAATTTTTTATAGTGAGGGCCAAACCTGCCCTCCTCCTGAGTTTCTTATCTCAGTGAATGAAACACTATCCATGTGTGCATGGACCAGAAATTGGTGGCCACCTGTGATCTGGTCATCTTCCCTGTTTCTCATACCCAGTCTTTCTGATACCAGTGCCTTAATACTACAAACTCATCTTATCCGCTCCCTCCCTGTTGCTCTAACACTGAGTTCTGGCCACATTATCCCTTGGCTGAATTACTGCAACACATTCCCAGTGGCTTCCCTGCCACCGACCTTCTCCCATCAGCCCATTCTCAGAGATGTCAACCAAAAATAATTTCTGTAAGAGGAAAGCCAATCATATTGCTCCCAGAGCTAACTCTTTGACTGGTTCCCAAGGCCCTGAAAATAAAGTTCATCCTCCCTAGGATGGTTCCAAGGCTGTTCACAGGTTGGCTCCTTCTGATTTCTCTGATTTTATCTTTTGCTCCCTAACTTTGCTCCAGCCATAAGTCGTTACTAGTAAATTAGAGCACACGTTCTCTGCGTTGCTTAATACAACTTCTCTATTTGCTTGCCTGCCTACCTGCTCCTCTGTTCCCAGTTAGATGTCACTTCCAGGAGACCTATGGGTGGGCTTGGTGTCTCATCTAGAATTCCTCAAAGATTGAGCCTGGTTTTATCTTAAAATCCTTCATACTTCATTGAAATGCCTGTTAATCACCTGCTTCTTTTTAAAGTATCGAATCTTGGGGCTCCTGGGTGGCTCAGTGGGTTAAGCCTCTGCCTTTGGCTCAGGTCATGATCTCAGGGTCCTGGGATTGAGCCCTACATTGGGCTCTCTGCTCAGCAAGGAGCCTGCTTCCCTTCCTCTCTCTCTGCCTGCCTCTCTGACTACCTGTAATCTCTGACTGTCAAATAAATAAATAAAATCTTAAAAAAAAATAAAGTATCAAATCTTGGGACACGGGTGATTTTTTTTTTTCACCACAGTATCTTTAGTATCTATCTAGCACAGTGCTTGGCGCATAGAAAGTGCTCGGTGAATACTTTCAAATGAGTTGAGAAAAAGTAACTGCATTTAACATTTATTATCCAATTTAGTCTGTCTTCGTTACAGTCACATAGTTGTTTACATAGATGGTGAATTATCAATTTTTCAAAATGTGCTCTTGAGCTACTTGTTTCCTCTCTCTTGTCTGAGCTAAGTGCCACAATCAATTAGATTTTTTATATGCAAAAGAGAGTGGAGAGAAAGACCAAGAAACAGAATGTAAAAGAAAAGCTGACTGAGAACAACCGATTTATCCCTGTAAAGGCCATGTTTTCCAGAAACACTTTTCTGAGCTAATATTTTGGAAGAAGGAATTGCAAAAGGAGGACAGAGCTTACACCAGGGTATAGGGGCGCTCAACTTTAGACTTAAAGAGAGCTGTTTATCAAAGTGTGAAATGCTCCTTCACCAGATACAACAGTTGTGAATTTGGGTTAAGTTACTTCATCTTAAGTTACTCCCCTCCCTTTCTGTCTTTCAAAAATAACCTGGTTGTGAGGAAGAAACATAATAATGGAAACACCCAGCACTTTGCTGGTACAAACATGCTGCTCAAAAAAATGGTTGCTATGAAGATGACATCATAAACACAGAGTCAAGTAGCTAAATACATTAATGATTGACAGGATGTGATGAGAACCGTTGCCTAAGGTGATGCAGGACCTGTTAATCAGGAGAGTGCACGTGGATCATCTGGGGATCTTGTTCAATTGCATGTTCTGCTTTAGTGGGCCAAAGGTGGGTCCTGGAATTGTACATTTCTTTTTTTTTTTTTTCTTAAAGATTTTATTTATTTATTTGACAGACATTACAAGTAGGCAGAGAGGCAGGCAGAGAGAGATGGGGAAGCAGGCTCCCCGCTGAGCAGAGAGCCCGATGCAGGACTTGATCCCAGGACCCTGAGATCATGACCTGAGCCGAAGACAGAGGCTTAACCCACTGAGCCACCCAGGCAACCCACATTGTACATTTTTAACCAGCTTCCAGGCAATGCTGATGTTTCTGGTTCCCAGACCATCCTTTGGACACCGAGAGCCTATAGGATAAAGATAATCATCCCATCTCCTGAACTTGGCTGGCCTCAAGGCACCGGTCAGGGTAAGTGGTAAGTGGTTACACTGTCCAGATGGAGGTGACTCTCATCTGGCAGGACCCTCACCACAGAGAAATGTCTCCATATCGACAGAGACCCGTGTCCATGTACACTCAATACACCCACTGAATGTTGACATCACCATGTAGGCAAAAGTAGTATCCTGCTTCACCCCTGTACCTTCCACCCTGATTTCACTTAATAAAAAGTTGGAGAATCTGACACTATATGATTTGTTACAGAATCCCCATCCCTTTGGAACAGCCCAGCATGGTATGTATACTTAACTTACCCAATTGGACATTTCCCACTGATCAGAGCCCTGGCACTGGACTCTAAGTAAACTTAACCTTCAATTAACTCAAATTATTATGCAAAACCACATAAGACGTGGGTGTGCTGGCATTTTTTTCTCCTTTATTGCCACAAATTTCATGGGGACCAAGAGTAAAAATGCATCAATTTGAGGTCCCTGGGGTATGAAACAGAACCATAAATGATATCTATCCCCCAGAGGGTTTGCCTCACTGCCACTTTGCAGCTCCAATTACAAAGGACCTCAGTGAATTTTAATAATAAGAACACATGGTAGTCAGTACTAGCAAGCTGGAATTAGCTTGCACAGGAGGTGAGATATTCAACCGCATATCTACTAAAAGAACACTACATTTGGATACCAAAATCTTGTTCCTACACTAGAAAGGATGATTTTAAAAGAATTTATTTACTTATCTGAGAGAGAGAGTAAGAGCATGCATGAGTGGGAGGAGGAGCGGAGGGAGAGGAAGAAAGAGAACCTCCAGCAGGCTTCCCGCTGAGCTAGGAGCCCGACCTGGGGACTTGATCTCACAACCCTGAGACTGTGAATTGAGCTGAAATTAAGAGTTGGAGGCTTAACCAGCTGAGTCACCCAGGGGCCTATAGAAAGGATGATTTTTATCTAACCCTTCCTGCTTGTGGAGAAGAGCTACAAAACAGAGTAAAAAATCATATTGAAAGAAAATACCACATGCATGCTATACAAATCTCACGGGGGTAACTATAGGATAATTCTACCCCTTGTCCCATGGAATTTTTTTTTTTAAGATTTTTTATTTATTTATTTGACAGACAGAGATCACAAGTAGGCAGAGAGGCAGGCAGAGAGAGGGAGGGGGATGCAGGCTCCCCACTGAGCAGAGAGCCCGACTCGGGGTTCGATCCCAGGACCCTGGGATCATGACCTGAGCTGAAGGCACATGTTTTAATCCACTGAACCACCCAGGTGCCCCGTCCTGTGGAATTTGATGAAATGTAACTTTGGAGTAAAATCTGTCCACCTTAAAACTTGAGATTTTAAGAAAGAGGAGAACTTACCAGGTGTAGATGATCTGTCCTCTGGGATAAGTATAGAGTATAATGTAGCAGTCACCACCATAGAATTCACCATAGGAGTTCTGGTCAATTTCAATCCTACCATTATTTTCTACACGCCATATCTGAAAGAAATGGAAAGTCCATACCAAAATTAAAATTGTCTTGATCTAATAGTAGTTGTCAGGAGTTTTGTTTTTGTTTTTTTTTTTAGATCTATCGTTAAACAACTTTTAAATACTTTTCTAACTAGCTTACAAATTAAACAACAGGAAGAAATTTTATCAGTTTGACAATTGGTTCACTGATTTTTTAAGTGTTTATACATATATTTTTTGCATCCTCCAGAGTACTTACATCAGTTCTGAGCCTATTAATACAAACCTACTGTTCGATTGATTAGTGAAAATAACACAAGACTCTGGTGGAATAAGGAACTAAAATATTCGGCTCAGAAATATATCTCTTAACTTGCATAAAATATTTCATTCATTGGGAGACAACCTGTTTGTTTATTAAAAAAATTTTTTTCCCAGCACAGTAAAGCATGATTATTTCCTCAGGCAAGAGTGGCAGATAGGGACCAAATAATCAAGATGCCAATTGCTTGACTATTTTCAAGAGGTGCCATTTAGGCATAAGACTGAAAAGATAAACGTAGGCAGTAACTTTTTTTTTTCTGGCTTCTCAGCCTCATCACAGATTAAAGACACTCCAAGTTGGAGAGATGAGAGCTGTGGATGAACCAGGAAAGCAACATGAAAGCCTGCCAGGCAAGGTGCGCATGCGCACCCTCCAGGGGACAGGGAGGATACACGCCTCCCCTTGAAATTTGGCGATGGAGGAGTGGAGGTGCTTTCAGAGAGAAGCATGACATCCTGGTGAGCAGGGAAGAAACAACAGCACTCCAGGGCTAAACCCAAAAGCCTAGAGAAAGTCCCCAGATTTCCAAAGTCCGGGGTTTACTCAGGAGGACATCTCAGAGTCAACACAAGAGACTGTCCCTGGGACCTGGTGCTGGGGAGCCAAATCTGCCACGAGCCCCTCCTACTGTGCTGAGCTGCAGAAAAGTGCATATGAGCAGGAGACAGACCCAGATAGCAAGCTGATGCCCCTTGGACAATGGCCATGTGGGGCCTTTCTCCCTTTGCAGTTCTTGCAACCCCCGGATAGCTGAGATGTACACCTTCGTGTCTTTGAAAAGAGGCAAAACTACCTAAATTTCTTTCCCATATACTTCGCTCCAAACATTGTAGTAAGCCTTGGGAATACAAGGATAAACTATTCAATTCCAGCCCTCAAGGAACTAAGGAGAGGGCCAGGAAGAAAAATAAACTGTTTTGCAATCCTTAGATGATGGTTCTGTGAGAAATATCACTTATGGTTTGAGCACAAAGGCTGCTCCAGGACAGAGGGAAGGCTTCTCAAAGAGCTTCAGCTTGTGACTGAACTGAATTCCACAGGAAAAGGAATGGAGACTTCAGCCAGAGGGAGGAGGGAAGAGCCTTCAGGCAGTGGTAGAGTGAGGCAGCCAGAAGAGCAAGGATCAAATCCTGGAAGACCTTGAAGGCCCCCCTGAAAACGGAAAGCCGTTAAAATATTTTATAAGACACAACATTACCCAGTTCTCATTAAGTTAGACGACTCAAGAGTAGAGGATGAAGAGAGTTGAATTAGGGATATTCATTAGGGGGTTATGGGCAATTTTTTTCAGAAAAAGAGAATAAACAACAAACAATTTGAATGCTCTAAAAATATCTGTGAGTTTAGCACGTACCCAATTTGCTTTTGTGAGTGCCTATAAGGTACAAGGAAAGGTCTAACTAATGGTCGCTGGTACATTCAGAGCTACTTGCCCTCACTGGAGAATCCCAGTTCCAGGAGTGGGAGCAATTCTGGACCAGGAAACAAGATGGCTGGGTTCCACAGCATGTCTAATAGTAATGAGGTGATCTTGCACAGATAGCCTAACTTCTTGGAATCTCAACACACACATTGTAAAATAGGATTGAAGGTCAGAAACTGTCTCTTCCAACTTTAAATTCCCTGATTTAATATACAGTCATGGACCACCTTTATTAATAAGTAAAGTAAAATGACAAAGTTTGTAGTCTTCTGAAGTTACATGTCCAGGAATACTGGCATAAATGGTCTTGATGAAAACAAACAGACACAAACAAAAGCAGCCAATTACCTCCACTTTGCCAGAACCATCATCCACCATATTGTGCTGGGCAGCCATGTGTGGAGAAGTGTGTAGTTTTGAGGCATCAAATGGAATTTGTTTTATTTGAGCCACTTTCTCAGTGACATAGACTTTCCCGAAGCCATCACTCTGATCTTTCTCTCTCCAGTCCTTAAAGAACTGTTTGAAGATTGGTGTTTCCCCTCCTTCTGGAAGAACGTGAATCTAAAATTTAAAACAATGATAATTATTCTAAAAAAGAAAATAGACGGAGGAAAGACATTAATCTAGGAGTGGAGGAAAAAACTCAAGAAAAAACTGTCCTGGTTTCTGTGATGACAGATGTAAACCTAGAAGCTGGGATCTGTGAGTGAATGTAAAATGGAAGATTATCAGATATGAAGATGAAACAATCCACCTCTGCTTTTTGTCACTACTAAAGTGATTGCCACTGAATTTGGATGCTTGAAGTAAGAACAGAGCTCTGTCATGTTACCATTACAGTCAAATATGTGTGACTCTTATTCTGCATTAGGTTTATAAGAGATCTGTAACCTGGAAGAAATGATCTCATTGTGTTCCTTGTGTGAGGACATAAAACTGAAGACAAAGGATGAGACTGAAAGACTCAGAAAAGGAAGAGTAACTAATCAGGTGTCTAAGCTGATGTCAGTGAAGCCAAAGATTATCTGGCTACTAGCCCAGGTCTGCACAACCTGCTCTAAGGACTAACTGAAAAGTACTCTCAGTGCATTCAACTGTGGTTGGTCATCTCGACTGAAACGCCGTGGAGGAAGCAGAGGGGTCTTTTTTCATAATGCAGCCCCATGGAAGGTCTGATCTCCAGTTTCTGCAAAATTCCATCCTCCACAAAACTATGGTTCTAGGGACATGGGACACAGTGTGGCACACACACAAGGGAAGAATAACTTCCACACATAGGGTACTTTGATCCAAATGCTCACACAAGTTTTGTGGAGACAGGATGAGCTCCCACATTTTAATTTTTTTTTTTCTAGCCAGCTCATTTCCACACACACTTACTTGGGTATTGCTGGAATAATTCATTTGCTTTAGGAATTCTTCAGCTGTGTTCATTGCAGCTTTTCTCTCCTGGGGATTAGCGTCTTTACCTAAATGGAAGATAAATGAAAAGGACAGAATATCAGAGAGGGAAAACATTATATGATTATGAAACATTTGCACACCCCAAGAGATAAACATGATTATAATTTTAATTTAAATATGACACTGAGCATGGTAAAACTGTCCTGGTATGTTAAATATATTTTGTAGTATCCTAATGATTGCCATTATATGTAAAAGATTCTTTTTATATTGTCCAATGCCATCTTTAACCCTATCATTCTTGGCAAATGATACTAGTAGGAAGAAAACACAGTTTTGATATCTGCATTTTATATGAGCTATTTACAGATCAAGTCTCAAAATGATAGGCTTTCTTTTTTAAATCAGAAAAGTTTTCTTTACCTTTTCAAAGAGATAGCCATTAAGTCTGCAGTGCAGCTACTATGTCAATGGCATTTCTTACCCTTCCATACGAAAATCTGTTTTGCAGAACCATGGTCCAAAATAAAGCATTCTTCAGAAAGCAGCATCGCCATGGAGAAAGGGTTCTCTTCTGCAACCACAGTCACTCTCATGGATCCACTGGCATCTGAAACCTAATATAAAAACCACGAGCTTGTTTGCAGATAATAAAAATGTTCTAAAATTACATCATGGTGATGTTGCACAACTCTGTAATTATAATAACAACCATTGAATTGCATACTTTTAATGGATATGGTATGTAAATTATATCTCAACAAAGCTATTAAAAAAAACAGCAACAACAAAAATCAATGAGCCAAATTATACCCTAAAAGGCTTTTTTAATTTTTAAAAATTTTTTTAAAGATTTTATTTGTTTCTTTGACAGAGAGGGAGTGAGAGAGCACGAGAGGGGACACAAGCAGGGGAAGTAGGAGAGAGAGAAGCAGACTCCCCACTGAGCAGGCAGCCTGATATGGGACTCAATTCCAGGACTCTGGGATCATGACCTGAGCTGAAGGCAGGCACTTAATGACTGTGCCATCCAGGCACCATACCTAAAAGGCTTTTTATTTATCTTAAAAATTTTTTTTAAAGATTTTATTTATTTATTTAACCGACAGAGATCACAAGTAGACAGAGAGGCAGGCAGAGAGAGAGAGGGAGAAGGAGGTGTCCTGCTGACCAGAGAGCCCGATGTGGGGCTTGATCCCAGGACCCTGAAGGCAGAGGCTTTAACCCACTGGGCCCCCCAGGTGTCTCCCTAAAAGGCTTCTTAAAGGTCCTTTGGACAATCAACAAAACTAAAAGACAATCCACGGAATGGGAGAAGATACTTTTGAATGACATATCTGACAAAGGGTTAGTATCCCAAATATATAAAGAACCTACATAACTCAGCAGCAAAAAAACCCCAATGGTCCAATTAAAAATGGGCATAAGACATGAACAGACACTCCTCCAAAGAAGACATACAGATGGACAACAGACACATGAAAAGATGCTCATCAACATTTATCATCAGGGAATTAAAAATCAAAACCATAGGGGCACCTGGGTGGCTCAGTAGGTTAAAGCCTCCGCCTTCAGCTCAGGTCATGGTCTCAGGGTCCTGGGATCAAGCCCCACATCGGGCTCTCTGCACAGCAGGCAGCCTGCTTCCCCCTCTCTCTCTGCCTCCCTCTCTGCCTACTTGTGATTTCTGTCTGTCAAGTGAATAAATAGAATCTTTTAAAAAAATCAAAACCATAATGTGATATCACTTAAGCCTGTCAGATTGGCTGCAATCAAGAACACAAGAAAAAACAAGTGTTGGCAAGAATGAGGAGAAAAAGAAACCCTGATGCACTGTTGGTGGGAATGCAAACTGGTGCAACCACAGCAGAAAACAGTATGGAGGTTCTTCAAAAAATTAAAAATAGAACTACCATATGATCCAACAATTCCATTACTGGATATTTACCCCCAAAATGCAAAACACTAATTCAGAGGGACAGATGCATTTCTATGTTTACAGCAGCATCATCTACAATAGCCAAATTATGGAAACAGCCCAATTGTCCATTGACTGATGAATGTATAAAGAAGATACGGTGTGTATATAAACAATGGAATATTACTCAGCCATAAAAAAGAACGACGTTTTGCCATTTGCAGCAACATAGATAGATCTAGAGAGTATACTGTTAAGTGAAATAAGTCGGAGAAAGACAAACACCATATGATTTTACCCATATGTGGAATTAAAAAAAAAAAAAACAAATGCACAAAGGAAGGAGAAAGAAACCAAGAAACAGACTCTTAACTATAGAGAACAAACTGATGGTTACCAGAGGGGAGATGGGTGGGGGGATGGGTGAAATATATGAAGGGGTTTAAAAGTACATTTATCATGATGAGCACTGAGTGATGTATAGAATTGTTGAAACACTGTATTGTACACCAGAAACTAAGATAACACTATATGTTAACTATATAAGAATTAAAAAAAATTCTTTTGGGGTAAAAAAACCATTAACAGAAAGTTAAGTTTCAACATTGGACCTAAAGAACCAGAAAATAATAATGGTAATAGTAATGGCTAAGATTTGTTGAGATTTCCAAATAATAGGCACCAGTCGATGAACTTTACACGATTAGTTACTAATTTTTATAGCAATCTTTCCAACTAGGTAATAATCTAAGGCTCACTGCACCCACATTAAAAAAAAAAAAGCTTAAACCTTTATTCATTCAGCATTTATTGAGTGTCTACCATAGGGCAAGCACTATGCTAAGAAGACAGTGGCACATTACAGTCTATGCATAGAGACTATTTCCAGATTAGGTCCTGTAATTTAAGTATACTTTGTGTAAATTGTCCAAGTAAATTTCTTCTGTCACAAATATTTATTTAGACTCTCAAAGTTTGGAAACAACCACAGAACATTTCTTTTTTTAGGGGCTCAGTCAGTTACACATCTGCCTTCAGCTCAGGTCATGATCTTGGGGTCCTGGGATTGCCACATGGGGCTCCCCACCCAGCAGGGAGTCTGCTTCTCCTGCTCCCTCGTGTGCGTGCACACACACACACACTCTCTCTCTCTCTGTCTCAAATAAATAAAATCTAAAAATAAAAAAAATTTTTTAAAAGAACAATTTTTTTAAAGGTGGAGGTGGTATTGCAAAACTGAAAGTGATATTAATGCCCACTTCAGAATTCCCTGTTTTTCAAAGGCCATCTTGTAGGCTGCAAGGTAATCACCCGGGAACTTGATAAATATGTGGATTCTGGGGCCTTCCCTAGATCAGTGGTCAAGCTGTGCAGCATTACGCTGGGGCTTGAATTCTGTTTTTTTATAAGTTGCATAGGTGACTGTTTCCCAGCTGTGTTCTGCAACCCCAATTAAGTTTATTTACAGACTTGGTGTTTTACATATATGCAATACATTTTATATCCACTAGAGGGAGGAATGATTCAGGATTAACATCTTCCCATTTTAAAACATTTCTTCAGTTGCTAACGCTGTCCAAGTGGGAGAATGGTTTTTTTTCTTTTTTTTTAAGATTTTATTTATTTATTTGACAGAGAGAGATCACAAGTAGGCAGAGGCAGCAGAGAGAGAGAGAGGAGGAAGCAGGCTCCCCACTGAGCAGAAAGCCCGATGTGGGGCTCGATCCCAGGACCCCGGGATCATGACCTGAGCTGAAGGCAGAGGCTTTAACCCACTGAGCCACCCAGGCACCCCGGGAGAATGGTTTTATTTGATGATGTGGCATAAAAGATATTTGTTAAGCTTTAAGTGGGTTTTAGAAGCAGTAGTGAAAAAAAAAAGGTGCCATGAAATCTTTATTTTTAAAATTTTATTTATTTATTTGAGAAAGAGAAGAAGAGAGAGCAAGAACACATGTCGGGGGAGGGGGTGGAAAGAAAGGGAAGACAGGATCCCAAGCAGACTCCGCACTGAGCTTATAGTCTGGTAGTCATGCCCATCCCTTGACCCCGAGATCATGACCTGAACCAAAACCAAGAGTCCATGCTAAACTAACTGTTCCACCGAGACACCCCCTCGAAGTCTTTAGAATAACAATTTCTGTGTAGTTTCTATTAAAAGCATCAGTACTTAGCAGAAGTCACGACCACATTTTTTCCCTTGCCATCTAAGAAGAAAATAATTCACTTACTCTTTACAAACTTACTAGACACAAGTTAATAACTTGATCTTCATTTAAAATCAGTTTCTGAGTTCGAAGTTGTCTTAAAGCAGGAAATGTAACTCCTTCCTGTAGTGGCTGATGACTACTTAGTTCTTCAGGGAGATTAATGATCTGCTCCAAATCATGCGCTTGGAAAGTTACAAGGGGATGGGACTCTTGCGGGATTCCATTGACTATTCTCCTCAACTGGTGTATCTGTGGCTTCTGTTACCTTCACCAGCAATAAAATCATAAAATTCTGGAGTTCTAAGGAACCTGAATAATCTTCTAAAGGAATCTGTCTCTCTTTTTTACAGATAAAAAAACTGAGACCCAGCATGGTCGTATCTTGCCCAAGGTCATCTGGTGGGCCATCACCAGAGAGGTGACATGGAACTAGGTATCCAATGCCCAGGACAGAGTCGTTTTTACCCTGTTTCCTCCCAGCTGTTTGATTTGATAGCTTTGCCCTCCTGTAACAAAGAAAGCCTTCATTATGACTAAATAGGATATTTAAAATAACATGAAGATTTTATAGT
This sequence comes from Enhydra lutris kenyoni, assembly GCF_002288905.1. Taxonomy (NCBI): domain Eukaryota; kingdom Metazoa; phylum Chordata; class Mammalia; order Carnivora; family Mustelidae; genus Enhydra; species Enhydra lutris. The sequence continues at coordinate 14,144,022 of NW_019154100.1, read as the reverse complement.
TTATCAAAATTTTGGGGTGCCTGGGTGGCTCAGTTGTTAAGCGTCTGCCTTTGGCACAGGTCATGATCCCATGGTCCTGGGATCCAGCCCTGTATCAGGTTCTCTGCTCAGCAGAAAGCCTGCTTCTCCCTCTCCCACTGCTTCTGCTTGTATTCCCTCTCTTGCTGTCTCTCTCTCTTTCTATCTCTCTCTGTGTCAAATAAATAAATAAAATCTTTAAAAAAAATTTATAAGAAAAAGCTTACTGAGTATTTTTATTCCATGAAGGAAACATTTTAAGAACTTCATATATCAAAATCTATTATTGCAAACTAGCATGGCAACACCATATAATTTTAAGTTGTAGCAATAATTTCACTGATTTGACATTTTTAATAAAAATAACTAAAAATAATAAAAAGAGGAATTTTAATAAACATACTAGAGGAAAGAATGGATTCTACTGACACACTTCTCTTTGAGAGCAAGGAGAATTATCAGCTGTAGCAGAGTCCCATCCAGAACATGTCTCCCAGCTGCATCCAGTCTAGTGAAAACAACAGAACTCACTAACAGTGAACTCACCATGTAGAGTTTAGCCATTTTCCTGTTCGTTATGTCTGCTACGGTGTCATCATCATCGTTTCCATCCGGAAGCTCCGGCTTTGTCCCTAAAACCTGGAAAAAAGTGAACAGATAAAAGATAAAGACCTCTCATTAAAGGATGCAGAATTAAAAAAAAAAAAGGTAAACTATCTTATATTTCTAAAGACATAAATTATAACATATTTGTAGTTAAAATGATCAGACTCAAACATTTCTCACCAATCATACTGCATCGGCCTTTGCTCATGGATCAAATGAATGAACTGACTGAAGTAAACAAACACGGAGTTTGCTCATGATGTGAACTTCCTAGAAAGTAAAATCCTACACCTGAAAGCAGAGGTGTTCGTATTACTGAAGACTAGCAGGAATCAATTAAAATGTGAATTCTAGCTCTCTGTCTCCTCGGCCCTGGGAGCAGCTCTCCTGCTGCAGCTCTCCTGCTGCAGCCCCTCATTCCCTGAAAATGTACGCCTGTGCAAAGTTCGTCTCCACCCCGTTCTTGGTCAGGAGCACCTCTCAGCTGTTGAGCCGATCACTGTCTGCAGTGGTGCTAAAACCACCCGAGACACTGACAGATGAGGCTCCTTATAAGGGCCTCAGCATCTTGGCAGCCCCACGTCCCCTGACCTCACTTATTCCTAGCCGAAGCTTCCAAACCAGTGCCATTTCAAGGGACATCGATACAGCAGCCAAGTTCATTGGGGCTGGGGCTGCCACAGTAGGGGTGGCTGGCTCTGGGGCTGGAATTGGGACTGTGTTTGGGAGCCTCATCATTGGTTATGCCAGGAATCCCTCTCTGAAGCAACAGCTCTTCTCCTACGCCATTCTGGGCTTTGCCCTCTCGGAGGCCATGGGCTCTTTTGCTTGATGGTGGCCTTTCTCATCCTCTTCACCATGTGAAGGAACCGTCTCCACCTCCCATAGGTCTTTCTCCCGTGTCTCGTCTGCCCTGTATAATACTTTTCCTATACCTCCCCAGGCAGCCTGGGGAAAGTAGTTGGCTCAGGGTTTGACAGAGGGAAGACAAATAAATACTGAATTAATAAGAAAAAAAAAATGTGAATTCTAAATTCACTTCTGTAAGAGATTTCTTCTTATGACCTCTGCTTCTTAGGAGCACACTGTAGGTTGAATTGCAACAAATTTTGGATCAAATTACTATTTGAGGGGAGAGGACCATTATAATTAGATAAAGGGCAAATTCTGCAGTACATAATGCTATATTTCCTGCTGTATATTTGGCACTTAGAAGTGTCTGGAGCATAAGAGATGCTCATTAAGGAATTGTCAAATGAATAAATGAATGTATTTATGTATTTTTTGCACATATGATACAATCCAAAATTTAAGTATATAAAGCATTAATAGAAAGTACATTTGAATCTGCTTTGATTTTCTACACACTACAAGCACAAAAAAAATAGGTATACAAAGCAACTTTATTATTAAATTAATTGACACAAATATAGACTGTTAAGGACAGGAAAAAAATATAAACTTACTCTAAACAGTGTGACTTTTATAACAACATAAGCATAAATTCAAGTTTAGAAATGCAAAGAAGGTATTCATTTAGACTCAATAAATATTTCATATACAATGAAATTCCTTACAGAATGTGTTTTATTGCTCTCTACAAGACATTGTATGAAAATACATTCTGCCAAATACCAGGCAATAATAAAAATGTATATAAATTCTAATCCTTGTTCAAATATGGACACTGCCTGGAGTTTCGAAGCACATTAAGGAAGTTATTTTCACTGGGAACTTGCTCATCTTTTTATTGACAAAGTGATCAATAAAACATTTTGATTATTGTACATACTAAATGATTATAGTACAGTTTTTCTTTTTTGCTAAAAGTAGGATCAAGACACAAATTAAAACACTTGGAATCAAAGGTGCTTTTTAAAAACAGCTTTACTTAAAAATCTTTAAAAAAAAAATAAAACAGCTTTATTGTGTTAGAAGTATGTGTATCTTCGAAGAGCAGGAAAAGCCTCCTTGTGTGCCCTTTTGTGATTCTTCTGTAACCGAGAGAGTAGTTTGGAATCGACAATTTGGGTTGAGGACCTATCTAGGACTTGGAAGTTTCCCAGGGGGCCAAGTGAGTCTGAGACTTGGAGCACATGCTAACTTTTAATTTTCAGACAACAATTCCCATATGAGCCAAGTTTCTTAATTAGCCTCTCAAAGGGTTGTAGCACAGTTGGGAATTGAACCCATGGTATTTACCAGAAACAGGCTTAACTGCAGGGATAGGGGGATGCTGTACATTGTTAGATATCCCCAAGAATCATTTTAAAATTTAGTACAACAACTAAGCATTTACCAAAAACCTCACTGGGGTATACAAATGAGTTTCTAACCATCTTCCCAAATCTGAAGGACTTTACATCTTGTTTAGAAAGAGGAAGATAACTAAACATGTTCTCTTTATCATCTATGCCATATATTTTGACCTTTGAAATAAACTCTAAATACAGCTGTTCTTCTTTCTTTTTCTTTTTTTTTACAAGTGGGATAATACCTAAATTTTAAACAGTCGTTTTAGGTTTGTCAAGTGATTAGCATTTAACTCATGTAATCTTTGGTGTGTGAAAAAACATACATTTTGACAAGTTAAAGAGGAAGGGAGGGGTGCCTGGGTGGCTCAGTTGGTTAAGCTGCTGCCTTTGACTCAGGTCATGATCCCAGGGTCCTGGGATGGGGCTCCCTGCTCACCAGGGAGCCTATTTCTCCTTCTGCCTCTGCTCCTCCCTTGACTTGTGCTGTCTTTCTCTAAAATAAAGAAAATCTTTTAAAAAATTAAATAAACTTTAAAGAGGAAGGGAAACAGAGAAGTCTTATCTGAGGATGTTTCTTAAAAATTTCATCTATTGTTCTAGCCAAGACCTGTCACTCAAGCTTGGGAGTCTCCCCACCCCTCCCCTTCCTTCAATTATTTTCTGTAAATTTCCACTTAAAAGTATCATCATCCATTAACATGCTCCAAACTGAGCTTAACTTTCCATAAAACCAACCATTCTCAATTCTCCATTTGCGTCAATGAATCTCTGTTCTATTCACCTGGACTTAAAATCAGAAGGTCAGTTCTGAACACTGCCTGTCCTCCATATTGAATCTCCTACCCACTTGGTCATTAAATTCTACCTCTCTGTAATAATGTTTGGAGTCACCTTAATTCCCACCTTAGTGAAGTCCCTCATCACCTGAGCGATGGGTTACACCTGTTCCTGTCGGTTCCCTCTGCCTTCAGGCTCACCTCATTTTTTCATCCAGAAAGTTATCCTGTACACTGGCTGGAAGGCCCCTCATTTTACTTTACTCCCAAATTTCAAGAATATGACTCCAGAAAAAAGTCTTACGTCCTTTATCTGCACCAGTGACTTAAAAGCTCTGTGTGCTCAAGCAACATCTGGGTAAACTGATAAAATAAACAATCTCAACAGCCAGCTATTAAGTCATTAGTTCTGGGGTGAGGCCCAGGGAACTGCATTCCAGATGATGCTGAATTGGCTGCTTATCAACAGAGCCAAAACTTGTGTCTGGATTCCAAAGCCCCTTCAGAGCTGGATGTTACCAACACCTGCATTATTTCTCAGCATTCTCTATCATCTCCCTTCTGTTACCAAGCTGATGTTTTCAGTGTCCCTTGTGGGAGCCACATGCTTGCCTTCCCCAGGGCTCTCCCAAATGCTGTATGTAACTTCTACCTAGATTGACTCCGTGTGGTAGAAGCAAAACTGAGCAATTATTCTTTGGTTGGCTCAGCTAATTATAATTAGCCCAGGAATAGTTACTGATTATTGTGTGTCTACTGTGAGTCACACACTGTGTCAGGAGCTTTGGACATGTTTCACCTTAATAAGAGATCCCATGAGCTAGATACTGTTATCCTCATTTTACAGAAAAGCTCACTGAAGCTCAAAGAGGAGAAGTGATTGTTCCACAAAACTGCTAAGTGTTGAGGCTTAAGTTCTGTCACAGATCCCTTCAATGCCGTAATTTCAATAATTTTAAAAAATTTTTCTATTTTTAATTTTTATTTTTTTAGAGAGAGAGAACAGGGTGGAGGAGAAGGGGTAGAAAAAGAAACAGAGAGAATCTTAAGCAGGCTCCTTGCCCAGCATAGAACCTAACCCAGGTTTCAGTCTCATGACCTTGAGATCATGACCTGAGCTGAAATCAAGAGTTGGACACCTAACTGACTGAGCCACCCGGGCACCCTTCAGTCATTTTCAGAATAATTAGTTGCATACTTCCTTAAATCAAGGGAAACTAGGGAAATTTTGGAAAGAGACAAAAGGATTCTTTCCAAGGATGGTGTCTAGGGGCTCCTTCTGGTGATCTGATACCATAAAGTTACTTTCTTTCCTTGTCTTTTTTTTCTAATTCAATAGAAGATTGATAGCAGCAAATGATTTTTGTCCACAGAGATGCACAGGAATTTTGTCTGGTGGAGATGAAACTAATTTCTGCCCTGTGGAAGAGGTCAGCTTTATATTTATCCACAAATTCATCTTAACAACGATCACCCATTCACTTGTCTGTTCTTTGGATTCTTCTTCAAACTAGTTACAATACCTTACTAGGTCTCTCTTTTTTTTTTAAAGATTTTTACCTTACTAGGTCTCTCTTTTTTTTTTTTTTAAGATTTTACTTGTTTATTTGAGAGAAAGAGAGAGCACGAGCAGTGGAGAGGGGCAGAAGCAGAGGGAGAAGCAGGCTCCCCACAGAGCAGGGAGCCTCATGTGGGTCTTGATCCCAGGACCCTGGGATCATGACCTGAGCCACCCAGGCACCTCTTACTGTTCTCTTATTAATGAATGACTTAAATAAAAATCTTTGATGTGCATTATTTTATATTGGTATGAGACTCACGATTTTATTGGTTACTACCTTTTAACACCTAGTACTTGTCTTGTCTAAACCACATATATTGAAATCTGTTTACACATTTATGGTCTTTTTTTATGTATTACATATCTTCAGCTTACATTTCTCAAGTGTTACTATGTGTCATACTAGGGACTTCATAAATTTTGTTTAAAACATCCTTCCAGGGACACCTGGGTGGCTCAGTCAGTAAGCGTCTGACGCTTGCTTTCAGCTCAGGTCATGATCTCAGGGTCATGAGATTGAGTGCCACATGGGGCTCTACCCTGAGAGTGGAACCTGCTTTGGATTCTCTCACTCCCTCTCCTTCTGCCCCCACCCCCCCTTGCATGAGCATTCTCTCTCTCTCTCTCTCTCTCTCTCAAAAAATTAAAATTAACAAAAATAAAAAAATAAAAGATGCTTACATATCCCTGCTTACCAGACACCGGTCTAAGAACATTGAATTCATTAAGTCATTTCATCTTCACATCAGTGGAGCACTGTTATTATCCCATTTTATGCCTCAAGAAACAGACTAAGTAACTTGCCCACTGTCATGCCACTTACAACAAATGACAAAGTCAGGATTTGAACTCTGCCTCCAGAGTGGGTGCCCTTATCTAGCCTGCTGTGCTGCTTCTGTGGGCAATTCAAAAAGGTCTTCATAATTAATTGTTAAGGCGGGTCTCTGGAGATAAAGCAGAAGGTGTTTTGCAGCAGCGATTGTAGAGGGAACTCTCTTAGGACTCCTTTTTTTTTTTTTCTTAAGATTTTATTTATTTATGAGAGTGAGAGAGAGAGAAAGCACGAGAGGGGGAGGGTCAGAGAGAAGCAGGCTCCCCACTGAGCGAGCCCAATGTGGGATTCAATCCTGGGACTCCAGGATTTTGACCTGAGTCAAAGGAAGACGTTCAACTGACCAAGCCACCCAGGCATCCCCAGTTCTCTCTTTCTGATGAGAGCAATAGTAGCATGTCTATCGTGCAGCACACATGCTAGTTGATATGGTGACAGGAACTCCCTCCTCCCTCCACTGCTGTTCTCATCTCTCTCCAAATCCTCTCTCCACTCCCCTTCCTAGCAGCTCTGCCCATGCTGTGGGCATCAAAGGCTGACAGAAGGAAGTTCTTCCATCACATCAGGTGTTCTGTGAGCAAACAGCCCTTCAAACAAGATATGACAGTGTACAACCAACCTGAGAACGCGACCAAGGAATATAAAATAAAGCAAAAAATAATTCTTTATCCATAAAATTGCTACAAGTTAGGAGACAACTGACAACATCTGATGCTGGGAAAGATTCTGTATTCTACTAAGAGCTCTCTGGTAAGAAATAGGTAACAGAAATACAAGAAAGAGACCAATTATTAAACCCAGTAATTCTATTCCAGCAGTTTATTCCAAGGGAATAATTAAAATACATGCAAAGAATCAACCGAATAAACACATCACAGCATTTTACAATATTAAAAAACACAAACCACATAAATGCCCAACATGAAAGGGATTCATTCAATAAATTAGGCTGTATCAATAGAATGGAAAACTACACAGATATTAAAGTATTATAAAGATTATGTGATGGTCAAGAATTAAATGTTTATAATATCTTAAGTATAAATTTAGCTTGCAAAGCATTATCTACTGTAGGAACTCCCTCTTGTAAAAGCACAGAGATACATACACAAAAACAAAGATTAGGAAGGATTTAGTTATTTTTTCCTCAAAGGTGGAAATATTTTTTTCTCTATTGTGACTATGTATATTTTGTAAAATTTCAATAATAACAAATAGGTAGTTGGGGTACCTGGGTGGCTCAGTTGTTAAGCATCTGCCTTGTTAAGCATCTGTCTTCGGCTCAGGTCATGATCCCAGAGTCCTGGGATCGAGACCCTTGGAAAGTTCCCTGCTCAGGGTGTAGCCTGCTTCTCCCTCTGCCACTCCCCCTGCCATTCTCTCTCTCTCTCTGTCTCTCTGTCAAATAAATAAATAAAATCTTTAGGGAAAAAAAAAGGTATTTATCTTTAATAAATAAAATTGTAAAAGCTTTTATTAAACAAAAACTACTATTTATTTTCTCTCCCCAATGGAAGAAACAGTTGGCATTTCATTACGTCAAATGCAGAAATTATAATTCCCTTTTAACTTACAATCTACCTTAGGCTTCTTCCTCAGACTTCCTCATTCGGTTCATCAAAGCATAGTAACTATTCTTGATGGATTCCTAAATGCTCTAGGCATTTTGATCAGAGAATATTTCCTTAATGTAAAGACCTAGAAGTGGCCACCAGTGACAAAGGGACCTTATTTTTTCAGCTAGAAATTGAGTGATTCCAAAGGTCAGAGGTGTTATTTTGTTACAGGTGTGAAATGAGTAGAAAAATGGGACCATCTCTATCTTCTCTCTGTTTGCCGGTAACATAATGGAAATGTTTAACTACTGAAGACACTACTCTACATTAGAGAGGCTGGAAATTTGTGGAAGTATACTTTTGCTTTATGCCAAAGTAGACCTTCTGCTGTGCCGTTCACTCTTTCCTCCAACAGTTCAATTCAAAATAATTCAGAAGATATTTATATTAAACCATTATAGCAATTATACCAACTTGCTTTAGATTCACAATCCCCTAGCTTCAGATTTTCTTGAGTTCTCCTGACATGGGTCAAGACCATCCTTAGTGTCTTGTGTTTTTTCTCGATGACCTACTGTGACTTTTTCTTTTAAAACGTAAATGGGCCTATGTGTAAATTTGTTTTAGAAAGGGCTAGTAAGTTAAGAAGAAAGTTGCTCTCTCTTCAAATCTTTACTTAACTTTCACATTTGCCCCTGCCCTGCCTTTATTTATTTATGTTGAAACTTACTTATTTGAAACATCTTTGGAAAATGAAATTCCAATATTTACCATTTTGCTCCCTCAGGATGTACTTTCTCTATTTTAACCTTCTACAGAAAAGTCAGGATGCTTGGACAATTTGCAGTAAGTATTCAGAGTGAATAGTAGGAAAAGAAAGGATAATATGTGTTCGGAGGGAGGACAATACCCAACTCAAAACTCCAGATCACTCTGGATGAAAATGTTTCAAGTTAGTGACGAGTCCCCAGAGCATTTAAAATAGAGGGTCTTGGGGCCCCTGGGTGGCTCAGTGGGTTAAGCCTCTGCCTTCAGCTCAGGTTAGGATCTCAGGGTCCTGGAATCGGCAGGGAGCCTGCTTCCCCCTCTTTCTCTGCCTGCCTCTCTGCCTGCTTGTGATCTCTGTCTGTGAAATAAATAAATAAAATCTTTAAAAAAAAAATAGAGGGTCTTGTATGCTTCTTAACTGTGATTTCAGCTTGACAGATCAGGAAAATGAGAATGAGAGAAGTTAGGAGTTCTGCCTGGGGTCAAAGGTTCATAAAGAGTAAAGCAAGATAATCACGTCAAATAATGGGCAGAAGACATGAACAGACACTTCTCCAAAGAAGACATACAAATGGCTAATAGACACATGAAAAAATGTTCATCATCATTAGCCATCAGGGAGATTAAAATCAAAACCACATTGAGATACCACCTTACACCAGTTAGAATGGCCAAAATTAACAAGACAGTAAACATGTGTTGGAGAGGATGTGGAGAAAGGGGAACCTTCTTACACTGTTGGTGGGAATGCAAGTTGGTGCAGCCACTTTGGAAAACAGTGTGGAGATTCCTCAAAAAATTAAAAATAGAGCTACCCTGTGACCCTGCAATTGCACTACTGGGTATTTACCTCAAAGATACAGATGTAGTGAAAAGAAGGGCCATCTGTACCCCAATGTTCCTAGCAGCAATGCCCTTCAATGGACGAAAGGATAAAGAAGATGTGGTCCATATATACAATGGAGTATTATGCCTCCATCAGAAAGGATGAATACCCAACTTTTGTATCAACATGGACAGGACTGGAAGAGATTATGCTGAGTGAAATAAGTCAAGCAGAGAGAGTCAAGTATCATGTGGTTTCGCTTACTTGTGGAGCATAAGGAATAACACGGAAGACATTGGGAGATGGAGAGAAGAAGGGAGTTGGGGAAATTGGAGGGGGAGATGAACTGAGAGACTATGGACTCTGAGAAACAAACTGAGGGTTTTGGAGGGGAGAGGGTGGGGTGTTGGGTGAGCCTAGTGGTGTGTATTAAGGAGGGCACATATTGCATGGAGCACTGGGTGCATAAACAAGAATGCTGGAACACTAAAAATAAATAAAGTAAAATAAAATAAAGTGGAAAAAAAAAGTAAATCCAGGATGTAAACTCCAGGCCTCCCAACTCCTACTGTGGTGCTCCTCAAAGCAACGGAGTCACAGTCTTCTTAAGGTTATCACTCTAGTAGGCATGGCTGTTTCTGCTCTCAACAGAAAAAAAGGAAGCTCTCGGGTCCTAAGAGTTAACATTTTAATTACCTACAAATTCTTCTGTCTTATTCCTTTCCCTAACTGGAAAAAAAAAAAACAAAACCCACACAGTTAATTGTTAACATATGGTGAATAGGTATAGATTATAAAGGCAAAAATATAGCCTTGTTATGATATATTTTCTTTCTTCCAGGAATTTTATGGTTTAGGTCAGACAAATATTTGATAACAAGAAAGATACACAGAGATATAAAATTACAAGCAATTCTGAGAAAAGCTATGACCCCATTTGGCTCGCTCCACCTAATCTTCCAACATTTGCTCTCCGGATCCCAGTGTGTGCTTCCCTGACTCTGAAATACTTCTATCCTGTTACTGATAAGTCAAATAAAAAGGGTAATGTGATATATCAAGTAGTGGGTAAAGTTATTTTAGACTGAGAGAAAGCATGGGAAGTACATGTTTGGATAAAAGGATAAAGTGAATGACGGGTCTGCAAGAGATGTTTGGTTATTAAATAATCTGGACTGCCCAATAGAATCTTTTGTAACTGAAATATTCCTTATCTGTCTTATCCAATATGGTAGTCATTAGCTACCTCTAATTACTGAGCACCTGAAAGGTGTACTGTACTGTACTGTACTGAAAGGTGTACTGTACTGTAGCCAAGTAACTGGCATTTTTATTTTATTTAATTTTAATTAATTTAAACAGCCATTTGTGTCTGACAATGCTGTGTTTGACAGTGTAGCTCTAGAGGACTCAAGGAACGCTGTGACCTTGGAAAACTCACCATGATGCAGGTCTGTTCCTCAGTGTGAGAGTAACCTCACAATAGGAGAGATTAGATTTAGAGTGTACAACTCACAAGAAAGTCAACTCCTGTTATTACAACATGGAGAGCAAATTGACTAGTTACAGAGTGTACAACTCACAAGAAAACCAACTCCTAAGTTATTCTTACATGGAGAGCAAATTGGCAAGTTACTATACAATGGAAAGCTAACTTATAAGATACTATAACATGGAAAAAGGTAACTCACAAATTATTAAAATACATAAGCCAGAATGCCAATTTATTAAATTAGAGTGGTTATCTTAGCTAGCTATGTATTAGAACCATCTGGGGAGTTACAATAACAACTACTAAAGTCTGAATCTGAGCCCAAAATTCCAACTGAAGCCCTGGCATGGTGTATTTTCAAAGCCCTCTGGCCTTGGTTCTGTGATACATTCAAGTTTTCAGTGGCATCAGCTTTGTTAATCTGGTTCATCTATCTCAACCATCTCAACCATCAAGACAAGTCTGCCAAGCATTACTGATGTTCAAATAGCTTTGCAGGGAAATCTTCCCTGGACAAATGGTCATGGTTTGGGAGTCAGGAGGCTGCCCCAGAGCAAATCTCAGGTAAAGATTTTAGCCCACCTGTTCTTTCTGGAAATCATTAATTTTTCTTTTCTTTTCCTTCCTTCTTTCTTTCTTTCTTTCCTTCTTTCTTTCTTTCTTTCTTTCTTTCTTTCTTTCTTTCTTTCTTTCTTTCTCTCTCTCTTTTTTTTGTAAGACCCCAAACCCATTTGGACATTTCTATCTGATTAGTGCTTGAATAGAGACTCCCATTGTTTGCCTCTGGAGTTTCTAATTAGTATGTTTCACAATGACCATCACCCCTTTCTTTTTGACAATCCTCATTTGGTAGGAACTGGCACTTTGAGTTGGATGGACCCACTCCTGAGTGACTTTGTGACTTTGTTTCTACACTTAAAATGGTCTAATAATTAATGCCATTTACCCATCATGATGATTAAGTGAAATAATGTATGTGAAGTGACTATCACTATACCTGACATGCCGTGAGAACTCCACAAAAGTCAGGTCTACTCCTTTCTCCACCCATATATACATTGAATGAAACCTTTCTTAAAGGGTCGTTCTCTCTCTTTGGTGTGACCTTGCCAGTCACCCCTCTGATTCTTTGCATGATGATTTTACTACCTAACTTCCTGCCATACACCTCCCTGTGGGCTTATATTTAGTTATTCACTTACTACTTATTAAATAAGTTATTACTTGTTTATGTCTCGATCTAATGATGTCATTAACTAGTCTCTATGTCTTGACCATGTATCCTTGTCAAAGTCTTTTATTTTAGATTTAAAACTACACCTGGAAGACAGATCGAAATATCCCTCTTCAAGCAAAACCAAAAGAATAGTCTCCTGCCTCAGCAAGGGAATCATAATGTTGAGAAGGAAAACAAGACTGAGTAATCTCTTCTCTTCTTTGAAGTTTCTCCACAACTGAGGTATGTAGGATACCATTAGTCCTTGGTTATAAGGTGGATTCTCTGGTCTTCCTATGTGTTTCAATTCTCTCCCCCCATTTAGTCCTGTACACATGACCTTATCTTGGGGAGTCAGCACACATCAGCTACAGTTTATTTATCAGTAAGTTTCATGTATGGAGTGTCCATGATATATCAGCACCATAAGAAAGAGTTGGGCTATAATGATGAATAAATTAGCTGTGGCCCATCTCTTCAGTGAACTAACTTTCAGGGCAGGGATGCTAAATAGGTTTGGCCCGCCCTTGCTAAGCGCCAGAAGCTCCTGGAGCAGTCTACAGGGAAAGATTCTGAGGTGGCTTCCAAATTTTGTGAGTAAGTCTAACATGACCCACCAGCTATCACACTCATAGGCAAGTAGAAGTCGCAAGACACACTCCATTTGTTTTCAACCCTAAATACATGAAAATTGCCTGTAAGAATTCTCAAATTCAGAGATGTGTAGAGAGTGTATCTTGTCGGGGGAGGATCACCCTCTTCCTCTCAAGACTGGCTCTCTATCATAATGCCTCTGGGCTTCTCCCCTCATCACTTATTGCTTATTTTCACCAACTTTTGGTGATTACCAGAGGAAAAAATACTATTGGTTGGTTGAGGGGAGGAATGAAGAAGAAACTGCCTTTCTTCTCCAGATTCTTCTTTAGAGGCGACAAGAAGACAGACCTACACAGAGCATCCCTACTCTGAGAACATGAGCTAAACAAACTTCGGGGAGTATTTTCTCATTGTCCCTTATCACCACATACACATATACACATATTTACACAAATTTATTCCATTCTATCTCCTCTATCCCTTTAGGGAGAGGTAAATAAACCTGATTTATATATTCTCTTTAATCAGATGAAGGCAAGTTTTATGGCAAGAGAGTTGTGAAAGCTTCCTCTTCATCTATATAGTTTAGAATATTTCCCAACACCAAAATTTAACTGAAAAACTCCAAAAAACTTTCATATACTCTGAGGTTCTTGAAAAATATTTCCATACTTTTATACACACATTAAAAAATGTATTTTCTTTCCAAGAAAATGTCTTCCCAATTACCCTGTATTACCCTCCATAGTAAGGGTGAAAGGTTTCATGCCGACAGCAAGAGATATGAAACAAAGGGACAAGCCAGGCTACTGAATACGAACATTATGCCACTAAAGGTATTATGATAAGGAATACATAAAATAGGTATGATTGTCAAAAGTATGTGGCATAATTTTGGTAGTTCTAAAATAACTTCACAGTGGATGGGATTCCCATCCCTCTGTATGTTTAAGATGGTTCCTCTGTAATGAAGACTGCCCTGTGAGTCACCATTCTCCCATTCCCACTCTCCCTTGGGCAAGTTAGGCAGCCTCTCCATGACTTACTTCCTTCATCCATAAAGTAAGGATATAGAGATCCCATTGGTGCTCCGCCCATTCCAACATGTTACCTCAGAGATTATCTGTAAGATAATTTCTTTTTTTTTTTTTTAAGATTTTATTTAGTTATTTGACAGACAGAGATCACAAGTAGGCAGAGAGGCAGGCAGAGAGAGAGAGGAAGGGAAGCAGGCTCTCCGCTGAGCAGAGAGCCCGAAGTGGGGCTCGATCCCAGGACCCTGAGACCATGACCTGAGCCGAAGTCAGAGGCTTAACCCACTGAGCCACCCAGGCGCCCCTGTAAGATAATTTCTTAAAGGTCAAAGACTTTTGCTCTCTGATGGTATTATCTGGCCACTGAGCTATACTGCATCCATACACAAGGAAGGCTGGAATTCTGGGAAGTTAACCCCCAAGGAGTGACCCTCAACCAATGAAAGATGGGAATTATTGGCTAAATCCTGCAGCAATGTCAAGTGCCTGTGGGCTGATTCTGAAGGATGATTCATACAGTTTTCATAGGGTCCCTCTGGGACTAAGCCCCAGTGCCCCACAGCAGAAAATTACTTACTTACCAACAATAAGCATCACTTCACTCCTACTTGCTGCTTCCAGGATCATCTTCCAAAGAACCACCTGCCCCCAAGTCCTTGTATAAAGTTTGCTTTTGGAGGAACACAAACCAATACAGGGGATAACAGACGTATCCACTTCCTGGGGCTGTGGTGAGAACTAAATGAGCTCATTCTTGTAAAGGCCATAAAAGAATGCCAGTCACATGGTAGGCACTGGATGTTTGCCATGATAGTGGCAAAAAAAAAAAAAAAAGTCTATCACAAATTTTTCCTAGATGATGAAATTTTGGGGTTAATGACAAGAAGTACTTGTATGGGGGCGCCTGGGTGGCTCAGTGGGTTAAAGCCTCTGCCTTCAGTTCAGGTCATGATCCCAGGGTCCTGGGATCAAGCCCCGTATCAGGCTCTCTGCTCAGCAGGGAGCCTGCTTCCCTTCCTCTCTCTCTGCCTGCCTCTCTGCCTGCCTCTCTGCCTGCTTGTGATCTTTGTCAAATAAATAAATAAAATCCCTAAAAAAAAAAAAAAAAAGTACTTGTATGATGTAAAGAAAGTGCAGCTAGAAAGACTAAGGAACACATAGAAAATTCAAACTGCTAGGGAGCCACTTGCCTTTAAACCCTGCAGAACAGCAAGGTGAGAGAAATTAAGTCATCACGAAGCAACAGAGCTCCATGACAGCGAATATCACAGCAACTGGTATTTAATTGTACTGCATCTGCTCCTTGCTTTGAGATGGTTTTTGATTAACCTATTTGTCTCGTCCACATGCACTCTGTCAGTCTTCATTAAAATCTATATTCAGTTTTGGTCTGCTTTTCAGTTGCCAGCATTCATTGATATTGAGCACTGATATTTAATTTCTCCACCATGCCTGGCATAGGACTTCATTTCCTGTATATTTGCATGGCTCATTTGTTTGTATGCAGGTACTTAAACATTTTAATATTTTTTTAACAGTATGTTAGTACTTTTTTCCCTGATTGCTAGAATGTTATACCCAGAACTGAGGATTGCCTCTGGGTTTCCCCTGGAAATAGACTATATTTACCTCAATGAGACATGCTTTCCTGACAAAGTCACTTTAAAGTCCTTTTTACAGATAAATATGTATATGCATAGTTATACAGATTACATATGTAGTATACATATGTGCACATATATATTGTGGGATAAGATAAAATAGTCCTAAAATAGCTGAAAGAAAATATACTCTTACTGTTAGTTTTTTATTGTACAGTATCACATATATTATAAAAAGCATGAGGAATAATATAAAGAAAATGAAACCTGGCATTCTAGTTTTATATTTTTATTACTTTATCAACTCCAGTATGGACTTTGTGGGGACAAAGATCTATCCTTCTATATAGTCCATCTGTCCTAGAACTGTACTATCTTATTTACAAGTCTTATCACACTATTCCCTCACTTCAGGCACAAACTAAAGGAAAAGCTGCCTCATTCAGACATGACTTCTAAGTGATATTAATTTAGGCTCATTAAGTAAAAGTGATACCTTGATCAGTAAGGTCGCAAGTCTTCGTGTTGAACTTTGGTATGAAAAATTGGAATATTATTTGAAATATTATATTTCAGCATATGGTTAACTATACTGTTACTGTATTTCTTATCTTTGTTCAGAATATTTCAACTTCCTGGGGCTCCTGGGTGGCTCAGACAGCAGAGCATCCAATTACTGGTTTTGGCTCAGGTCATGATCTCAGGGTCCTGGTATCAAGCCCCACATCAGGCTCCATGCTCAGCTGGGGTTAGCTTGAGATTCTCTCTCTCCATCTACCCCTCCCCCCACTCATGCACGCATGCGTGCAGGCTCTCTCTCTCAAGTAAATAAATCTTAAAAACAAGAATATTTCAGCTTCCCCCCACCAGATGAACTGGCAAGGAACAAAATGTATACCTGAATGAAATCATGTCCCTTATTTCTATCACTAATATTTTATTTTTTTTAAAGATTTTATTTATTTATTTATTTGACAGAGATCACAAGTAGGCAGAGAGGCAGGCAGAGAGGGGGAAGCAGGCTCCCTACTGAGCAGACTCAGATGCAGGGCTCGATCCCAAGACCCTGAGATCATGACCTGAGTTGAAGGCAGAGGCCTAACCCACTGAGCCCCAGGTGCCCCTCTATCATTAATATTATGAAACTGAAGTTATATTTTACAATTTTTTTCTTCAGTTAGCATTTTCTTTTTAACTTTAACAGTGTAATGTATTAATTAAAGTATTAATTTACTGCTTAATCTTTTTTCTCTCAAAACTCTAAATGAAATCCAATAAGCAAGCAAATGTATACGCGCACAGTTGGGGCCCTCAGGCTTTGCCTTCACTTCCTGGTACAGAATACAGACTCCTTGGCAATTAAGCACGGAAACTGCCTAAGAGACAAGGTTGGATCACTGATTGCTGGAAACCAAAGGGATCACAGAAGCCACTCTGTCTAACCCTGCACTTTACAAATGAGGAACCAGAAACAACAGAGGTTAAGGGACTTCCTGAGGACCCAAGATGACAGAAGAGAAGCTAGTCTGAGATCTACCAGAGCACCCCCTTCAGCACTCCACCAGGACGAATCTTGGTCCTGAGCCCACTCTTTGCAAAGCCTCATTATTAAAACGAGACATTATAATCAATTAGAAACACATCTTATTTATAGATTTTTGCTTCCAAATATGAGATCTGGAAGACTTAAATGGTGATTACATCTCTAGAACAGAGGTCTTAAAAGAATATTAAAAGTTCAAGAAATTGTTTTGAATAGTTTTCAAAGTCTAATTTATTAGCAATGTTATTATGACTATTGAAAACTCAGTTAATCCCTAATTTTACTTTGTTTTTCTTTTAGTTGGCCTTTTTTTCCTGATCACAAAAGGAAAATATGTGAAACAATAAAAAATAGTAATAAAATGAATACACGTCTATTATAATACATTTTGAAAACGCAAAGAAAATAAAGAAAAAAAGAACAAGGAGCCATATCCCAAGAATCGAAGACAATATTGGTAATACTGGCAATGTTTCAGCATATCTTTCCCAGGTATACATGTATATACAAATATACAGCTATATACTTAAATATAAACTTATATATTAAGATATTATAGTATATAAAATTTTATATCTTGCCTTTTCTTAGTATTTGACCATGAACATTTTCCCACTGAATAAAAGTCATTTCTAAAACATTACTAACATGAAAGTCTGTGTTTAGTGGTTATTAAAATAATAAAGTTTAAAGACATTATGACAATAAAATTATCCCATATAATTTTTGCTCACTGGACTATGTAGGCTATTACTACATCAAGTAACTCTAATGCATGAAATTACTCTAAATCAAAATTATTTTGATTTACAAGACAGTTTGTTTACAAGACAGTTGTTAGAAAAACTTGAGTGCAAGGATGCTTGGGTGGCTTGTTGGTCAAGCGTCTGCTTTCAGCTCAGGTCATGATCTCAGGGGTTCCCTGCTCAGCGGGGAGTCTGCTTCTCCCTCTCCCTCTGCCTCTACCCACCCTGCTTGTGCGCTCTTTCTCTCTCTGTATCTCCGACAAATAAATAAAATGTTTTTAAAAAAAAGAAAAGAAAAACTTGAGTGCAGATAGCTAAAGTCATTGAGGAAAATGTGTATTCTCCCAAGAAATGAAAACTCACAGAGATACCACCTGCTACTATTAAACACAGAAAGATTCAAAATGATACTATTATAACAGTAAATCTTCATAGGGTTCTGCAAAGTCATGAGGGAATAAACATTGGTACAAACATTTAGTGCCTGACATACCACTGTAGTTCAGTAAATACTGTGGAATAAACATATGTAAATCAATGTATCAACATGTCAAGACACCTGAATATGATTATGCCCTTAACTCATAATCTTTTTTTTTCTTAACTCATAATCTTAAGGGAAAATATAAAATATACACACTGAGGTACTCACTGCAGTTTTTTTAAAGGGGAAAAACTGGTGGCAACTAAATGTCCAAGACTGCTATAATTGTTAAGTAAATAACAAAGATATAAAGAGCTGTGGAGATAACTTTCAAATTAATTCAACAAGTACACTAAAATCACAGGGGTCTTGCTGAGAATTCTTAGTTTAAAATTGAAATATATAAAATATTGGTGTATTCATTCTCTTAAAATAAGATTTTATTTCATTCTTTTATTAGAGTAATGAATGCTAAAAATTGAGGAATATCACAGCATTAAGCAATATATATTCAGAATCCCACATGAATAAACTATTATTTTCCTTCCAAAATATATTATTATAGTCAAGGTCGAAGTGTTACCCATCTGACTGCCTACACGACAGAAGATGGAGTCAGAGCTTCCTCTGGTGGTCATACCAGTGGTGAAAGAAAGGAGTACTGACTTTCTATTTTCTCTATATCGTGACTTAGATAACCTTGATGTTTCCTCTTACCTAATCTTAGCCTAGGCCCAGTATTAGAGAATTTGTTAAAAGTAACACACACAGACAGACAGACACACACACACACACACACACCACTCATAGTGGTAAACCTTTAAAAAACAACTCAAGTCACAATACCTTTCTGAGCTCTGATGGCTCACTTCCTTCTTCCACCACAATCAGTTGAGATCTTCCTTTTCTCTCATTGTCCCGAATGCCAATGGCAACCTGGCTTGCCTTCAGACGCTCGTATTTGTTGCACGAGGAACCACACCATTGGTAAATTTCCTAAAAGAAAGAGACAGATCTTTTGACCCAGAAATATGTGGAGGACATTTAGCCCTGTTGTAATACTCACTGTGAGCATTAGGGAAAAAACAAAAAGATATAAAAAATAAAATGAAAGTTATCTGTTGTTGCGGTACATATAATTTTACATGCGTACACCTCATTCTGTATCGGTTGCTTTCAGTTAGCATTATGAAGTAACCATTTTTTTACACATGGAAAATATAATTATATATCTCACCATTCTTTGTGCGTATCCATTAATTACAATTTATGAAAGTATACTTGTATGTTTTACCTGTTTAAAATAATAATTTGACCATATTTCAGAAAGGTAGTAAAGAATCTGTCACAGTAATGTGCTCTTGATGATTATAAAAATTCATCTAATGCTTTTGGCAATTTAATGAATCTGATCAAAAGCCATAAAAAGAATTAAAACATTTGACCCAGTGCTATCACTATCTGGAATTCATTTTAATAAGTTATTCATAAAGATTAGGGAGAAACCATATATACAAGGGGTTTTATTGCTATATAATTATACTAGTCAGGCATTGGGAAGATGTTAAATGTTCTATAATAGGATAATAGTTATATATATTTATGATACAGAGAAAAAACAGATAATATCAAAGTTATACTTTAACATAGACATTTATGACAGTTCAATGTATTCTAAAATCAATAGGTTGTATTAGCTGCCATTTAGATTAAAATATTGTATATTTTAGACAATATCAGAAGATATAGATACAAATGTAAACTAATAATATAAAATATCATTTAATGTGGTTTTAATGAAAGAAAGAAAAATATAATGGCACCTATGCTTGGCAGGGACATAGGAATGAGCGTTGTCATTTTCTATTTGGGTTGCATAAACTGATACAGTCTTTCTGAGGGAAATTTGATTTCGTATCAAAAAATTGCATGTGCTTTTAGAATCAGGAAATTCAATTTCTGGGAATCTATCCTACGGAGGTATTCAAACATGGTTTACAAAAACAAAGAAAGATAACAGAAACCCCACAAATGTCCATCAGTAGGGGGACGGCTGTGTAAATGTTGTTATATGGAGATTTCAGACCGTTCTTTAATGCCTAAAAACTGAGAAAAGTGTTTAAATACCAACACAGAAAATCATTCAAGGTATACCCTCAAGAATAAAATAAAGTCACAGAATAATACAGTTCCATTTAAGTGGAAGCAGAAACAAAAGCTCTGTTTCTGTGTTTGTGAAGAAAGAGGTTTTTTTGTTTTTTTTTTTTTTAAAGATTTTATCCATCTACTTGACAGATAGAGATCACAAGTAGGCAGAGAGGCAGGCAGAGAGAGAGAGGAGAAAGCAGGCTCCCCGCGGAGCAGACAACCCGATGTGGGGCTCGATCCCAGGACCCTGGGATCATGACCTGAGCCGAAGGCAGAGGCTTTAACCCACTGAGCCACCCAGGTGCCCCGCGAAGAAAGAGTTTTAAAGATAC
Source organism: Enhydra lutris kenyoni (assembly GCF_002288905.1). NCBI lineage: Eukaryota > Metazoa > Chordata > Mammalia > Carnivora > Mustelidae > Enhydra > Enhydra lutris. Next base: position 14,123,691 of record NW_019154100.1, on the reverse strand, counting down.
ACAGTTTCAACAGATGGAGAGAGGCACGTATACGCAGGAAGAAAACCTTCAATTTTTATCTAAGTTAATAGTTTTTTTCTCTCTCTTTTTTAGATGTCACATGTATTAAGTGCCTGCGATGAGGCAGATGTTGGGGATAGACAGAAGAATAAGAGAAAGCTGGCAAGGACAGATTGACGTGTAGACAACCAATGCTAATAATGTATTTGTACTTCACTTGCTTTCAAAATGGTTCCACACGGAGTTTGTGCACAGTCCATTTTGGAGAAGTGATTAACGCAGTGGGTAAGTGTGAAGGAGACAGACCCGGCTGCAACTTACCAGCTATACACCCTTGTGTTTGCAGTATTTAAAAGAGTATGTCATGTCTGTCAAATAAATAAATAAATAAATCTTTTAAAAAAGCAAAATAAAATAAAAGAGCACATTAATTAACAAGAGCAAGATAAAAGAGCACCCAGCATCCACAGAAGCCACAGAATCCACAGAAAAGAGAATGGCTCTTTTCTCTGAAGCTAAAATATTTCCAGTCCAGAGTCCATTTCTTTATTCACAAATGTTTACTGATTGCCTTAAAATGGGCTCTCTTCCCAGCCCTGGACACCCAATTTTGAATTACACAGGCCTGGGGGAGACTCTCTGACCCCTTACCCCATCCCTAGGTTCCTGATACAATTATTCCATATTCCTCCTCAAGAATAAAATACACGTTTTAGGGGCGCCTAGGTGGCTCAGTGGGTTAAAGCCTCTGCTTTCGGCTCAGGTGATCTCAGGGCCCTAGGATTGAGCCCCGCATCGGGCTCTCTGCTCAGCAGGGAGTCTGCTTCCTCCTCTCTCTCTCTCTGCCTGCCTCTCTGCCTACTTGTGATCTCTGTCTGTCAAATAAATTTAAAAAAACAAAACAAAACAAAAAATATACATTTTAGAAATTTGAGTCTTTATAAGAAGAAAAATGAAAAAGACTATGCCTTGCAACTCCTTTCACTCTAGACTCTGAACCAGTCTATGCGGTCGGTGAAGGGGTAATATCTTTTCTGTTTTTAAAAGAATGGTGCACTGCTGTTGTTTCCTCTCTAATTTCTTTTCTACATCTGGGCATCCGAAGAGGAGACTCACGTTTGGAATCCATTTGAATACTATGCCCAGGTCAGCAATTCCAAAGAGTGAAACAAATGGTGCCCAATGATTCATCCATGCCTATCACTGTGCATTAAAACCAGGTGGTGGTGTTGGGCGCCTGGGTGGCTCAGTTGGTTAAGCAACTGCCTTTGGCTCAGGTCATGATCCTGGAGTCTCAGGGTCGTGCTCACCGGGAAGTCTGCTTCTGCCTCTGACCCTCACCCTCTCCACTCTCTCTCTCTCAAATAAACAAATAGATAAATAAATAAAATCTTTAAAAAATAATAAAATCAGGTGGTGGCATTGGAAGGTGATTAAAAAAAACAAAACAAAACAGGAACCTGAGCACTTGCAAAGGATCTGCAACATCTAATGACCCAGTGCGGCCAAGCGTGCTTCTCTGCTCAGTACCCCTAGGCTCTTGTCTCAGGTTTCTTTCCCATCTTATCCCATGAGATTTTGCCCATGATTCTTTTCTCAGTGGGTCTGAGAAAGCAAACTTCTAATATCTACGTTATAGTGAAATACAGGAAGTGGATCTGAAGATTAGATCTCTAGATTTCTCAGACTTACTCGTAACTTACACAACTGATTTGCTGTGCATGTATCTAATTGTCCAACAGATGTCTGTGTTCTCCCTAACCTAGTTGTGTAAGTGACTTCTCATTGACTTCAAAGAGATTATATAAAATCACACTTAAATTTTATTAGCTTCTGTTAAGCATTATGCTAGCTTGGTAAAATGCGTTTAGAAGAGAATTGCAGATAATAATTTGACGAACATAATTATTATTTAATGTAGAATTTTACAGTAGTCCATGGATCCCCAAATATTTTCTGTGACATGACCTTGGGTTGGGAGTTTTTATGTGCAGTATCAATTCACAGATAAATTTAGTTATAGAAAATATTCCTCACCATTACAGATGGACCTCAGTTTCTACTTTAAAAATGGCAAAAAGAAGAAAGCTGGAGATACCCCAATCCATGATTTCAAGATATACTACTAAGCTACAGTAATCAAAATGGATGAGGTGCAGTAGTAGACACATAGAACAGAACAGAGAGCCCAGAAATAAACTCTTGCTTATATAGTCAATTAGTCTTTGACAAAAGGGGCAAGAATATGCACTGGGGAAAACATAGTCTCTTCAATGTGTTAGGAAAACTGGACCACTGCATGCAAAAGAGTAGAACTGGACTACTTTCTTACACCATACACAAAACTGAACTCAAAAAAGATTAGAGACCTAAATGTAAGACCTGAAACCGTTATATTCCTAAAGGAAATCACAGGGGGGAACCTCTAGGACATCAGCCTTAGCAATACTTTTTTTGATATGTCTCTTCAGGCAAGGGGGAGAACAACTGGGACCACATCAGACTAAATAGCTTCTGCACATGAAGAAAACTAGCAACAAAATGAAAAGACAAATACATGATTTCACTTAAATTTATCTAAATCTTAAAAAAAAAGAAAAAAATCCAGAACTACACAAATACCAGAATTACAATCAGAAATACAGAGAACAAATTAGTGGTTGTCAGAGGGGAGAGGCGTGGGTGAAGTAGGTGAAGGAAATTAAGAGGTACAAACGTCCAGGTATAACTAAGTCACAGGAATGAAAAGTACAACATAGGGAATATACTCATTAACATTGTAATAATGTTGTATGGCGACAGAGGGTAACCACACCTATCGTGGTGAGCACTGTATAATGTACGGAGTTGTCAAATCACTATGCTGTACACCTGAAACTAATATAACATTGTATGTCAACTACACTTCAATAAAATTTTTTTTTAAATAGCAAAAAACACATCTAGGAAATGCTCATAAAAATAATTAAACTGTTGAAAGTAAAATTTTCCTTTTTAACTCAAAGATGACCCAGTCACTAAAAAAGGTGTTAAAGAAAGTTTCTTATTGGGGGTTGCCTGGGTGGCTCAGTGGGTTAAGCCTCTGCCTTCGGCTCAGGTCATGATCTCAGGGTCCTAAGATTGAGCCCCATATCGGGCTCTCTGCTCAGCAGGGAGCCTGCTTCCTCCTCTCTCTCTGCCTGCTTTTCTGCCTACTTGTGATCTCTGTCAAATAAATAAAATAAAGTATTTAAAAAGAAAATTTCTTATTGGGCATGAAAATGAATGCTTTGTGCTATGCTTACTCTTTTATTATTTTCAGTTAATTTTGTGCTTTTCTTTCTATAAACTGACATATTATCTTATTTCCTAGACTTAATTTTCAGTGGTGAATTCAGATAAGAAATACAATAAAAAATGGACTTTAATTATAAATTGCCCACAGCCAGAATTGTTTAAAGAGTAATATTAATTTAAAAAACCCTCTTTTTTCAAGGCTACTTAAGTTTTTCTGCAAATATATTTCATTCAATCACGGCAGCAACACATTAAAACGTGCTTTGGATTTTAAATAGAAAATCTGTTTAGATTTTAAACAGAATTTAAGCAATTCATTAAATTTCAGCAATTTAAATTCTATCATGGATGTATGATGCAGTTAGGACATCTCATTTTAACAAAGCTCTACTGTGCTAAATAAATGTGTATAGTACTATTAATAAGCTGCACTACCAACACTTACTCTATTCAGAGGTAGCTGGGTAAGACCACTTCTTCGCTCTGTGCACAAGGAAACTCTGTGCTCAATTGGCCCTGTGCTTGAAAAACGCTCCCATAATTCAACTTACCCTGTTTTTTGGAGGGAGTGAGCCAAAAAAAAACCAAGAACCCTACACAGAGCTAAAAAAATACCCGAATTGGTGTAAGAGGTGATGCATACTATTACAACAACAAGAAAAAAAGTAAAATTTAAAACAATAAAACATAAATTGTTTTATTTATGATACTTTGATGGAATTTAGATAAAAATTCTTCGGTAAAGCTGATTTAAGCAGTTGAGACCCTGAAAATGATAAAACAAACATGGTTTCGGAGGCAACTATTTACACACTAAGATTCTAAAGAATTTAACAATTCCACACTAAATGTTATACTTCTTTGGGGGAAGGGACATAAAGCCCCCTGTCAATATGGAAGGATCGATTCAATTCAGAATGAAATGCAGTTATATTTTGGCCAAAATTTGCTGATGTACAAATTGCCCATGAACAACCTGTAGTTGAAGTTTGTCCAATTCTAATTAACGCTGAATACACAAACTAGTAAAGGAAAACAAAATCAGTCTGGATAACTGGAAAAGTAAATGAGGGAGTAAAGACAACTGTTAAGGGCAATTTATTTGGACCACCAATAAGGGAGTGAGTGGTATTTATGGAAACAACCATATTGGGGACAGACTAGAGGTTTCTAAAATTTCCTTTAAACTACATGGTCAGAGTTAACAAGTAAAACATCAAAGTGCAGCCAAACCTCATTGGGGGACAGGAAATAGGAGGAGAAATAAAACAATGCTCAACGATGCCCTTGAAGGGAAGCAAGATTTCAGAAGCTGAGTTTAAAGAACAGTCAGAACAGCCCATGTGATGTTGACTCATGACATGTGCAAAGAATTCAGCATAAACTTGTTACTCTTTTGTCCTTTGCTCAGTTATTTATTCTAAATACATCTACAGTTTTATGAAAGGAGAAGGGAAGCCAGACCTCTTGCTCTCCCTTGCCTCTACTGGCTTTATTTTTACTGTGCTTACTTTTCCCTTAGATGGAGTTAACAAAATATAAAAGCTCCTTCAGATATCCTCTTTGCCTGAGGCTCTCTAAGCATAACTTAAACACCATGAATGACGTGTGAGATACCTCTAGGAATCTACCTTTTCCTATTTTTAAACTTTAAACCATGACTTTTTGGAGGGGTTTTTAGATGAACAAGTGTTTATTTACGTCCTATCTTGTTCAAAGCCAAGGCAACTCAACATCATTCCATGATGCATATATGTATTTTTTTTAAATAAAAAGATTTTTTTAATTAAATTCTTAGGGACTTTTATTTTATTTTATTTTATTTTTTAGGAGAAAATATTTGTGCCTTTGACTTAGGCAATTCTTTTTTTTTTTTCTTTTTAATTTATTTTCAGCGTAACAGTATTCATTGTTTTTGCACCACACCCAGCGCTCCATGCAATCCGTGCCCTCTCCAATACCCACCACCTGGTTCCCCCAACCTCCCACCCCCGGCCCCTTCAAAACCCTCAGATTGTTTTTCAGAGTCCATAGGCATATGTGTATTTTTTAAAACACCTCTGACTGAAGAATGGGAGATGAATAGAGTGGTTATGCATGGCCACTAAGGGCTTGGTGAACGGAAAGGAAGAGATTGCCTGTGAACTAGGGCAGAGCAGTGGCTATGGAAAAAAGAAAAACCAAAGGATAGCTAGAAGGTTAAAGCCTACAGGATTGGTCAACAATGCCCTTTGAGTGTAAACTGGAGGACAAGGTGAGAGCGTCATGACTTGGGTCCCTCTAGCTTGGCTGGTGATAGTTGTGTCACTTACTGAGACCAGATGACAGCTTCTGGAGCATTGTTTTTGTAGTGCTAAGGAGAGTTGGTGAAATTACGTTCTCTATACTCTTCCGAGTATTTGGCGAATCAAAGAAGTTTTACAGTCACACTTCATCAAAAATAACTTCTGGCAGCCACACACATTGGTGGCTTAACTATTTTTAACTGATCTGGTTTTTTTCAGACGTGTAATTAATCCCGAATTTTCCAGCACCTTTAGACATTTCCCGTATTGAAATGGTTCTCAATGTTAACTGTACAATAAAATGACCCGAGGTAGGGCCTAAAAAAGACTTACCCAAAGTCCCATCCCAAAACTTTAAAATCAGAATCTTTAGGGGTCATATTACACAGTATTTTAAAAACCTCTCCCTAATGATTCTAATGTGAGCTTGTAAGAATGAAAACATAAATTCTAATACCTTGGGAGCAGTCTTTCCTAGTGTCCTCATCTATTCTCTAATTGTAATGTGTGCGTCTCCATTCCAGTCCTTCCTTCTACCTCATCATACTCCAAGCTGTGTATGTGTCTGTGCCTCTCACCATTTGACAGCACCTGCCAGTCAATGACTATCTGGTTTCCATCTTTATACTGTAGCACCCAGCACACACCAACTGCACAGTAAATACCATTCATCCCTACTTCTGTTGAAGGGTAAATTTTAGAGATTTAACACTAGATTTATTTTTCCCATTATCTTTTCTTATTGCCTCAAGGCTTTCTCCTTATAAAACTAGTGGAATGGATTACTTTCAGATAATGACAAATTTACCCAGAACAAAGAAGACTTTGCTCATTTTTGTTGTTGTTGTTGTTCTCAAATGAACATTTTAAAGTCATAGTGGAGACAAAAGTCCAAAAGCCAACACAGGTCTGACTTAAAAGAACCTTAATTTTGTGAGAGTAATGTTTTCTGAGGGAAGGAGTTGAGGATGCAGCAATTTACAGAAAATTGGTTTTGCATATCAGGAACCAGAGTCTTGGCCTTAGGGGTTAACACCATGAAATAGTATGAGACTGGTTGGTCAGGTCCAAGAAGAGAAGAGTATGGGGATTACAAGAGAACTAGGAAACTTGATCAGATGCAGTGGAATCTTTGACAAGAGCTCAGTACATTCCTCTCCAACCCATTTGTGATATATTCATCCATGACCTTGAACATTAGAGTAGAAACAACTGCAGGCAGTGTCCACGCAATCAAACCAATGAGCACTGGTACAATGTGGGTACAGTACCCCCACAACAGCATGTGGTATGGGAAAAATAAGGCAGAATTCCAGAGGGGCTACTATAATGGCTGACGGAACCAGAAAGGGTAAGATAACAAAAGACCAAAGTAAGGCCATAGATATTTTCCAGGAACAATCTTGGGACAGAGGCCAAAGTTCAAAGCCCAGAGCTCAAGAACGAATGAAATGGCAAAGTCTCAATGAATGTTAGAGAGGAATGAGGGCTAAACACTGCAAACCAGACTCACTTCCATTCTCAACCCGGTCCCCCATCCCCAGGCCATAATATCATACATACACACCCTCTATACCTGGGGGATAGAAAAGGGGATGGGTGGATAGGTCTGATTTGCTTTCATGAGAAACAAGGTTCACCTTATAGGACAAGACTATTTTATTTTTAACGCTTCTGTGGAAATAGAAGCTTTACACTGAAAAAATAAAATAAAAATAAAAAAGAAATAGAAGCTTAACTATGAACTCAGGTTGAGCTAAAGGTGAAAAAAAGAAAATTATATCTCTATCCACATGACTGCATGAGACTGTACATTTGTTGAGTGACTGTAAGTTCTGGGATTTCTAATAAGGACAAAGTGAGTGAGTGAGATTGATAAATAAAAGGACAGGAAATGTGGAAAACGGCAAGACAAGTCTGCAAGTTGACAAGAAATAGGAGATAAAAGCTTGTTTAATTCTCCAGGGGTGTGAGGTGGGACAGGGGAAAGAGGGAGGAAGAGGCCAAGAAATACATCATAAAAGGAGCAATATTGGAGTTGAATATTTAAGGATGAGATATCAGACACTTACCAGAAAAGTGATGCAGAGCAAGAGTAGATCTTAGGCAAAGGAAACAATGTGTGCAAAGCAAAAGCATGGTGACTTGAGGGAAAGTGTCATGTGCAAGGACAATGAGATAGTATCACAGTGATAAAGAGCATGGGAAGGATTCAGGAGACACTCAAGAGGTAGAAGAGAGTAGGCCCAGTGAGCAATTGAATGTAAAGTCTCTGAGAGAAGTCATCTCGATGACTTCAAGATTTGAAGTTTGAGGTCTGAAAGATGGGTAGCTCCGTTCAACAGGGTAAGAACAATAAGAGAAGAAACCATTTTGGAATGAGAGGGTGAAGTTAATGAGTTCCATTTTTAGACTTGCTGAGTTTGAGGTTCTTGTGATACACACAAGAAATATCTGGGAGGTAGTCTGAAATGCTGACATAGATCTCAGGTAAGAGTTCTGAGTGAGACTATAAAATTGAGATTTATCAGTGGATGAATAGTTGAAGCTTTGGGTGAGGGCAAGTTTGCTCAGGAAGAATGTATAAAGAGACAATGATCAAAAGTGAAATCCTTAAAAACAAACAAACAATCAAACTTGAGGGGGTGGGCAGACTATGTGAAGAAGAATGAGAAAGAATGGCTTGAAAGGGAGGAAAAGCAGGAAGCCAGGGGTGGTAGAGAGTGAGGCTGAAATAAAAGGGAGTAATCAACAGTGTCAGTTGGAGTAGATAAGGAACAAAGTGTCCCCTGGATTTAGCAGAAGCCATTGCTCCAATAGGATGAACATTTCAAAGAAATGGTGGGAGTGAAAGTCAGAAAAAGAGGGCTGTGGACCAAATGGTAAATGTGGAAGTGCAGACTGCTGTTTCAGAGCAGCAGGATGGAACAATGAAAGAGGGGGCAATAGGTTATAAAGAGCAAGGCGAGTGGGGCAAGTCTGCATAACTGACCAAACAAGTTAACAAGGAAATGGAACATGCCCTGTAACAGCACAATTAGTAACTCACCGCAGAAATTCCTCCTCCTGTGAAATCCAACTCTCCCCTAGTGGTTGGCTCTGACACATATTTCTAAAAGAGTTAGTTCCAGATCCCAACTTTGAAATTATGGATTCTTTCCATTATCATCCACATTCTGTAGTTACTGATGGTTTTGTTGTAATATATTTAGATATGATTTTGTTAGCCATTTCTACAACTACTTCAACCACCTCATAGCCTTAAAAATAGTGGGAAAATGATGATTGATAAGTTCACCAACATTAAAATTCACAGTTCAAAGATTCAGTAAATTCCAAATTGCTAAGATTTCCAAAGATTCAGCAAATTCCAAATTGCTAAGATCTAGCCATGTTTCATATTATTTTCCGAGAATATACTAAATATAAGATAGCTTATCCAAATCATCCTCTACAGTGTTGATGATTTCTTAACATTCAAAGTGATTAATAGGGAATTTTATAATCTCATGCTTTTGATCGAGGTGTTTACATGGTCATATCAGGAAATATTTACTATAGTCTCAAATCCTATAATAGCATATGTTCCAAAGGTATATGGCATATCATATTAACAATAGTGATTGCTGATCAAAAAAGTTGATTTCCTCAAATCAAATCAAAATATAGGATTTGGTTATGTCTATATATATGTGTGTGTGTATATATATATATATATATATATATATGTATATGTCAAAACTCTTAGTTTTGGCCAGCTGGCTCTAGATGGATGAGAACTTTAGAGGTCCAACCTACTTTTTTCATACCTGGATAATAAAACAAACTTGAAGAAATTACACTGGCTTCTTTTTGTACTGTCTAATGCAGAAGGTAATTATGAAATCATGAACTCATTAAGATTTTATGGTAGAGAAAATTTTGGTCCCATGTCCTTCTTTGTTTACTGTGACATACCCCAAAAATACAGTCTCCGAGGTAATTGCAAGATCTTATCGCCATTCAGAAATCATTAACAACATACCAACTGGTTAAAGATTAGTAACATAAAAAGAGATCATGCAAATAAATGAGAGTATATGTAGTACTGCTTGATTCCTACCAGGGTATCTCTCCGGGGTATGGTGTACTTCAACAACATAAGAGACAATATACTATCTCTGAAACAGAATCATTCAAAATGTCTCTAATCAGGCATGAGAGCAGGAGACAACTTGAAAGTCATTAAAGGTAATTAACTCTATAAAATAAAGATAATTTACTATGAAACAGATAATTTCCTTGAATCTCATAATAGAGGCTCTGTCCTCATAATAGAGGCTCTGTCTGAGCCTGTACTTATGGACCATACTCCCATAGCAGACATTACCCACGGGAAGACAGAATATGTCACTGGAACTACCATTTGCCTGCCACAGCACCCAACTATCTAACCCATGTGGAAACTTCATACTTGCTCAACAAAATAATAAATGATTTCATTAACATTACAACTTTGAGAAGATTCTAAACTAGATTAGACATAATTCTGAATTGAGCAGATTCGGAAACTGTTGCAAGATACTCTGCTGTCGAACCATACCATCGTATATCCCCCCAAGTTAGCTTAGAGTAGTGAAAAGAATGTAAATTAAGAACAGAAAACCCCAGGTTACCACTCAGCCTGCATTAATGTAAGTGACTTGCTCCCACCCTCTACGGTTTTTTGTCTCTTGTGGAAACCATGATGACAACTTTCATTTCCAGATGTGACTCTGTGTCAGGGGAGACTGAATCATATTCAGCCAAGGTTAGAAGTACCATCAGAAATCAGAGTCAAGATGAAAACAATAAATTAGGAAGTCAAGGCTTCGGAGCAGTTAATGACTCACTCAAGGTTAAAGATTAGATAGTTAGAGAGATGAACTGGAAGCCATTCGTGGTAATTAAAAAAGATGATTGCATGTGTGAAGCAATTACATTACACATGAAAGTTATTTTAAGAAAGAAATATGTTCACGTAACGACAGTGAGGAATTACATGACCAATTGGAAGGGTCTCTTCTGTTTAGGGGCCCCAGAGATCATCTAATCAAATATCCAACTTTTATAGGTTGATTAAGCTCAACTTGGATGAAAACTGAGGTCTCTTTTTTCTATGAAAAAAGCTATCTTATATGTCAAAACACTTCCTAAATTATCAAGGGACAAAGAGCTATAAAAATGTTAGGAGAAGCCAGTTAGGAGAATGGATTACCACTTAAAGTTGAAAAGGGCTCTTCCAAGAAATTCACAGTGAGGTTCAGGGCAGTGGTACTGCCGTTTGGGGTGCAGATGTGTAAGTGTGACACTGAGAAATGTACTTTGTATGTTATTAATATGATGATGGCAACTGTGCACACAAGCTGGTGTGATCCAAGATAGTCAAATTATACACCAGCAGTAAAAAAACTACAGGTATATCCTAACTGAGAGAAACCCATTAAGTTTATAGCTTGGGTCCATTTTCCAAATGATTTATAAGCTTGCACACTTAATCTCTGTGTTATCTCTAAGTTAATCTCTAAGTTAATATTGCCTTAACAGAACCTTGACTATGTGGTTCCATTTTCAAAATCCTTAGTGTCCCTTCTCCATGCAGGTGGCATAAACTCTTTTGGCTTTTTCTGATGATTTCCCCCCAAATACTGTCCACGAAGAGGCAGTAAAATAAAATGCTCAGGTGGGAATCAGATATCCTCAGGGTTGAATCCTGGCTTCACCGTTCACTGGCTCTGCACTGGGAGGAAATTCCACAGCCCATGCAAGCCTCAGTCTAACTGAAGCAGCACAGGTCAGAGCAGGTCTCTGTACAATGCTGAGTGCAGAAAAGTTTGTGACAATGAGGAGGATACTGATGTATATGGCTTAATGAGAAGGGGGTCATAAATGCTCAGGGCTCTCCTGCCTTCTCTGCTTTGCCCATGGGTTTGCAATGGTAGAAAATGCCTTTTATTCTTTTTACAAAGTTTAAAAGACCCAACTTAATCCCACCTTCTAGAGCCTAGCACAAGACCTTGCAATACTTCTTTTCAAGATAATAATGATTCGGGGTACCTGGGTGGCTCAGTTGGTTAAGTGTCTGCCTTCAACTCACATCGTGATCTCAGGGTCCTGGGATGGAACCCTGTATCCAGCTCCCTGCTCAGCAGGGAGTCTGCTTCTCCATCTGCCCCTCCCCCTTGTACTCTCTCCCTCTCTTTCTCAAAATAAATAAATAAAATCTTTAAAAAATAATTATTAATAAGTATACCTGAACTTAGAGGGGCCTCTTATCCTGAAAAAATAAAAACTAAGTCAGATAATGCCCATCCCATTAAGATGATACTTGATATTCATACTTGTCTTTTAATATTCTAAAATAGTTAAAAAGTATGAAATAGTATGGTGTAATATATGTGTGATCTATATCCCAAAATATCCCCTAAAATCTCCTCAGGCAGGCTGTTTATACTCACTATCTCCATCTGAAATCCTAGAAACTTTGTTTTCTGGGGGAATTAATTTGCCCCTGAAAAAATGTTTCCCCACACCCAATTAAGGACAAAAATAATTAGTGGAAGCTCTGTTCAGACAGAAGGGTAGATATATTAAAAACGATTCAATGTGTGTTCTATGGTAGGAAGAACTAAATCACTACTCCATTCTAAACCTATCAAAGAGAATAAAAACTTTGAAGTCTCATTTTGAATGATTTAAGTACTTGCCAATTCATCATATGATATGATTGCCTCTCACATAAACATGACCTCTTCCCCATGTGTAAAAAACGGGATTATATTCCCTAGCACATACGTCTGATTTGATCTGAAGACAAGTCGTTCTCCTTCAGACGTCTGCCTGTGTATGTAACACTTACTGTGCCAAGGTCAATGATGAAGCAGTCGCCCTTGTTGAAACTGTCCCAACTAAGGGGAACTTCCGTAGCCCTGACCACTCTCCGACCCTTCACATGCAGGAGCCTCTTAGCGGTCAAGTCATTTGTGAGAACATGATTCAGTCCAGATGCCACGCCTCCAGCCTGGTCAGTGGGGGGTTAGACAGAAAACAAAGCAAAAACAGATGAGGTTTCTAACTAGATACAAAAACATATAAAACCACAGGTATACATGCCTAAACTGCCTGTCAGGCCAAGACAAAAGAGCCACCTAATGGCATGTGAAACATTAAGTATGCAGAAGAGAATACCTTGGAAAATCAACACTTTTTTTTTTCTTTTAAGGCCTTTTGCCCTTCCTGTTTTAATCATTCAATTTAACATCGAAAGTATTTACTAAGAACCTTCAGTGGATAAAACCTGTGACATAAATGAAAAGAAGCAGTAGCTCGTGTTCTTTGGGAACGAATGATTCTAAAACCAGTTAAGTGAGAGGCAGACAAGATTTCTAGGAAAAAGAAGACAGGAGAGGAGAGGAGAGTCAGAGTTAACAAGAGCAAGTGAGGAGAGAACTAGCCACACCCAAAATTCTCATGTCCCACACAGTGTTAAGACACAGAAGTGGAGTTGAGTCCTGGCCAGGGATGAGTGGATACCATTTATGATCTTTGTTTTAACATTATAAAAATTGTTTTTCCTTATTTCTCTCTGTCTCTTCTTTCTTTCTCTCCCTTTCTCTTTTTTTCTTTCTATGCCAGGCCCGAGTATTTATACCTTAAATTTGGTTGCATATCTGAAAACAAAACAAAACAAAACAAAACTATATGCAATTTAAAAAATACTAAGGAAAATAATGAACCATATCAAGTACATCTTCCTGTCTTCTTTGAAACCAGCTTTTACCTTTTCACTTTTTCCTTTAATTAAATGTTAGAAATTATAATCTTTATTTATTTCCACAATTAATTATGAGGTAACATGCATAATAAAGATGCAGTGTTAGCAAATCACTTTTATTGCTCAAAAACCTCCTATATTAATATGGTAAGAAAATTAGCAGTATAAGAAACCTACAAAATGATTAAGCATATGACTCTTCCTTTTAGCCCAGGTCATGGTCTTAGGGTCATAAAACCGAGCCCCAAATCGGGCTCCATGCTCAGTGTGGGGTCTGCTTGTCCCTCTCCCTCTGCTCCTCTCCCTGTGCATGCTCTCTCTCTCAAACAAATAAAATATTCTTAAAAAGTTTATTCATAAATGTACATAATAAATCCAAAGAAAGACATTAAGTTGCCTATGTAATCATTAGCACATGTTTGAAATTTCCACTGACTTTATTTTTTTTTTAAGTTATTTACTTATTTGTCAGAGAGAGAGCACACAAGCAATGGGAGTGGTAGGCAGAGGGAGAAGCAGGCTCCCCACTGAGCAAGAAGCCCAATGCAGAAATCGATCCCAGGACCCTGGCATCACGACCGGAGTTGAAGGCAGACACTTAACCAGCTCAGCCACTCAGATGTCGCGAAATTTCCACTGACTTTAAATTACCACCATTCTCCAGGAAAAGACCTTCATAAATAGAAAGGTTTTATTACTATAAGCTAAAAGCTGACTTCAGGACAATTGTAACCACAAATTTTATGAAATATATAATAATTTCTCAGTCCATAATTTTATCAAGGTTGCCATAAATAAACAAAGTATTATACAATAAAAATAAACACAAGTTTTCATCCACATATTACTGTTTTCGGCCATTTCACTTTTTAAAAAAATAAGTACCTTGTGATCTGATAAACAGTGTAAGAACATTGTGATCTGAAAAAAGTTACAAAATATAAAACAGACTGATGATACTTATATAACATTTAAGCTACTGCCATATAGTGATATATATATCACAGAGTGATATATTTAACATTTAACAGCATTTTTAAAAAATTTTATTTATTTGACAGAGATCACAAGTAGGCAGAGAGGCAGGCAGAGAGAGGGGGGAAGCAGGCTCCCTGCTGAGCAGAGAGCCCGATGCAGGGCTCGAGCCCAGGACCCTGGGATCATGACCTGAGCCGAAGGCAGAGGCTTTAACCCACTGAGCCACCCAGGTGCCTCTTTAACAGTATTTTAAAAATTAATTTTGTCTTAATAAAATTTGATGTAAAAAGGCAAAAAGAAAAACTGTAAGTTTCATATATGTTGGTATTTCATAGTAAGTATTTCTGCAATAGTGTTTGAATTAACCCTAGAAACCCCCAGTCTCTTTCTACCTTCGCACAGCAGAATGAAAGCAAAGTGGATGATCCTTTAAATTATTGACACTATTAACACAGTTTTGCTGGCTGATGGATGTTTGACAGTTGCTATTTACAATCATGGCTGAGAGCCAGGTCTTACTGAGCTTGGGAAAGAGATTTAATATAAGGAAGTAGTGGTAAGGGACACCTGGGTGGCTCAGTTGGTTAAGTGTCTGCCTTTGGCTCAGGTCATCACCTCAGGGTCCTGGGATAGAACCCCAAGTCGGACTCCCTGCTCCGTGGGAAGCCTGCTTCTTCCTCTCCCTCTGTCTGCCGTTCCCCCTGCTTGTGTGCTCCGACTCAATCTCTCTCTCTCTGACAAGTAAATAAATAAGATCTTTAAAAAGAAAAAGAGAAAAAAAAGGAAGTAGTGGTAAATATTACTCCTCTAGAACTCCCCCAGCCTAAAAAGCCTCATAAAAAGAAACCTCGGGTCAATTAAAAGACATGAGAAGATGGTCTTAATGTTGCCTCGCTGAATCTTTACCTTAAACACGGCAACCTAATATGGCTGTTGCTGTCTTGGTAATGGTAGGCTTTGTCAAATTGTGTCATCCCAAACAGACACGATACCCTGTTTCATAGAGTAATCTTAAATAAAACAATTCACCTTGATATTTGAGACATTTATTTATACTGAGAGCGTCATAGTATAGTGATTACCAGTTTAGGCACTGAAGTTAGGTGGTCACCCAGTCACATACCCACTATTAGACCTTGTTAAGTTACATAATTTCTCAAAGCTTTTGTTCACTTATCTTAATAGGGTGACAATGATAGAAACTGCACCACCGGTGTTATTTAGATGAAATGAGATAATATACATGAAGTGCTTAGCACATTCTTGTAAGTATGCAATTAAGTACAACATAATAGTTTTTGTCATTCTGGGGTAGCTGGGTAGCTTAGTTGGTTAAGCATCTGACTCTTGATTTCAGCTCAGGTCATGATCTCAGGGTCATGAGATTGAGCCTGGTGTCAGGCTCTGAGCTCAACATGGAGTTTGGTTGAGATTCTCTCTCTCCCTCTGTCTCTGCCCCTCCTCCCAGTTGTATTCTCTCTCTCTCTCTCTACTTCTCTCTCAAAATTAACAAATAATATCTTTAAATAAATAGTCTTTGCTATTCTGGGTGGCAAATTATCTTTGCTTCCACATTTCTTATCAAGTATTTTGCAACTGCACACATTGTCATCTGCTCAATGTCACTAATGATAAAACAGTGAGCAGATTTTTTGCTGATAAATTTGACCTTCATTTGCAAATATCCTCTTACAAAAAAATGCTGATTTTTAAATGATTTTGATCTTGATAATTAGAAGATAATTACTTTATAACTGTAAAATTGCTTTTTCATGTTCACTTTTAAATATACATCTGGAAGTTTGATTTCAGAGGTCCTGCTGATAGCCAGAAGGATTAATAATATCACAAGTTCCTACT
The DNA here is from genome assembly GCF_002288905.1 of Enhydra lutris kenyoni. Taxonomy (NCBI): domain Eukaryota; kingdom Metazoa; phylum Chordata; class Mammalia; order Carnivora; family Mustelidae; genus Enhydra; species Enhydra lutris. The sequence goes on along the minus strand of NW_019154100.1, from coordinate 14,107,500 downwards.
GACTGTATATGCACTATATACGTATTTTATTATTTAATTTGATCCTTAATCCTTACAACACCTATATGAGGAAGCTGTTGTTATATCCATTATATGTTTGAGGAAACTAAGGACAGAAAGCTTACATACTTGCCTGAGGTAAACAAGTCATATGGAACAGAAATGGGTTCATAACCGGGATGATGTCCTATTACATGCTTTCAGTAACTATAAGACCCAGCTTATTCAAAATGTTGTTTCATTGGCATAAAGAAAGTTTGAGAATCATTTGACATAAACTGTAGGAACTCACATGAATTAAATAAAATGAGAAGTCACACATTATTTCCTATTTAGGGTTGTTTATAACCTAGAGTGAAAAAAAATCACTTCAAGAGAGAAGGGGAATTTATGAGTGTTTATCCTCATCTCAACAGACATCACAAAATATTCACTAAGGCTCTGATTAGGCAAAAGTATAAATAAACCCTACCATTGTAGTAGATAAATTTAATATATATTCAGAATTCTAGTTTAGCTCTGAGGTCTTAGGTCTTCAGTAAGCTAACAGGCTCAAAGGGTAAGTTGGTGGAGTCTGCAGAAGACCCGTTGGAGCATGTCTGGTTTTGAAAAGGATTGCTACCGAAAAGTTTGTCGAGGGAGGTATTTCTCACACGGTAACTGAACATTCTTGGAGGCAGGGGAGATCGTGAAGGGTGGCCAGTCCACAAGGGTCATAGACCCATAAAGCGTCTATTACCATAGAAGGTAATATATTTCTTTGAAGGTTGCCTTCAAAGAAGGGAGCTACTTACCTTGTTTTCATTTCTTTTTCTCCCAGAAGGAAAGCTGGTTAATGATTAGTGTTTCAGGCCAAAACACATAAATTGTGTGCACATGTGTATAGCAGTGTAGGTATATTTGACTTGGTGAGGCTGAACCACACATATATTTAACTCAATGGTTCGCTTCATTTGCATCATTTCCAAGATCAAACCACACGATTTGGAAGATATGTGTATAGTCTTTTCTAGTAACTGGAATTATAATTGTTACAAATATTGCAACACAATATTCTAGAACAATTGAGATTCCCAAGTCTTGGGTCATCTGCAGCAACTTCAGAGGTTCTCTAGAATGGCATTAACAAAAATTGCGAATCCCCAAGTTGCCAATATTTAATTATTGAAAGAATTCCACAAAATTTTAAAGGGCTTTCTTGTGACAACATTACTGAAAGCTCTTAACTTTATTAAAAATTAACCTATTAAATGAAATCAATCCAGAACGTTTCACATATTACATCCATGTTCCATAAACACATATTGAGCACCTACTATGTATCCAGCAGGTTCTGGTATCATCAGTATACAAAACAGATTGAAACAAAAACAAACAAAAAACTCGGTCCTCAATGAACTTTCCTTCTCTGAAGACGTGAGGTGTGGATGGATAGGAAGAAAAAGGGCGTCATAATGGAAATAGTTCAAATGCAATACCTTGTATTTCAGACCTCCTTTGAAATAGCCAACAAAGTCAGTAGATTCATAGCCTTGAAGTTCTCTACTCTGCACTGGCTTGCCACCCAAATAGTCATCCATCTGAACAGTAAAGATGGCAGCTGCTGTGCTTTCATCCTGAGTACACTCCTTTCCTGAAACAGCAAAAGACAGCACTTCATTGATCAAGCAAAGAAAACGACTAAGGCAGAATTTTTGATATGAAAAGCTCTGAAATTTTCTTTGAATTTCTTGAATTATATATACATCAACACAATAGATCGTTTCAGCAGAACAATCTTTCGACAGAAATGTAATATAAAATATTATTTTGTTAATAGTTATAAGAATTGTTTTGTTCTTATTTTTCAATTCTTTTTTTTAAGATTATTTATTTATTTATTTGACAGACAGAGATCACAAGTAGGCAGAGAGGCGGGCAGAGAGAGAGAAGAGGAAGCAGGCTCCCCACTGAGTGAGCAGAGAGCCTGATGTGGGGCTTGATCCCAGGACCCTGGGATCATGACCTGAGCTGAAGGCAGAGGCTTTAACCCACTGAGCCACCCAGGTGCCCCTTGCTTTTCAATTCTTTTAAAAAACTGTTTAAAAGAAGCACCGCTGGGGGCGCCTGGGTGGTGCAGTGGGTTAAGCATCCGACTCTTGGTTTCAGCTCGGGTCATGATTTCAGGGTCATGGGATGGAACCCCATGTTGGGCTCCATATTCCATGCAGAGTCTGCTTGGGATCATCCCTCTCCCTCCTTCTGTCTCTCTCTAAAATAAATAAATAAATAAATCTTTTTAAAAACCCCCCCCACACACAACACTGATGTCTGTATATGTTCAAGAAGATATAGCACTATAGTCTAGTAGGATGCAGATTCATTGGCTAATAAGAGCAGACTATGAGAATGTTTTTCAATTGTTTTAGCCTTTATTAGCAACAGTCTGCTAATATGTTAATATTTGTAAGGAATATGAACATCACAGGCCACAGATAAATAGCTTTAGAAAAGCAAGTGGTTTTTAGAATGGGAAAATGAATATCACTTGACCTTATCCCTATTTTTAAGTCTTAGTGCCCTCACTTCATTAGCTTATTGGGTGTAAGATTACATTCTCTAAGTGGAAAGGGAGGGTAAGAGAAAGATGCTAACATCCGTTGAATGTGAATGTAGGTATTATTAACCCAAGAATTTAACACACAACACACATTTAATTTTCACAATTCTAGTATAAATCCAATCCAGGCAACCTCACTTAGGTTAAAAAAAAGCAATCCTCCAGAACTGGCATCTTCTGCATACATAGGGATCTGAGCCAGCCCTGACGGAAACTCAAATTTTAGAAAGCACACTTCAAAACCCTTACTACATCTGAGCTGTGTAAAAATCATAAATTATTCTAGAAATAATAACAGCCAACATTTATACATTTATAATATCCTTGATATGGGCCAGACACTGTGCTAGTGGTTTACATGGATAATCTCATTTAATCTTCAAGCAAACGCATGCAGCAAAAATATTTTCTACCATCTACAATAGAAGCAGTAAAGGCTTTGACAGGCCAAGTAACTTCATAAAGTTGACCTTTGGTAGAACATGACATAGAGGCAGGTTTCTGTGATTCTGGAGCACAGGTTCTTAGAAACTACAACACGAATCAATAGTTTTTTAATACTTGGACTCTCATCAGCAGTAACATGTTGTGGTGATTAGGTTATGCTATTTTATTCCATGAGTTAACTGATGTAGAAAATTTAGAAGCCGTAATAAAACTACAGTTCACAGGAAACTCCAACTGAGAGCATTAACCAAAGCTGAAGAAAGGGAAACAGCTATATTAATGAAAGAATTGGATTTCTTTACATTCCTCCCTTACTCTCAAAGAGAACCTGTGTAGCAATTTATCGTCTCAGGAAAAAAAAATCCACTAGCTGTAAGAGTATTTGACGTAGTATCAATTTTGTAAACTTGTTGTGGTCAAAGGAAAAAAAAAAAGACCTATACAACTTTGCAGTATGAAAGAACCCTAATGCCATTCTGCCCGCTTTCCCATCCATAAATGAAAATACGAATAAGGATACAGATGTAGATTTGCACAGATGTTTTAAGAGGGAACTTTAAATCAAGATTAATATCAAAAGCATTAAGCATAATGTGTTTGACATAAACATTCTTACTTGAGCACAAGTTGAAATGCAGATTTCTTTAGATGGATGTAAATGGATAGGCATGCAATTAATGAGCGAACTGGAATTAAGTTAATTACATTATGCTATCATCTTTTGATGCTTGTGTACTGAGCTGGACTAAGGAATATCAGTATGAATAAGCTAGAATCCTTGTTCTAAAGAAGTTGAAAGATCCTAAAGAAGTCAATACCAGCTTTTGAATGTGAAAACTAGAATGCAATTCAATATCATGATGCAATTGAGCAATGTTCAGAAACAAATGCACTTGCTCTATGAATTCTGCTTATGACCTCATTCATTTTCCCTTTTCTGATGTCTTTTACTAATGTCTTTCAAGTTATGATATGTTCTTTTGTGTTATGTTGTATTTTGTTGCTTTACATTATATTTGTACATATGTGGCAAACTTCAAAAATTGTTTTGAGGATATGATGACAGGAACATGAGGTACATGCTAAAAGTTGTATAATGTTAATGAAAAAAAAAGCAAAGACCTTAATAAATATAAAGACACAGTGTTCAAAAAAAAAAAAACCAAACAAACAAAAAAAAAAAAACAAAAGACATAATGCTCATGGATTGTAAGACCCAATATAATAAAGATGTCAATTTTTCCCAAGTTGATCCACAAGTTTAACACTATTCCTATAAAAATCATAGGAAGGTTTATTACGGGTTATTTGTTTATTGTAAAATTTATATGAAAAGGCACAGTCCCTGAGAGAGTTAAAACATCTTGATAAAGAAAAATAAGATCAGAGGAATAACTCTATCTGATACTAAGGTTTACTATACAGGTACAGTAATTAACACAGAGTTGTACTGGTAGGAGGAGGAACATAGATTGATGAACCAAATTTCCTCCAATGATCACAGTTTTCAAACTTGAGTACAGTCTGGTATACCACAATATACTAAAGCAGGAGCATGAAAGCACAGTACAGCACAGAATGCAAAAACCAGTATATTGACACTGACACAATCCACTTACATTTCTCATATTTCCCCAATTTTCCTTGTACTCATCAATGTGCAGTTAGTTCTCTAAATCACCTGTAAACTCACATATTCATTATCCCAGTCAAGATACTATATAGTTATATCATCAAAAAATCCCTTACATTGCTTTTTTATAACTACCCCCATCTCCCCCTCCCCACCCCATCCTTAACCTCTGATAACAACAAGTCTAAACTTGTTATTTAAAAAATGTTATATAAATGGGATCATACAGTATGAAACCTTTTGGCATTGGTCTTTTTCACTCAGAATAATTTACTGGGGATTCATCTGAGTTGTATGCATCAATAGTTTGTTCCTTTTTCTTGCTGAGTAATATTCTCTTGCTGAGAAAATAAAATTTCTTGCTGAGTAAGATATGCCACAGCTTGATTAATCAGTCACTTGTGGAAGGATATCCGGACCAAATCAAGTTTTCACTTATTCAGATAAGGCTTCTATGGACATGTATAAGTTTTTACATGAATATAAATTTTCATTTCTCTGGAATAAATGCCCATGAATGCAACTGCTGGGTCATATGGTAGTTGCAAGTTTAGTTTTGTAAAAAAACTGTCAAACTCTTCTTCATAATCGTTGTACCACTTTATATTCTCCCCCAAGCAATGTATAAAAATCCAAATTCTCAGCGTCCTCAGCAGCCCTATTTATATACTATAAGTTCCTTGAATTGTACACTGTATATTGTAACCCAATTCTTTGGATTCCCAGTGTCTTGCATAGAACCTAGCACAGACTAGATATACCACAAATGTTTACTGCTCTCAAATACATTTACGTAAAATTTAAAACTGGAAAAGAGAGATGAGGAGGGAGGGTGTTTGTAGCTTACGTCCAGGATGTGACTGAGTAGCTTTATCATCCAGCTGTGCTCAGAGACAGGAGGCTCTAAGTAACAAGAAGCAGAAGTGGGTACATCTAAACTGCTTGGTACAGAACTGAAATGGCTTTTATGGAAGGACCAGTGCAACATCTTTTAAGTTATATGCAACAAATTCTTACTTTGTAAAATAAATAAAGGAAAAAATAGTAAAAGGAACTAATCTGAGATAAGCAAGGGTATCATAGAAAGCTTCTGAGAGAGAGGGCAGGAAAGAGGACTCTTCCTCTCTTCTATTTTATGTCCTGCTGCTTCTTGCTTCCCCTTTACTCCTCTTACATGGTCTGTTTCTTTTCATCCAGGTAATTCTCCAACTCAGTCTGAGTCTAACTTCATTCCCCTCCATCTTCCTTCCAACTGATTTCCTTTAGTTGACTTCCTTTCCCCCTAAACTTTCAGCTCTCCCTCTTGGAACTTTTCCTCAATCTGCCTCTCTGATTAATTCTCATGAACTCATCCAAATATAGGTCTTAGGGTAGAAGATTTTGGATGAAATCCAGCTTGCTTCAGGGAACTAAAGTAGGAAGAGCTGCTGAACAATTCCACCTAAAGGCCGAGTGGACCATTTTACTCTAAACTTTTCCATGCTCCCCATGATTCTCTCTTGGACAAAATCCTTCCAATTACTATCATTTTCCTCTGTTCTGTCAAAGCTTCTCTCCTTCCCTGCTTCCCCATAACTACAGACACTGTGTCTTTCACAGCGTTTAGCTGTTCTACCTGTGTTATATCACTGGTCTTATTGTATCTTTGAGATTATAAACTTTCAGAGAAAGTCCATAAATTATTCACATGCAAAAATGCCTTACACAATGCTGGGCACATTGAATAACTATTGAATGAATTAACTTATTAATTAACACACTATTAAGTTCAGTTTTAGGAGACCTTTAAAAGCATGAAGTGTTTCTGCCCAAAGCATTTCCTATCACAGTTTTCAAACTGGTGAGCACTAAATGAATAATGGAGTTAACGTGCATCTGTAAACCATAAAAAAAAAATTTAAAGAGTGTAAGAAAGAACCTACAGAATAACCAACCCCCCAAAACAAACAAACAAACAAAACCCACAAACTGTGTTCAAAGCCTCTTGCAGTCCCCTGACAAACTTAACTGTGTCTACAACAAGATATGCAGTGCCTTCACTTCTTAATTCACCAAAATTACAAATGTGGCATTTCAGACACTTCTATTCATTCTAGATCCAAGTTCCAAATAGAAAGACCAAGATGACATTACTATTCTATCTGGCATCATTCATTCATGAACATGGTTTTATACTAAGGTTTCAGTGATTTCTGGTATAAAATGTAAATAGATCACTATTTATTATAGGAATAGGGACACTACACTGGGAAACCAAAATGTGTTTGGAACTCTGCTTGAGTTTGGTCAAGCAAGCACAAAATTTTAACTTCAAATGCTATAATAAAAACGATCCATCTCCCTCTTTGTATTTCTCACTGGGAGTGTCTCTTTCAGGTGTTCACCACCATTGAGAACAACCCTTCCTAATGGTTTCTGCCATTTCATTTCTTAAAATCTTCAAAAGTTAGAAATAAAAATGATGGCTTTTCAAGGACTTCCAAATGCATATATATGTGTGTGTGGTTTTGTGTGGTCTCCCCGCAGGCTCAGGAATAAAGCTAAAAATAACAAACTCGAAGTCCAGGAGAAGCAAACAGTTTGAAAAGAAGGCCGAAGGTCTCGGATAATCAGCACGTTGTTAGACCGGGTGTGCCCACTGGCACAGGATCTTACAGGGAGAGGCTGGACATTCAGGATGTTGATGAGTAAAAGTAGAAGGTGGAAAAGTAGAACACACAAGGCCCAGTATTCTGACAACCTGGTGCAAGCGCAGCCCAAAATAATTACTACTGCTGGAGAAGCTGTTTTGTTTTACACTGTGTCCTTGTTCAAATAGAGAAGTAGTAATAATAAAAATAACTACTAGAATAAAGCAACTCATTTAAATAATACATAGGCCATATAAAGCTATTTATTTATATTAACAAGATCTGTATTTTTTTTTCTCTCTCTTTTCCATCCAGGGTCGCCAACATCCTGACCAGCAGGAATTTCTGTTAGCCGGCTGTGTGAACAGTGTGGAGCAAGTGGATTCTGATTTAAAGTCGCCCAGCGCATTAACTGCCTCAATGTGTGGAGAGATATAAGCTGGGGCCCAAGGGCAAAAAAATAAAAACAAATTAACCAGAGAAAAGGGCGGCGGGGGTGTGTATGGGGTGGGGGAGTACTTCTCGCCAGCTGCGGAGGATGCCTACAAACTTGTTTGACTTCATCTCCTCCCTGACAGGGAGATCAGGACTGAACTTGTCGAAGGTGAGCGGGACTTGGCCAGAGCCAGGGTGCGCTAAGCAGCGGCCCTGGGCAGGAGCGGGGTTTCCAACTGGAAGGTGCAAGGGACAGAAGCTAAAGAAACCAGCCTCCAAGGCCATGAGACCGCCCTAACAGAGGTCAAAGCCTGCGGGGTAAGACTGGCTCCTGACAGCTCTGCGCCCCTGTTTGCAGCGGTGTTTGCAACAGCGGACTCTGGCGTGGGGAAGGCGGCCTTCCCAAAGACGGCCACCCGGAGGGGACACGACGGACGCGACAGGTCCCCAGGCCCTTCCCGTTTGCGGTTCCCCTCTCCCCCGACCCCACCCGCACCTCCAGCCTGCCAGTCTCAGCCTCCTGCGGCCTCGCCCCTCTCGGGCGAGACCCCTGAGCGCGTCGGGGTCCCGCTGCCTGCGCTCCCTTACCCAGCCAGAAGTGCAGGCGGTAGGTGAAGCTCTGGCCCGCCTTGGCCGTGTGCAGCACCAGGTAGGCATCCCCGACGTAGAAGTCTCCGTAAGCGCTCTGGGGCACCGGCACCAGCTCGAGCTTCTCGACCCGCCAGACCTGCAGCCCCGCCTGCTTGCCAGCTCCCGCGAACTCCTCGTGGTACAGCCCCTGGGACATGGCTCGGACAGGCTCTGCTCCGGCAAAGGGGCTTGCGATCCAGTCGATCTGGAAGTCGGACCAATCCGAGACCTGCAGTAGGGACCCTGTTGGCCGCGGTTTTATAGGATTCGCCCTGCGGGGAGGCGGGGCTCGGAAGAAGGAGGGGCTAAGTGCCCGAGCCCCAGTCACTCCGGGAGTAGGGGATCCCTTCCCATTCTCATTGCTGCGCCTAGTACCGAACTCCTGCGCCCTACTCCGAGTTAGCAGGAGAATCAGAATCTCAGAAATCCAGAGATGCGGAGGGAATTTAAAGAAATTCTTGAAAATGCCTACTGGTCTAAGGAAGGACATTTCTTTCTGGTAACACATGGAGGAGATCAACAATTTAAATTCCAGTGGGCGCATTCTTCTTTAAAAAAAAGAAAAAAAAAAGAAAAGGTCTGTCCAGGCAACAGTCATCTTCATCACGAACTCCTTCATTTCATTGGCCAGTCTCTCCATTCCTGATAGCCAAAATTTCTGTCTTGATCGTTCTGATTTGAAAATGCCGTAAAAAAACAAAAATGTCAGCTTTCTTGGAAAGGATGAAGAGCTGGAAGGCTGATGGTCCGGTGCAGGGGACACAGCTCTTGTAAATCCCCGGGGGTTCAGGAGCTGTGTTAAAGCTCTGCCACCTGCTGCCTTTGGCTGTGCGGTATTATGCGCAGTTTGCCTTGTGAGTTAGCTGGTACCTGGCTTCAACAGGGCGATTTCTCATCATTTACCTTACAGTTTTTGCTTTTGCAGCACTGTATCATACATGTTGATGTTTACTCCTTATTTTGCGTTCTTTTAACCACAGTTCTTTTAACCTTATTTTGCGTTCTTTTAACAAAGGATTTTGTTATTGAAAAAGCAAATCGCCCAGGATCTGAAGATTAAAGAAAACTGATTTTTATGCATGTGCATTTTCTTTCACTATTTCCCAAATTACAAAAGTCCCCAGAAGGTCCCTAATCATGTACAATTCAATTTTTCCTTAATTAATTTAATTTTTATATAGGTATTACATGACTACAGGAGAAAAATGTACAAAAGTACAAAGTTGTGAAATAAAAAAATTAACTTAATTTCACCTGCTACCCAATTGCTTTCCCCAGAGGCAGCTAAGTTACCAGTTTCTTATGTATTTTTCCAAAAATACTCTTCTAGCTACAAGAATATAGGTAATATTTCTATTTTCTAATATAAATGGCATTATAACACTGTTCTTAAAGAATTTATCAATATATATTATTACACAGTGCTCCTAGAGCTGCCTTTTTTGCTACTGTGGTAAACAGAAATATCATCTTATAAATGTACTGTAGCTTATTTAAACTGTCCAAGTTCATAGACATTTACATTTTTTTCTGTCTTTTGCTAATACGATGTTGTAAACAACATTTTTGAACATACTTCTTTATACACATCCATTATTATAACTGAGTTAAATTCCTAGAAATATAATTGCTGGAGGGGTTGGAATTAAATGGGTGGTGATGATAATTATGAAACCAGTCACTACAATTTATTGTTCTGCAGTGATGGGCTATGACACATCAATTCCTGCCTCCATCTCTTGGTTCTGAGGTTTTTGGCAAGTTAGCAAATCGTAGTAAGTCTCAGACTCCTCATCTAAAAAATGGGAAAACAGTAGTATTTACCATAAAGATTGTTATTTGGATGAAATGAGATGACACAGTAAAGCATGCGTCTGTTACATAGAAAATGCTCAGTCATCAAAAGCTATTATTTTTGTGGCAGTCAGCTTTCTGTTGCTCCTCTAGGTACCTTCACCATTCTGCAGCCTGCAGTCTTCCCTCAGGGCTGACTTGCATGGACTAAAGCAACTAGTCTTTGATAACCTCAAGCTTAGGGGTTGGTTGGAAATCAAAGGGGGATAGAAGAGTGAGGTCAGACTATTTGACGTGGTCCCTTCTACCAAAAGTCACTGTAACTCTATGTCGCTTTTTCTCTCTTTTTAGTTTCCAGCAACCAGGTGCATTATCCTTCTTGGTTTTTCTGTCCCTCTACTTCTATGTATTGCCTACTAAAACAAAACAAAACCCCCAAAACTTCTGGCATTTTCCTATTTTGTGAGTATCATATGCTTATAGGTTGAGATGCTGATTGATAAATATTATTAGCTATATTCTCTTTTTTCCCCCCTCCTAACCAGAATAATAAAAGCTAGGTATAATGAGGCTCATTTTATAGATGAGAAAACTGAGTAAGGCTCTGGAACTTGTCAAAGGTTGCCCAACTGTAAATGGCTGAGGAGGAATTCACAAAGGCCACTATGTCTCATTCGGAAGCACATGCTATTTACCAAAAGTCATTCTTTCAGTCCAATTATTTAGTTAAGATTTGCTCACATAAATAGACTTCATATTTTTGTTTCTTCCAGTTTATCCTCAGAGAATCTTCTGATCTAGTATGTCTCATGTAGCACCAAGTTTAGTTTTAACTTTGTCACTGAGTCATTATATGTCTTGGTTTCCTTATCTGTAAAGGAGAAATTGTTCATTCTCTTCTTTCTTCTTGTGAAAAATTATGAGAACTGGTGGTCTGGACACAAGATAACTTAAGATCAGAGTATCACTTAAGTTCAGTTTCAGTTTTAGTAATAATTTCTTTCCTGCTAGTGAAGGAATTCCTTTTAATGAGGAAATAAAAAATAAAAGGGAATAATTTCTATTTAGTAAAGAAATAAAAAAGAACTTTGGTACAGATAAGTGGAATTTCCTCTTTCTTAGGCCAAGACTAGGGTAAGACAAATGTAGCACCTGCTTGGGATGCAAAATTTAGGGGTGCAACAAAAAGGCTTGGGAATCAAGATCAAATTTCAGTCTCTCTCTCTCTCCCTCTCCTCTCTCTCTCTTTTTTGAGAGGAGAGGGAGAGAGAGAATCTTAAGCAGACTCCATGCCCAGTGTGGAGCCCAACAGAGAGCTCAATATCACAACCCTGAGATCATGATCTGAGCGGAAATCAACAGTTGGACACTTAACTGACTGAGCCACCCAGGCACCCCAAGATCAATTGTCTTTTAAGGCAGTATTTTAACAAATCAAAATTGATGCAAAAATCATGATAAAAATTAAAGATTTTCAAATAAAGGTAGACTTGTTCATAATGCTCTCTGAGGCCACATTGGAGACTAAGGGAAAGGAAAAATACTGATCTTTCTTTACTTAAAATTTTGATATTTGGGTTGTCATTTTTTAAATTAATTTTGATATTTTTACAAGTATCACATTGAAATATTATTGATCTTAATCACTTTTTTTCCACTCCCCTTAAATTTGTGCCTGAGGCAAGTAAATCACTTCTGTCACACCAGTTCTATCCTGGCTAAGCAGCCTCCAGACTTAAATTTGCAGCTTCCTGCTAGCAGACCTCCCTAAAATGATCCTGCCAATTTCAAGTTAGCATGTTCAAAACAATCTCATCATTCCCTCCAAACATGTTTCTCCTCCTCTTCCTAATTTCATTAACATGATGTAATTTTGACTCAGCTTTCTCATTTTATCTCCACATTTAATCAACTGGGGTATCCAAAATGTTTCTCAGTCCATCCCAGCTGCCCACATTCTTGCTATGACTCTGAGTCCCATCTTCGGGAGAGGCCTGCCTCAAAGTGAGGGGCTTAGTGTATAGTAGGGCCTTGATGGGGGCTGAATAATGGCTCTTGGACTTTTCAACTGACTGAGCTTGGACAAGTTACCTAACGCTACTGTGTCTCATTTTTCTCACCTGTGGAATGGGAATACTAATTAAGAAAATACCTCATAGGATTGTCGTGAATATTAAATGGATAAATAGATACAAACCTAGAATAGCACCTGGCATATAAGAAGTGACAATAAATTCAAATGAAGTTGATAGTGGCTAATCCATCTCTCCAAATCCACTCCTATCAGAATAATGTCTCAAAGTCTAACGAGATAAGGACTGGCCATTTTCCATACAAAAAGTTTCCTAAAACCAGATAAATTCCTTCCCATGCCTATATTTTCTCTCTCTCATATCCTAGGTCCTTAAAAGTGGATTCTTTTCTCCCATTTGTGTTATAGCCCCTCTTCTACATCTCTCTTAGCAATTCTTTAATATTTAATTAAAGATGCCCAGACTCAACAACATCGTTACCCTGGCTCGACTGAATTTCAGAATCCTGCATGCTCCCAGTGCTGTAGATACACAGTTACCACACGGGAAAGTGTTTTCTCTCACAAGACGGTAGGCTCACTAAGTGACTTGTGTTTCATCATTTTCTTCTCTGGCCTTATGGTAATACACACTGAATCAGTGTGGTTGAATAGTTGATTTTGGATTAAATTACTTTTTATTTTGTAATCAATTTACCAATACTCAGTCCATGTCTAAACAGGCAAGATAATTAAGTCTTTCGCCGAGAATTAGGAGGTTTGAGGTATGAGGACTGTGGTTAAAATCAAGACAGGTGTTCTTCTAGAAGGCTAGTGCTCAAGGGGAAATGTGGCACAGTTTAATTCTTGAAATAAATAACAATGGTAAAGAATATAATTGATTCATTGTGCAATTAATTGGAATGAGTTGATAAAAAAATAAAGACATACAAACAACAAAAAATTGTTTCCAAGTGATCTTCATTCCTCAAGTTGCAGAATCTCAGAGCTCAGACGATCTTATTTTATTTCCATCACTGAATTGTGACCACAGAATTGTTGAAATCAAATACATGCAGAAGACAGAAGTGTATAGTGTGTGTGTGTGTGTGTGTGTGTGTGTGTGTATGTGTGTGTGTATAGTGTGTGTGTATAGTGTGTGTGTATATAAATTTTTTTTGTCAAGAGAAGGAAAAGCTTCAAGGTTGGCATTTATTTGCTTTCTTTTGTCTATAAGTAATGAAATAATGTAATTAAAAATACATTTGTTTTATTGGTAGTCCTGCTATAAAGCAATCACTTTTGTTTGATTTACCAAATGATTTGAGAGTTTAAGTATGAAAACTAGAGTCAGAAGTGTTGAGTGTTGTGAGGATTAAAAGTGATAATGTGCCACAACTGTGAGAACACAATCAATAAACACAGTTAATAATTAGGAAGGGCCCTTAGCCCTAGTACCTATCAAAGCTGTGTAATTATTAAAAGTGAAAATGCACTCTAGGGAAGTCATATTTAAATTTTTCATGACCGTACTAGACAAACTAGAACTTAGAACTTAAAAAAAAAAAATTCACCTTTTTCTTTTAGCTTCGGTCAGAATCTACGATTTTCTCTTTCATTAATTAATTTATTCAAAATTACACATACACTATGAAAACATGGTCCTGGCTCAGTATTATGGTGAAGGTTTTAATGGTCTTGAAAGTCTGCTGTTTTCATAGATAATTCATTTCTTGTAAACCTACTTATTACAGCAGGTTGATTCAGCAACTTTCTTTCGACTATCTTCATTATATATAAAAAAATGTTTATTATTTTAATTATATAGGAAATAGCTAACTCCTGTAAGACTACTGAGAGAAAACACCATCATTATTTTAGGGGTTCACATATTAGAGAATGCTTATGGCAAAAGGGAAGTTTGAGGATCCAAATTCCCATGGAGATTTATGATTTATGATCATTTTTGCTTTAAGTTTGTGTTTATGCAGATAGAGATCTAAAGATAATTCTGGTTTTAAAATATAAAATTGAGGCTAAAGTGCTTGAGACAATAGCAGCTTTTTTTTGCCTTATTTTTCTAAATGCATCTATTTACTAATTATCACAATTAACATTTCATTCAGTTTTGTTTGTGTGTTGCCCTAACTTTACCAGCCTCTGAGAAAAAACTTCAGATTTTCAACAACTACTTAGAATATTTGAATGCCAGAACTCTAGACCATAGAGAATGACGGAATTCAAATAAAACCAAATCATCATTTTGTATCAGGTACAAAATAAGGCTAATTGATTCACCCAAATCATTTTGTGTCAGGTACAAAATAAGGTTAATTAATTCACCTAAATCAAATGACAGGTTGTGTAAAAAAGTTAAGATGTGCAGACCTGGGAGGGGAGGAGCAAGATAGCAGAAAAATAGGAGACCTGAATTTTGTTTGGTCCCAGAAACTCAGCTAGATAGTTGCCAAACCATTCTGAACACCTACAGACTCAACAGGAGATAGAAGAAAAGAATAGCAGGAATTCTAGAAACAGAAAAGCGACCAGTATCTGGAAGGTAGGACGTCCAGAGAAGTGAATCTGAGGCAACATACGGGAAGATAGACCACGGGGGAGGGGCTGGCTCCCGGCAAGCGGTGGAGCAGTGGAGCACAAAATTGGAAGTCGGCTCCACCGAGGGACATCACTCCAGAGGATTAGCAGGGGGTGGAGGCTTCACGGGGAGAGCGTCGTCTCGGGACCCATGGGGACACAAAAAGACCAGGGGTGTCTGAGTGCGGCAGAGCTCCCAGATATCAGAGCGGGGAAGCCGGCTGCAGAGACGGAGCTGAGGAGTGGGGGCTCAGCTCCGGGTTACCTTAAACCATGATCCAAAGAGCAGGAACCCAACAAGCAGCAGATCTGGGGAGACTCACCTTCTTCTCTGGGAGGAGTGGCACAGAGTGTGGCAGGAATCAGCTGGGTTTGGAGACTCTAAACGGGGCTGTGTATCAGAGATAGAAACGCTCGGTCACAGGCCGGGTGAGCAGAGAGTGCAGGCAGAGACCAGGGAGACAGGAGGGATTGACTGCTTTTCTCTGAGGGCGCACTGAGGAGTGAGTACCCGAGCTCTCCGCTCCTCCAGGCCAGAGATTGAGAGGCTGCCATCTTCATTCTCCTCCTCCCAAGCTGTATGGAAAGCATTCAGGGAACAAAAGCTCCCGAAAGCAAACCTGAGCAGATTGCTTACCCTGGCCCCTGGCAAGGGTGGTGCAATTCTGCTTCGGGCAAAGACATTTGAGAATCCTGGCAACAGGTCCCTGTCCCAGAAGGTCAGCAAGAACATCCATCCAAGACCAAGTTCACCAATGAGAACTGCAAAACTTCAGAGCAACAGGAATACAGCACATAAAATTCATGGCTTTTTTTCCCATGAGTCTTTAGTCTTTAAAAGTTAAATTTAAAAATTTTTTTTCTTATTCTATTTTTAAAATTTTTCCTCTTTCTTATTTCAACCTCTTTAAACTATTTTATGTTATCAATACCTTTTTAAGTCTTTTTAAATTTTCATTGTTATAGCCATGTTCTATCCCTGCATTGTATTTAACCTATTTTTTATATACATATAAATTTTTCTTTCTTCAAAATTTTGGGATACAGTTTCTTCTAACAGATCAAAATATACATTAGATCTACCATATGGCTTTTTTCTCATCTCCAGTCTGACCACATTCTCTCCTTTTTTTTTTTCTTTCTTCTTTTTTCAAGCAACTTCTTATCTTATCAATTCCTTTTTTAGAATCTTTTAAAATTTTCATCTTTGTAGTCATATTCCATCCCTTCATCTTGTTTACCCTTATTTTTGTATATATATAAAAGTTTTTCTTTCATTAAAATTTGAGGAATTTTGAGGCAGTTTCTTCCAACAGACCAAAATACACCCAAAATCAAGTGTGTGGTTCTGTTCTAATCATGTATGTATTTTTTTTCCCCTTTTTTCTTTCTCCTATCTTCTCCCCCTCGTTTTGGGTCTCTTCTGATTTGGTTAGTGTATATTTTTCTGGGGTCATTGCTACCCTTTTAGTATTTTGCTCTCTCATTCATCTATTCTTATCTAGATAAAATGACAAGGTGGAAAAACTCACCCCCCCAAAAAAAGAACAAGAGGCAGTACCAAAGGCTAGGGACCTAATCAATACAGACATTAGTAAGATGTCAGAACCAGAGTTCAGAATGATGATTATGAAGATGCTAGCCATGCTTGAAAAAAGCATGGAAGATACTAGAGAATCCCTTTCTGGAGAAATAAAACCCCTTTCTGGAGAAATAAAAGAACTAAAATCTAATCAAGTTGAAATAAAAAAAGCTATTAATGAGGTGCAATAAATAATGGAGGCTCTTACTGCTAGATTAAATGAGGCAGAAGAGAGAACTAGTGATATAGAAGACCAAATGACAGAGAATAAAGAGGCTGAACAAAAGAGAAACAAAGAACTACTGGACCATGAGAGGAGAATGAGAGATAAGTGATACCATAAGATGAAACAATATTAGAATAATTGGGATCCCAGAAAAAGAAGAAAGAGAATGGGGGTTGGGAAGAAGATATATTGGAGCAAATTATAGCAGACAATTTCCCTAATTTGGGGAAGGGAACAAGCATCAAAATCCAGGAGGCACAGAGAACCTCCCTCAAAATCAATAAAAATATGTCAACACCCCATGATCTAATAGTAAAACATACAAGTCTCAGTGACAAGAGAAAATCCTGAAAGCAGCTTGGGACAAGAGATCTGTAACAAACAATGGTAGAAATATTAGATTGGCAGCAGACCTATCCACAGAGACCTGGCAGGCCAGAAAGGACTGGCATGATGTATTCAGAGCACTAAATGAGAAAAATATGCAGCCAAGAATACTGTATCCAGCTAGGCTATCATTGAAAATAGAAGGAGAGATAAAAAGTTTCCAGGAAAACAAAAACTAAAAGAATTTGCAAACACCAAGCCAGCCCTACAGGAAATACTGAAAGGGGTCCTCTAAGCAAAGAGAGAGCTTAAAACTAACAGACCAGAAAGGAACAGAGACAATATACATAAGAGTCACCTTACAGACCAAAAAATGGCACTAAGTTCATATCTTTCAATAGTTACCCTGAATGTAAATGGGCTAAATGCCCCAGTCAAAAGACACAGGGTATCAGAATGGATAAAAAAAAAAAAAACCAAAACCAAAAACCAAAAAAAAAAGACCCATTAATATGCTGCCTGCAAGAAACTCATTTTAGACCCAAAGACACCTCCAGATTTAAAGTGAGAGGGTGGAAAACAATTTACCATGATAATGGACATCAAAAGAAAGCTGGAATGGCAATCTTTATATCAGATAAATTAGATTTTAAACCAAAAACTATAATAAGAGATGAGGCAGGACACTATATCACACTTGCTGGTCTGTCCAGCAAGAAGAGCTAACAATTTTAAATATCTATGCCCCTAACATAGGAGGAGCCAATTATATAAACCGATTAATAACAAAATCAAAGAAATAGACTGACCATAATACAATAATAGTAGGGGACTTTAACACCCCACCCTCACTGAAATGGACAGATCATCTAAGCTCATTTTCAGACCACAATGCTTTGAAACTAGAACTCAACCACAAGAGGAAAGTTGGAAAGAACTCAAATACATGAAGGCTAAAGAGCATCCTACTAAGGAATGAATGGGTCAACCAGGAAATTAAAGAAGAATTGAAAAGATTTATGGAAACAAATGAAAATGAAAGCACAACTGTTCAAAATCTTTGGGATACAGTAAAGGTGGTCCTGAGAGGATAAGTATATAGCAGTACTAGCCTTTCTCAAGAAACAAGAAAGGTCTCACAAAACCTAACCCTACACCTAAAGAAGCTGGAGGAAAAACAGCAAAGAAAGCCTAAACCCACCAGAAGAAGAGAAATCATAAAGATCAGAGCAGAAATCAAATAGGAACTAAAAGAACAGTAGAACAGATCAATGAAACTAGGAGATGGTTCTTTGAAAGAATTAATAAGATTGATAAGTCCCTGGCCAGACTTATCAAAAAGAAAAGAGTAAGGACCCTAATTAACAAAATCATGAATGAAAGAGGAGAGATCACAACCGATACGAAGGAAATACAATTATAAGAACATACTATGAGCAACTATACACCAGCAAATTTGACAGTCTGAAAGAAATGGATGCATTCCTAGAGACGTATAAACTACCAAAACTGAACCAGGAAGAAATATAAACCTGAACAGACCCATAACCAGTAAGGAGATTGAAGCAGTCATCAAAAATCTCCCAACTAACAAGAGCCCAGGGCCAGACACCTTCCTAGGGAAATTCTACCAAACATTTAAAGAAGAATTAATGCTTATTCTCCTGAAACCGTTCCAAAAAATAGAAATGGAAGGAAAACTTCCAAACTCATTTTATGAGGCCAGTATTACCTTGATCCCAAAACCAGACAAAGACCCTATCAAAAAGGAGAATTATAGACCAATATCCTTCATGAACACGGATGTGAAAATTCTGACCAAAATACTAGCCAATAGGATCCAACAGTACATTAAAAGGTTTATTCACCATGACCAAGTGGGGTTTATTCCTGGGCTGCAAGGTTGGTTCAACATCTGCAAATCAATCAATGTGATACAATACATTAATAAAAGAAAGAACAAGAACCATATGATACTCTCAATAGATGCTAAAAAAAATTTGACAAAGTACAGCATCCTTTCTTGATTGAAACTCTTCAGAGTGTAGGGATAGAGGGTACATACCTCAATATCATCAAAGCCATCTATGAAAAACCCACAGCAAATATCATTCTCAATGGGGAGAAACTGAGAGCTTTTCTCCTAAGGTCAGGAACACGGCAGGGATGTCTACTATCACCACTGCTATTCAACATAGTACTAGAAGTCCTAGCCTCAGCAATCAGACAACAAAAGAAATAAAAGGCATCCGAATTGGCAAAGAAGAAGTCAAACTGTCACTCTTTGCAGATGATATGATACTTTATGTGGAAAACCCAAAAGATTCCACTCCAAAACTGCTAGAACTCATATAGGAATTCAGTAAAGTGTCAGGATACAAAATCAAGGCACAGAAATCAGTTGCATTTCTATACACCAAAGAAAGAGAGAAGAAAGTGAAATTAAGTCGATCCCACTTACAATGGCACCTAAAAACATAAGATACCTAGGAATAAACCTAACCAAAGAGACAAAGAATCTGTATTCAGAAAACTATAAAGTACTCATAAGAGAAATTGAGGAAGACACAAAGAAATGGAAAAACGTTCCATGCTCATAGATTGGAAGAACAAATATTGTGAAAATGTCTATGCTACCTAGAGCAATCTACACATTTAAGGCAATCCTTATCAAAATGCCATCAACTTTTTTTCAAAGATATGGAACTAATAATCCTAAAATTTCTATGGAACTAGAAATGAAGCCAAATAGCCAGAGGAAAAGAAAGCCAAAGTTGGGGGTGGCACAATGTCAGACTTCAAACTCTATTACAAAGCTGTCATCATCAAGACAGTATGGCTGGCACAAAAACAAACACATAGATCAATGGAACAGAATAGAGAGCCCAGAAATGGACTCTCAAACCTATGGTCAACTAATCTTTGACAAAGCAGGAAAGAATGTCCAGAGGGAAAAAGACAGTCTCTTCAACAAATGGTGTTGGGAACATTGGACAACCACATGCAGAAGAATGAAACTAGACCACTTCCTTACACCACAAACAAAAATAGACTCAAAATGGATGAAAGACCTCTATGTGAGACAGGAATCCATCAAAATCCTTGAGGAGAACACAGGCAGCAACCTCTTAGACCTCAGCTGCAACAACTTCTTCCTAGAAACATTGCCAAAGGTAAGGGAGGCAAGGGCAAAAATGAACTATTGGGACTTCATCAAGATAAAACGTTTTTGCACAGCAAAGGAGAGAGTCAACAAAACCAAAAGACAACCGACAGAATGGAAGAAGGTATTTGCAAATGACCTATCAGATAAAGAGCTAGTATCCAAAATTTATAAAGAACTTAGCAAACTCAACACCCAAAGAACAAATAATCCAATCGAGAAATAGGCAGAGGACATGAACAGACATTTCTGCAAAGAAGACATCCAGATGGCCAACAGACACATGAAAAAGTGCTCCACATCACTCGGCATCAGGGAAATGCAAATCAAAATCACAGTGATATACCACCTCACGCCAGTCAGAATGGCTAAAATTTACCAGTCAGGAAATGACAGGTGTTGGCGAGGTTGCAGGGAAAGGAGAACTCTCCTACATACATTGTTGGTGAGAATGCAAGCTGGTGGAGCCACTTTGGAAAACAGTATGAAGGTTCCTCAAAAAGTTGAAAATAGAGCTACCTTACAACCCAGCAATTGCACTACTGGGCATTTACCCTAAAGATACAAATGTAGTGATCCGAAGGGGCACGTACACCTGAGTGTTTATAGCACCAAACTATAGAAAGAACCTAGATGTCCATCAACAGATGAATGGATAAAGAAGTACACAACAGAATACTATGCAGCCATCAAAAACCACAAAATCTTGCCATTTGCAATGATATGGATGGAACTAGAGGGTATTACGCTAAGCGAAATAAGTCAGTCAGAGAAAGACAACTATCGTGTGATCTCTCTGATATGAGGAATTTGAGAGGCAGGGTGGGGGTTCATGGTGGGAAGGGAGGGAAAAATGAAACAAAATGGGATGGGGGAGGGAGACAAACCATAAGAGACTCAATCTCAGGAAACAAACTGCAGGCTGCTGGGCAAGGGGAGAGATAGGGTTGCTGGGTGATGGATTTTGGGGAGGGTATGTGCTATGCTGAGTGCTACAAATTGTATAAGCCTGGTGATTTACAGACCTGTACCCCTGAAATAAACAACACATTATATGTTAATTTAAAAAAGAAAGACATGCAGACCTGCTTCTCACTTACCAAGAATCACTTCCTTTAGCAAATTCTCTTCTTGACTCAGGATTCTTTATATGAGTTTAAATGAAGCAATTGGGTATTCCTTTTACTCTTAGCTTCCTCTTACCTCAATATTTTGAGGTTTTCTTAAAATCATAGGCTTCTATGGACTATTCAAATTGGAAGGGTTTTTGAAGAGTTTTTGTTTTGTTTTGTTTTTTATGTATTTCAGAGAACACTGTTATGTACCTGGAAAAGGGAGCCTCATCATTTCCAGATCTACTCAGTCCCTCTCCTGAAGTGACAAAGATCAAAAGTAAGCCATTAAATACTTATCCCCTAGACAATTGGTGCTTATTTTTCCAACTGAGGTCCACTAAAGAGAAAATGGTAGGCAGTTTGTTTCATCAAAGAAATTGTGGGGCACTGAGATACTTGGGACACGTTTGAAGGCAAAAATCTTTTTTTCATTTTTCCCACTATTTTTAAATTTTAATATTTATGGTGAATTTTTCTGCTAACAATGGTTACATTCACTGAAGATGATTTTTAAAGTAACAACTATGAATAAGTTTCAAATTAGCTCTAATCACAGATACCTTTTGACTTGTAATTTTTTTTGTCCCCTATAGTACATAGGTCTTTTCACTGGTTGGGAGTGCTGTACGCAGTGTAGAATTTCCAAAATTCCCATCCTCTCCTCTGGGAAACTCTGGCTTGTTAGGCATGAACAAATCGCAAGTCATTTTAGAATTTTTAAGAGAATGTCATAATTTAAAATTTTATTTTTATTTGAAAAATTGTAAGAGAATTATACTCCCACGTAACTGTATCTCTCTTGCTCCCCATTTTGACAAACATTTTATTAATTAAGTATTTAATGTCTATCTTTGGCCCATAAAGTCTACCTCTCAGAGCTTGCAACATTTAACAATTTGATTCATATCCTTTTCAGATGTTTGAGTGGATACAGACATATTCATGCATTATCTTTCTGTCTTTCCATCTGTCTACCTCTGTTCATCCATCCATCCAACTCTCTCTATGTTGGTGCTTAAGAGTGCAGGCTTTAGAGCCAACTGTACTGGGTTCAGTTTCCTGCTCTGCCAGTTCTAGCTGGGCATCCTGTGGCAGGTTCCTGGGATGTTCAGTTTTCTTGTCTCTCAAGGGAGATATTTGATACAATAGAACTATTGTGTTGCTTAAACAAGTTAATAAGGTAAAGCGCTTGGAAGAATTCTTGCCAGAGAGTAAAATTAGTAAATGCATATTAAAATTCACACACAAATGCATACGTACATACTTACATTTCAAACTAAATGGAGAGCACATTCATATGCGAATTGCTTTTATTTTTTTTATAAAGATATTTATTTATTTAATTGAGAGAGAGCAAGAGAGAGAGTGCATGGCTAGAGGGTGGTAGAGGGGGTGAGAGAGGGAGAGAATATCAAGCACACCATGCCAATCATGGAGCCCATCCTGGGACTTGATCTCAGGACCCTGAGATCATGACCTGAGCCAAAACCAAGAGTCAGACACCTAACAGTCTAAGCCACCCAGAGACCCCTCATACGTGGCTTGCTTTTCAAAAAAATTAGTAGATGATGAACAACTTTCAGGTAAGTATGCATAGATTTACTTCATTAAAAATAATACCAACCTTATTGTATTAATATACCATTTTTCTAATTAAATAATTTTAGTTCTTATAACAATAAAAATTTTTGATCATTTTAAATGTACATGTCCCTGTTCTGTAGGAGAGATTTCTAAAAGTGGAGTTTCTATGTCAAACGATTTCTATTATTTTAAAAAATGTTAAAATATTACAGATTACATTCTCTAAAACAGTATATAAGAATATTCCTTTTCCCAGTTGGCAAAACCAAAAGACAACCAAATGGGAGAATGGGAAAGGATATTTGCAAATGATATATCAGATAAACGGCTAGTATCTAAAATCTATAAAGAACTTATTAAACTCAACACCCATAGAACAAATAATCCATTCAAGAAATGGGCAGAAGATATGAACAGACATTTCTATAAAGAAGACATCCAAATGGCCAATAGACATGTGAGAAAATGCTCAGCATCACTTGGCATTGGGGAAATACAAATCAAAACCACAGTAAGATAGCACCTCACATGAGTCAGAATGGCTAAAATTAACAACACAGGAAATGACAGATGTTGGTGAAGATATAGAGAAAAGGGAACCCTCCTACATTGTTGGTGGGAATGCAAGCTTGCTCAGCTACTCTGGAAAACAGTATGGAGTTTCCTCAAAAAGTTGAAAATAGAGCTACCTTATGACCCAACAATTGGACTACTGGGTATTTACCCAAAGATACAAATGCAGTGATCCAAAAGGACACCTGCACCCCAATGTTTATAGCATCAATGTCCACAATAGCCAAACTATGGAAAGAACCCAGATGTCCTTCAACAGATAAATGGATAAAGATGTGGTATATACATATATAATGGAATACTACACAGCCTTCAGAAAAATGAAATCTTGCCATTTACAAAGATGTGGCTAGAACTAGAGGGTATTATGCTAAGCGAAATAAGTCAATCAGAGTAAGACAATTATCATATGATATCACTGATTTGTGGAATTTAAGAAAAAAACAGAGGATCAAAGGGGAAGAGAAGGAAAAATAAAGCTAGGTGAAAACAGAGAAGGAAACAAACCATAAGAAACTATTAATCATAGGAAACAAACTGAAGGTTGCTGGAGGAGAGGGAGTGGAGGGATGGGGTGGCTGGGTAATGGACATTAAGGAGGGCATGTGATATAATGAGCACTGGGCATTATGTAAGACTGATGAATCACAGGCTTGTACCTCTGAAACCAATAATATGTATTATGTTAATTGATTGGATTTAAATTTTAAAATGTTTTAAAAAATGACAACCATAAAAAAGAAAGAATATCTGTTTCCCATACCTTAGCATTAAATGTTAATCTTTCATTGAAAAACAAATTGTTTCCAATCTGATGCATGAAAATCTCATCTCATTTTTTGAAAATTTGTATATTTGTGATTACTAGTGAGGTCATGCACTTTTCTATATATTTGTAACTTATTTATATATCTTATAGGAATTTCATATTTATTTATTTTTTTAAAAGATTATTTGTTTATTTATTTGACAAACAGAGATCACAAGTAGGCAGAGAGGCAGGCAGAGAGAGAGAGAGGAGGAAGCAGGCTCTCCACTAAGCAGAGAGCCCAATGTGGGGCTCGATCCCAGGAATTTGGGATCATGACCTGAGCCAAAGGCAGAGGCTTTAACCTACTGAGCCATACAGGCGCCCCAGGAATTTCATATTTTTATTATTTGTATATGTATCTGTTGAATTACACATTTTTAATAGTTTGTAAGTGAAGACTATTTTTCCCCTCACATGGTTACAAATATCTCATTTATTTTCCTCCTTTATTTTCCCCCTAGGAAGTCCTTTCTAACCTGATATTAAATATCATTCACATATAGTGTACTGTATGGTGGTTTTGTATTTTGTATTGTAATATGGCAATTTTATATTTTCCCTTTAGATCTTGTTAATCCATTTGAAATATACTTAGTGTTACCATATGATGTAGAAATACAAATTTTTTTCTTCCAAAGTGATAACTGCATTTCCTAATATGATTTGTCCTATAACCCATAAATAGGTATTGATTCAAAATATTGTATTTATCATACATAAAATTCTTATTTCTTAGCTCTCTATTTAATCTACTTATTTATTCATTTATCTGTAGTATGCTTCTTTTATCACCATAATTATTTTTTCTCTTTAACTTCTGCTATGGCAGATCTTAACTAAATATATTTTTTCAAAATTTTCTCATCAATTCTTACATAATTTTCCATGTGAAATTAAAAATCAGTTGAACATTAAATTTTAACATAAGTTTAATTTACTGTTCTGGGAACATGATGTAATCTTGACATTTAGTTATGTCTTGGTTTATGTAAGTCAATAATATTTCAGAATTTTAAAAAATTCTTATTCCTGGGGCCTCCTGGTTGGCTCAGTGGGTTAAGCCTCTGCCTTCAGCTCAGGTTGTGATCTCAGGGTCCTGGGATCGAGCCCCGCATCAGGCTCTCTGCTCAGCAGGGAGCCTCCTTCCCCCTCCCCCTCAGCCTGCCTCTCTGCCTACTTGTGATCTCTCTCTGTCAAATAAATAAATAAAATCTTTAAAAAATTCTTATTTTTGGACTTTTTATAATTGAATGTATAATACATTTGTGTTTCCCTATGTGTGTTTGCATGTGTGTACATATAACTATATATATAGCTTACACAGGTATATAACTATATATATAGTTTTATTTTCATATATTGCTATTCCAATAATAGGCTCATCTTCAAAATTAAAGGAGTGAAAACTACACAATTATATCAATAGTTGGTTAAAAAAAAAATCCGATAATGGTTGGAAGTTACTAAAATTTATATTTTAGAATAATATGGAGTTACTGGAAAGTTTTTTATAACTACATTGAATGAAAGAAAAAATGCAAGATACAAAGTGATATGTTCACATTTGGTTAAACTGTAAATAAACAGATTACTTTTGAATATTTTGTATGTGCCATATATTGTACACGTGTTTTCGTATGTACTACCAGTTTAAACACACAAAAACCATGTCAGGTGGGCACAGCTATTATCATCTCCATTTTCAAGAAGGAAAAACTGAGGTAGAGAAGGGATAAGACACTTGCACAAAGTTATGTGCAAAGTTATGTGCTGAGCTGGTATCTGAACCCAGGCAATCTGAGTCATGAGCTCACCATCTGAACCATAGGGACCATCTGAACATCTCTAGACTTCAGGATTAACCTATCTAGGCCCCTACCAGGTGAGGTAGCCTAATGTATGAGGAAAAATAAATTGATTTGACATGTATTTAGATTGATCTCAGCCAGACTGTTGTTCTTTACTCTAAGAAGCAAAGACAGAGACTGAGGGATGATGAGACCCTAGGGATTTGATTCTAGCAATTACATAAATATTTTAAAAATCAAATAAAATATTCTAAATAAATAAATGCCAATAAATTTGAAATTCAAAGAATGTCAAATGCCAAAATTAACACAAGAAGAAATAGAAAATCTTAATTGACCAATGTATTTTAAATAAACAACATTGCTTTAAAACACTTTCCTTCTAGAAGTTTTTTGCACGTGAGTTTTACCATGTATGTTTCTATTGTATACTAGTTTGTCTAGAAAACAGAAAAAAAAGAAAAGTTGCTAAAATTATTTTGCTGAGCCTATTTTAGCATACAAATCCCAGTAAAGATAGTTCAAGAAAATAAAATGATGGTTCCATTTCATTTATAAACATCAACATTAATACTATAAATAAAATTTTATCCAACCATCTAAAAAAAGTGTTTTGTTTAAAATAATAATAAAATAATAATAATTTCAATAGGTTAAAAAGAGATAAAATCCCCACATGTTCAACATTCTTTAAAAATTAGGTAGAAAGGGAATTTTCTTACTCTAATGACAACATAATACAGTAGAGCAATAACATATCAAATGAAAAAATTTTAGAAGGATTTCATTTAAGGTTGGGAAAAAAAAAATAGGAAACCAAGTATTTCACTATACTTCAACAGGACACAGAAAGTCTTAGGTAATGGGAGAAGATGAAAAAAGGAAATAAAAGGGATTAGGAATTGTTAGGAAGAATTAAAAGTCATTACTTGCTGATGATAATCTGAGAATCAAAAGTCTAAAGAATCTACTGACAAACCAATAGAACCAATAAGAGAATCCAAAGATTATCACATGATTAGAAGAATGTGATTGATATAAAATGAAATATAAATTCAAAAGAATTAAAATGGTGTAATTATTATAAACAATTTTTATAAGTATTTTTATAAATATATAATAATAAAATTGGATGTGTCTATGATTTCAGAATAGAGACTTTTTAAACATTATTAAAAAATAGCATGAAATATAAAGGAAAAAATTGATAACTTTACTACATTGAATTAAAGATGTGCCTTCAAAATCGGACCACAAATACAAAATCAAATCATCAACAGTAGACTGTGTGAAAATCTTTCAATTTCTATAAAAACCAAGAATGTTAAGAATGTATACAAAGGAAAAGGACTCAGCAAGAATAACATCAAAGAACCTTATAGAAAGGTAATTTAAAGCTGTAGAGTAATTTGGCCCCTAAATACATGCGGAGTGCTCATTGAATTGGGCCTTATGTTCACTGGAGGAACCTCGTTAACAGCCAATATTTGAGTGCCTACGATGTCCAGCCACTATTCTAAGTGCTTTTAAAATATAAGTGCCCTGATTCTTACAGCAACTCTATGAACTAGATATTATTATGATCTCATTTTATGGATTAGGAATCAGGAACAGAACATTACACAAGGTTTTCATGGTAAGAGCTAGAATCTGAACGCAACCAGGATGGCCTTGAGCCCACACACCTAATCTCTACAATCACTGTGATTCTTGCTGGGGCTGTTACACAATGCTGAAGCAATCAGCTCGCTAAAAATTTGGGATATAACATTAAAGGCTGCTGAAGGTGTGGGGAAATGAAAAATATCATAGAGTATTGAGAGGCACAGCTCTAAAACAATGTAGCTATTTAGAAAACAACCTGGCAATATTTAGTGAAAATTGTAGGCACATACTTTGTGCCCCAAACTCTCACTCATGGGTCTACACTCCAGAGATGCTCTTCACAGATGCACCAGAAGACACGGACAGTGATGGCCCCCAAATCATATTGTGGTAGACAGCAGTTGAAAGGCAACCCAGGAGTTCACAAATAGGCATCTGTATATGTAAAATGTGGCATTTGGATATGCATGAGAGGAGTACTGTACAGTGTCAGAGCCAACGAGCAATATGGAAGAAATAGCTGTGTAACCACACAGCAAAACTATACGATCAAATAAAATAATAAGAAACAAAATGTGACACCATTCATGCCATCAAAAGCATACCTATATTAGAAATAAATTTCAGGGCCGCTGGGGTGGTGCATTTGATGAGTAGACTGACTCTTTGTTTCAGCTCAGGTCATGATCTTATAGTCGTGAGACTGTGCTCCTCGTGGTGCTCTGTACTCAGTGCAAAGTTGGCTTGAGATTCTCTCTCCCTTTGCCCCTCCAGTTTGTGCTCTCTCTCTCTGATTAAAGGAAGAAAGGAAGGAAGGAAAGAAATTTCAAGGATGCACATATTTCCCAATTACCACAAACTCTGTGGATTTTTGCTTGGAAAAGTACAAATTAACTGTTTGTAAGTTGTTGCCTGGTGAATGTGGGAAGGGGATTGATGATGGAGGAAAGGATGGGAACAATCATGAAATAAAATACTGCTTGACAATAAAAATTTGCCATGACCCAAGGTGTTCAGTTCTGTGTACCTGAGATTCAAAATCCCAAGGCAAATAAAATAAATAAATAAAATAGAAATAGCAACAAAATTTCAGAATCTATCTTTCTGATAAATATGCATATATTTAATAACAAAAGTTATTTAGAACTTAGACTTATAATAAAAATTATTTAGGGATTTAGAGTCCTGTAGAATAGCACAGAGAGAATTATTGGAGATGAATATAGTGATTCTAATTCCTTTTATCTCTGCATACTCTTTTAGCTGTTTGATATAAAGGAATACCTTTAACTCAGGAAGTGTTTCACATGAACTGTAAAACCTGGGTTACTAATTTACTATTTTATTACTACCTGGTTTAAGAACGCATAGAAAAATACCTGTTTCTGTGACCTGAAATCTTGCAGCTTTACAAACTATCATTACAAAAACATCCAGTGATTGTTAAGGAAAATATGCCTTATGTTGCCTTTCTTTTGGCCTAGTTCCAAAACTTACAATGACCCCAAAATGTATTTACTTATTGAATCAAGGAAACAAGACAGAGAAAGAAACTTAGTACTTAAAGTAAGAAAAGGCACACACAGAAAAGGAAAATATTTCTTCTCTTTCAGCAATATTCTAAAGGTCTTAATTACTATCCTCTTACGTAAATGACCTTTACTATGTGACTGCAATATTTATTTAAACAATGGCAAAAATGCAATGTATATATTCCTTAAAGACAAAAGGGAAAAAGGGTAAAAAATCCCATTATCATTTGGAGATATAGTAAAATATTTATGACTAAAATGACACAATGTCACTTTAAAATCCTCCAGGAAAGAAGCTGGGGAGAGAGAGAGAAAAATGAAATTGGTAAAGTGATAATAGTTGTTGATATTGTGTGATGGGCATATAGGGGTCCCCTATTCTCTTAGGCCAACTTTTGTGTCAGATTACAGTTCTCCATTATAAACATTTTTCTTAAAAACATAATAAACTTGGGCTTTGTGGGGTTTTAAAAATGATTTTGCGATAAAGGCCTGAAATATTTATGAGATGAATAAAGCTTCTAGAGCTGCAGGGCAGGATACATTTGGGAGAGTTTATGATGCCATCCAGGAGGCCAGCCACATTCAGGATGAGGTATGGCCGACACGTCCCTCATTATCAGAACAACTGGCAGGTGTGGGCTGCTTTTTCTTATGGGTGGTGATCACTGGTGAGTTTTCTTCCTCTCCAAATGAGTGGGGCCAATTCCTGTCCACAGACCTTGCTTTCCCTCTCACTGAGCAATTTCCAAATTAAACCGGAGGTGATGAATATTTATTATAATCAAGTAACCTTGTAAAGGAAGAGAAAGGGTTTTGTTGTTGTTGTTGTTTTGTTCGGTTTGGTTTGGGTTGGTTTGTTTGCAGTTTCCCAAACACACTGTGGAAAACAATTGCTCGAAAAAAGATTGGTGGGGGAAATTGTTAAAGTTATTGATAAGTTTAAACCCAGTCATTTGTTTTAAGGAGGATTTTCTATATTAAAATACTAGTTGGAAATTAGTAACATGTATTTTTACGGCTTGTGACAAATAAAACATTTCAAGCTAGGAGTACTAAAAATTGAGGGAGGATGAAGAGGACCGCTCTGGAGGTCTGTGCCAAGCAGGCTTCCCAATAGAACGATGCAACCAGCTGGCCTCCTCCACTTGTCACGTCAAGTAAACCAAACTCATTCTTTGGAGAAGGGTAACATCTTTCAAAAGGTCATCAAGAGGTTAACTTTCTTGTGTCATTTGGATGGCCAGGACAGGTTTTCCATTTTTACAGCTTTCAACTTTCCCTCTTGGGATTATGCGACTGTAAAAAGTGAATCTTTTCTACAGAATGTGCGTGCTCAGCCCATCTGCTAAGAGAAGTTGAAGAGTTTTATGATGAAATTGGAATTCAAAAGTGTTAAGTTCTACTTCACTAAAAGGAAAATAATTTGACTTTTGAGTATTTTTACTTTGTATTTCCACCAATGAAAAAATGGGATGTTCCTCAACAGTCGTTAAAAAATATGGCGGTTATCTTGGCTTGACCTTTTATCTCCCATCCTAGAAAATGTGGAAAAGACATTCTTCAAACTACAGAGAAAAATAAAAAGCCACTTTTTTTTAAGATTTTTTTTTTTAAATTTATTTATTTGACAGGCAGAGATCACAAGTAGGCAGAGAGGCAGGCAGAGAGAGAGAGAGGGAGGAAGCAGGCTCCCTGCCGAGCAGAAAGCCAGATGCGGGGCTCCATCCCAGGACCCTGAGACCATGACCTGAGCTGAAGGCAGAGGCTTTAACCCACTGAGCCACCCAGGTGCCCCTAAAAAGCCACTTTTGTGCCTGTGTCAATTTTATAGACAAATATGTCCAATACTTAGTAGATTAGGAGATACAGTTTAGCAAAGTGGTTTTTCCAGTGATAAAATTAGAGATGAAAAGATACTTGAAGGCTGTTTCCTGCCTCCTGCATGGTTTTAACTCTTTGAGGCACTGAGTATAATAATTAAGAATCTGGACTTTGCATTACAAAAGAAACAAAGCTACTTATATTTTATTTCCAGATACTCCATTTATGAGCAATGTGGCCTTTGGCAGATTAGTAAACTCTCAGCATCTCCATCTGTAAAATGGTGATGATGAATGTACTGGGCACATACATATGAAAACCCATGCACACTGTTGTACAGGTAAAATCAGATTGTATATAAAAGGTCCATAACAAGTAACTAGCACGTTTATAGAATGTGCCCTGTAAACATTCATTATTATTGGCTCTGGGCTAGCATTTACATTTACTGTAAAATACACAGCAATAGGTATGTATGACTGGCAAAAATAATTGCTTTGAAAAGAAGTTTAAAAAAACACATTTGTGGTGCAGAATGAGGCAAAATGCAGCATGTATGGGCACAGTTGAATGATTCTGAATTGCCCTGAAATTCCCTGAAAGAGGCTGTTTTCTTGCTGGAAAATACTTTGGCTTTCAAACTGCATCTGGTTTGAATTAGCTTTGGAAATCACTGCTCTTTTTTTCTAAAATAAGTGCTTGACAATCTCCACATAATCCTGACAAAAATATCATTTAAGGTGGGTTCCTTTTCTTTTGGGATAGTCTCTTGATTGCTCAGAACTTTCACAAGCAGCTGGTTATGCACCTGGACCTTCATCGATTGTTAATGCAATTGTCTGACTGTAAGAGTGTGAAAGGGCTCATCTCTGGCTCACTGTTGTTGTACAACTGTACTCAATCTAGAACATGTCTCCTCATTGCTGGCAGTTCTTAATTATTAATATTCTCAAATCAATATTGTTGTGGCTCCAATAAAAAGTTTCTCACCCAGTAGGTGCCAATATTTTCCCCCAAAACTATTCCTTATCTAATAAGACCTTAGTATATTACATTCATTAACCTTCCATTTTATTCCCTTGAGATATTAATGGAGACATCAAAGATAGAATCCAGCTGCTTATTGTTGGAGAAGAAAAGGAGCCCAGGCCTTTAAAAAAAAAAAAAAAATAAGAGCTTTCCAAATGTTCCTGGATGGCTCAGCGGAGAATCTAACCTCCGTGAGACTCTGAGAGCTTGACCACACTAACCAGGCTGTGTGGTCCGCTGTCCTGTTTCACGTGGGACCTGTTCAGAGCATTTCAATGAAAGGTTTAAGAGATCACACATTCTGGAGACAAACAAAATCAGTTCCAGTTCTGTCACCTACTCTGTCTTAGGTATAATTGTTTGTGGTCTTTGAAAAGGGAGAAAACGAATTCCTAGCTGGTGGAATAGTTTTGAGGATCAGTTGAGTCATTTCATGTAGAGTGCTTAGAATAGGGCTTAGCACAAGGTGATGGCCAGTATATATTAGCTATATCATCATCAATATCAACATAATCATCACCATTATCATAAGCCCCCAGATAAATATACATATAAACACATACATATAAATATGCATACATGAACCAAAATGGTATGCCTTTTGGCTTTACTTTGCAATTTTTACTTACCATGCACTACTTTCTTCGGGAAGTACATAAAGATTTATCACACTTGAAAACTACTGTCTTCTGGCACATTATACTGATGGTCTAATCTTACATTGGTGTCCCTTTAGCTTTCTTCCTGGGTTTTTTGTTTTACATATAATACTTAAACCCACAGGATTTTATATGTAACTTTGCATGTGAATACCACTCTCTCTGAAGGATGGATTTGTAGACGTGAAGCTAATGGATAAATTATATTTCTATTTTAAAAATTTGATAGATACTTCTAAAGTATTCTCCATGCCCATTTCATTCTTCTAAAAACCGTATAAGTTGATTCATTTAAAATACTTCGGTAGGGACGCCTGGGTGGCTCAGTGGGTTAAGCGCGGGCCTTCGGCTCAGGTCATGAGCCCAGGGTCCTGGGATGAGTCCTACATCAGGCTCTTTGCTCAGCAGGGCATCTGTTTCTTCTTCTGCTTGCCGCTCCCGCTGCGTGTGTGTGCTCTCTCTCTTTCACACACAAATAAATAAAATCTTTTTAAAAAATGAAAAATAAAATATTTTGGCATAGGGTGGCTCATATATATATGTATGTGTGTATATATATGTACATATATGCATATACATGTATATATATACACACATATACATGTACATATATGTGTGTATACATACACACACACACACACACAGTAGTCACTTTCCTCGGAGTGAAATACATGTGAAGTCAGAGCTAGAAATTGAGAGTTGGATAAGACTTTAAATATTATTTGGTCCACAGTCCCATCTTGCTATTCAGATGACTAAGTCCCCCAAAAAGAAAACCAAATTGCTGACCCCAGCCTAGGGGAATTTGATTTGAATGTTAAAGCCTGATGGTTGGTCTGAAATTACATCAGCTGGCTAGACCATCTCTTTCCATGACATTTCCTGCCACAGGGGCCTGTATTAAGCAATTTGACTGGTACTGTTTTCATGTTAAGCTTCCTCTTCTAGATATTTTTACCCTTCCCTGAAATCATAGGTTTTACAGTACTGTTTCAGATAGATAGAAATGATTTTTGCACCCCTTATCTTTAAAAATATGTAATTTTTTCAAAGCTCTGAAAGAGTTTCTTCAGCTTTTGGTCTGGCTCAACCCTTCTTCTGAAAATAATAAAGTTTAATATTTCATCTATAAATGTCCACCAGACACAAAGAAAAACACACAATTTGATTCCTAAAATGTGTATATATATTCCTAAATGTGTGTGTGTGTGTATACATATATATATATATATATGTATATACACAAATATGCATACACTTGACCATAATCTTCAAGAGATAATCTGTAGGGGCGCCTGGGTGGCTCAGTGGGTTAAAGCCTCTGCCTTCAGCTCAGGTCATGATCCCAGGGTCCTGGGATCGAGTCCTGTGTTGGGCTCTTTGCTCAGCAGGGAGCCTGCTTCTCCCTCTGCCTGCCTCTCCCCTTGCTTGTGCCTGCTCTCTCTCTTTCTCTGACAAATAAATAAAATCTTTAAAAAATAGCTCTTAAAAACACATTTAGTATACTAAATAAGGTAATACTGTAGAAAAATTCTATTTGCTATCATTTAATGTCCTAGGAGCCAAAGACTACAATTCCTGATTGGAAATGTTATGTATAGTGACTCAAAACTCAGAAATATGGTCAAAGAAGTACAGCACAACCTTTCAACATCATCTTGAGGCACTGTTTAACAAGTCCATCCAATAATTATTTAATCATCTCAAACTACACTGTCTAACATGGTTACCACCCACCATTTGTAGTCATTGATCACTTGCAATATGGCTAGTCAGCATTGAGATGTGCTAGAAGTATAAAATGGACACCAAATTAGTAAGAAAAAAGAATGTAAAATATCCTATTAATAATTTCTTATATTACGTGTTAAATTGATCATAGTTTTCATATAATAGTTTACATAAAGTTATTATTAAAAACATTTTTTACTTTTTCTTTTTATTCATTGTGCTTACTGGAAATTTTTGAATTACTTGTGTGGCTGGTTATTTTATTTCTATTGGATGTTGCTGATCTAGAGAATATAGCCTTGTGTGATTCACTATTTACAACTAACTAAGTCCTGGACTCTGTAAAGGTACACAGAAACTGGTAGATTTAGTTGCAGTAGGAGTGCAAATGATTTCTCTCTGGTAGAAAACATTAACCCCACATGTTATGACTTTATTGCCCTGAAGGACAGCAAGCAGTTTTGTAAATAATCTGGGAATCTTATTACAACATTTTTAAAACATGTGTATAAGTACCCAGAATCTTAAAATGATCTTTTAGCCAGCTTCATCATCTTCTTGACTCCTTTATTAATTAGTAAACCTCTAATGATTTAATAGATATGGCTGAGAAGAGATCATTCCAATTAACAGTATATGTGAAAGAAAGTCTTTTTCAACTTTCCAAAAATGACACTTTGATAGGAAAAAAGTTCTTTTTATGCTTACAATCTTTGAATTAGTTTAGCTTTATAAGAGATAGCTTTACGATCTGTCTTTTGTAAATTAATTGCACTGTTTTTCTTAAAATTCGGCTATGACACAATTTAACATTGTTCTGGAAGTCACTTCACAGTTCACAATTCACAAATAACGGGCAAAGAGAAATATAACCAGGAGTTTATGGCGTGACCTTTATCCATGTCTGCAAGGATGTGAACACCCTATCATAGAGATTTATGTTAATTAGACCACTTCTTTCATGCATCTTTGAGCAGTTAATCATTAACCTTCCCAGCAAGCCTTCATGCTAAGCCTGTGTTTGCCTGGCAATGATGAAAAGACTTAGCAATCATTGAAGTGCACGCATTTTCCCTAAAAGCTTCCTTTCTTACCTCAAAGGATAGTATTTCCATTTCAAATACAATGAATAAGAATCTTAAAATTTCAACATTCCTGACAGATGCAAAGCAATGTAAGTGCATACTGCTCTGCAAAGATATTAATTTAGAAATCGGTTCATTTCCACCTATTGTAACCTAGAAAAGAAAGGTACATGGAATATATACATACTCCAGTTCTCTACAACTGCTGGTGGATAACTTCAGCTTCATTGGCTCCTCAATCAACAACTAGGTCATCTATGCCTTATGCAGCTCTCAGATTATTCCAGTGAAGCTAGTCGTTCAACAAAGCTTTCATGGGCATCTACTATACATCAGGTACTGTACTTGGCACTGGGGCACAGCAGTGAACACTGACAAAATCCTGGCCTTTCCTATTAGTACAGGGACCCTAATGGCTGAAGAAGAGGAAACGAAGGCAGTAGTGGATGATTTCAGTCAAGTAACCAGGACAAAATAGCAAAAGACCACGTAGGATATTGAAAGAACTTTGGCTTAAGATGTGAAAGATACTGGAAAGTTTTAAGCAGAAAAATGACATGTTAGGGATTGCATTTTACAAGAGTCAAACAACTCTAATGCTCTGTTGAGAATAGATTAAGGTAAGGGTGAGCCTCTGGGAGGACCCCAGACTGGCTATGGCGATAATTCAGGCAAGGGATAATGGGGATTTTACCCTGTATTTACTAGAGATGGTGCAGTATAGTTGAGGTATAGTATAACGTGAAGTAGAAAGGACAGGATTTGCTGATATGTGGTGTGAAATAAAGAATAGAGACAGAGTGACTCCATTTTATTTCTTGCCCGAGCAAGTGGGAGAATGGAATTGCTCTTTAATGACATAGACAAGACTATGAGAGAATCAGTAAAGAATATCAGGGCTCAGTTTTGAGCCTGGTAAGTTTGGGAGGACTGTTAGACGTAGTGAGGAAAACTCCAGTTGTCTGGAGTTGAGGAGAAATGACAGGCTAGAGATACACATTAGGAAGTCTTAGGCATGTAGATGACATTTATTTTATTTTTTAGATTTTATTGAAATAAATTTATTTAAATTTGTTTGAATTCTAGTTAACATATAGTGTACTATTAGTTTCAGGGGTAGAATTTAATGATTCATCAGTTGTATATAATATCCAGTTGCTCATTACATCAAGTGCCCTCCTTAATGTCTATCAGCTGGTTACCCCATCCTCCCACAAGGCAAGTGGATAGGATCACAAAGTGTGCATAAAGTTAGGAAAGAGATTGGGGCCAAGCAATGAGCCCTTTCAACTCACATGTCCTGAGTAAATTCACCAGTCTGATGTATTTAAGATTTTATTTATTTATTTGACAGAGATCACAAGTAGGCAGAGAGGCAGGCAGAGAGAGAGAGAGGAGGAAGCAGGCTCCCCACTGAGCAGAGAGCCCGACTCGGGGCTCGATCCCAGGACCCTGAGATCATGACCTGAGCCGAAGGCAGAGGCTTAACCCACTGAGCCACCCAGGAGCCCCAGTCTGATATATTTAATCAGTATCTGCTACATCTATTTTTCTAAAGAATACATTTTCTTTTCATGGATTATCTATTACAGTTCCTGGGAACTTGAATTATGCAGAACATCCTTGGGGAAATGATGTAACCTATTGCCTCATCTTTCCACTTAATGTTGCTTATGTAAACAGAGTTATTAAATCCTTATTTAACTTTATTATAATCAGTTTCCAAAGTGAAATTGGAAAGGAGATAGGATAATTCATTTGATAAAAATGTGAGTGGCATGAGGTTGTACACTTTTCATTTTTTTTTTCAGCATAACAGTATTCCTTGTTTTTGCACCGCACCCAGTGCTCCATGCAATCCGTGCCCTCTCCAATACCCACCACCTGGTTCCCCCAACCTCCCACCCCCCGACCCTTCAAAACCCTCAGATTGTTGTTCAGAGTCCATAGTCTCTCATGGTTCACCTCCCCTTCCAATTTCCCTCAGCTCCCTTCTCCTCTCCATCTCCCCTTGTCCTCCATGCTATTTGTTATGCTCCACAAATAAGTGAAACCATGTGATAATTGACTCTCTCTGCTTGACTTTTTTTTTTTCTTTTTTTAAACTGATTTAGGGAGTAAATCTTTTTTTTTTTTAGATTTTATTTATTTATTTGACAGACAGAGATCACAAGTTGGCAGAGAGGCAGGCAGAGAGAGAGGAGGAAGCAGGCTCCCTGCTGAGCAGAGAGCCCGATGTGGGGCTCTATCCCAGGACCCTGGGATCATGACCTGAGCTGGAGGCAGAGGCTTTAACCCACTGAGCCACCCAGGCGCCCCTCACTTTTCATTTTTTATTTAAAATGCAAATGATCAAATCTTGGTCAGAAACAAAGACATTTCTGGTCTTTTTTTTTTTTTTTATTTTCCTACATCATTTTTAAACGAAATTTTAGAAAATGATTTTAATATGTTAAAAGAAAGACTCCCCCCTCAGAACTGTAAATCCTCCAAGCCTGATGATCCTCAAGTAAGACATGTTTTATCTCAGTTGGAGATCTTCTCTCCTTAAATATGTTTGAGTACGTCAAATAAACGTCAAAAGTATATTGGAAAAAAACTGAAAAATGAAGATTCAGATTTTGATCCATATGCCATAAATATGCAAAGTAAACTTGTATTGTTTCACCCCATGCCGCTTTGAACACAAAGTTTATACATATAACTCTTGAGATTTTGTGGTTTTTTTTTTTCTTAAGAAATAATACTGTTTATTTTTTTAAAAGATTTTATTTATTTGACACAGACAGAAATCACAAGTAGGTGGAGAGGCAGGCAGGGGCGGGGGAAGCGGGCTCCCTGCTGAGCAGAGAACCCCATGTGGGCCTCCATCCCAGGACCCTGAGATCATGACCTGAGCTGAAGGCAGAGGCTTTAACCCACTGAGCCACCCAGGCACCCAGAAATAATACTGTTTACAGCCCATTTGGCATCCCAAGATTTCTGAAATAAAATCTACTTCTGGGAACAACTTAACTTTAGAAAAACATCACTGTGCTCAAATTAATCTCCATTTTTTTTTCTTTTGGATAACATCCCACTAGAAAAGTGCCCAATTTATGTGAACTACTTCGTCTCTGATTGCTACATTGTTCTCTATTTTCTCAGGTCCAAAGTTTTTATCTTTAACCAACTATAGGTCCCCCCAAAATATAATATTCATCCTTTAAGAGAATATATGCTATTTATAAGAAATTGTTGCTAATATGAAGGATGGTAACAAAATCCACAATACCTGGTTAGAGAAGCTTGGTGGTCAAATTTAGTAAGCATTATTCTAATTTACCTGCCTCTTCTTAGCCTAACCTGAGACTAGAGCATTTCTTTAATTTTGGGCCTTAATGAAAGTACACATTTTATCAGCTTTACACTCAAAGGTGCAAGATCTGTCACAAATCACAAGTCTGGTAACAGTATTCTCATCTATGTTGCAACAAAGCAATTTCAAGTCAGGCAACTTTAGTTTGAAAAACTTATAGTTTTAGAACTTTCTTATGACTTTGGGAGTGTGCTTGTTCCTGTAGAATCCAGGATGATACCAAAACCCACAGATGCTCTCATAAGGAAATGCACAGAAGATGAATCTCTTTCATTCAGGAGAGATTTCAGGAAGCCCCATGTTGTTTCGGTCCCTCAGCTATCTAAATGATCAAAAGAGAAATATAAGACCAGAATTTCCTGAATCAGCTTCCATAAATGGATGAACTTTACCTGGTACGTTACTCCCAGGACCAGAAACTTGACTGCAAACACTAGACCTCATCTATCCTGTCCTTGTTTCTTATTCTAATTCTATTCATGTAAAACCGAGCTTATTAATGGCATGTTGACAAGAGGGATAGTTTAGCATGACTACAACTATGATCAGAAATGAGAACTATACTGTGTTGGCCGTATACATTTATTTTGGGTTATCAGAGAGGACGCATTTGTCACTGCGATCTGGAGCCCTTTGCATTCTGGATCATCATAGTAAGTGCTATGAACAGTGAGTTTCTAATGAGGACTTGAGTTTCCTAGTTCATAAAATTAGAACCATGATGACAAGGATGATGGTGATGATACTGAAGTAAAGACTGTGAGCTCGAGAGGGAGCTGAGGGAAGCTATGCCTATGAAAGTGATGGTACGTTGCTAAGTTCGAATTGTAAAAGATGACTAAGCAATGCCAAAGTCAAAGATTCCTAAATACATCATGTTCTCACCCAGTTAAACATCTCCCTTCCACCTGCAGCAGTAGGGTGGAAGGTCCAGAGGAGTGTTATAATGGACTATTTTATATCTAGTTTCCAGTAATCTGTATCAATGCTTCACAATGAACCTCAACCACTTTCTTCTGATTACTCATTAAGCAAAGTTTTTTAAATACCACATTCCAGGCATTCACCAATAAAATGAAATCAAGCCTGGCTCTGAAGTTTTTTTATTACCTAGTTGGAGAAAAGGGTGGTATGTCACCTTCAAGCGTGTAATAAAAGCTATGCTAGAGGTATGCTGTGGGTGGTGCCAGCCCCTGGGTGAATGAGGGGTTTTCAAATAAAATAGGTGGGTGGAAAATGCCTAGGAGAGATATTGGCAGGAAGAATCCCAGGAAATGGCCAAAGGCATGTGAGCTGTTTGCAGAAGTGTGCCCCAGGCTTCTCTCTTAGGTGAGAAAATAGGGGCTCAGTGAGGCAAGGAATACAAGTGTTAACAGCAAGGAGAAGTGGGATCTTTCCTGTTGTCTTGAAGTGAAGTAAAACCCCAAAGCCAAAAACGTAAGGAGAGAAGCTGTTAGAAGACATATTCCCAGAGGGCTTTCTAAAATGTGGGTGGGCCAGATGTGCTACTCTTTTCCCTATTCCATCCAACTTAAGTAAGTAAATGATCAAAACTGAAGGCTTTTTTTTTTTCTTTAAGTAAGCATCATTATCCTTGAGGGGAAGCATTGCAGAGTACCCATTCGGGTTCCTGTGAGAAAGCAAAGATGGTGATCCCCACAAAGCCAATTCAGAAACTTTCAGAATTATCATTCATAGAGAATAGAGATGGTGGTTGCCTACAGGAGGAGGAAATGGGCGCGTGTGGATGGCTTCTTGCTGAGCTGCAGAAAATGCAGAAACCATGGTGGTGCCTCTCAGCCCAAGGTAGTATGGCAGTTCCTAGTGGAGTGTGGTTTCATCTATATCCCCGGCTGTTTCAGAGGGTGTGCATTTGATCACAGAGAAGGGTCTAGAGATTCAAAGATGGGTGGCTCACAGTGTCAGGAAAAGGAGAAAAAGAAAATATGGGGCCATCCCCATGCTCACCATTTGGTGGGCTGTATGGAGTGTTTCATGAACACAGTGGACTCATAAGAAAGCTAGGCTCCAACCATCTTATGGGTGGTCCTACCAAGATGGTTGCCCACAGGGGACTTAGGTCCTCCTGTGAGAGGCAGCGGGATAGACTGCTGAAAGCAGGAGACTGGAGGTTAGTCCTCATCAAATGACCATGCAAAATGAGATCCCTATAGAGCACAAAGAAGAATGTACAAAATAGGCTCCACAATCAAGTCACTGTTTGGACATCTGCCGCACAGGCAATGTCAGTGTCTGATTACAGCAAATCTCTTCTACCTAAGTTTTTGTCCCTATTCTTCCCTTTTACCCTGACCATTTCTCCTTTGGGCACCAACACCTTGGAGATAAAAAGCAGACCAAGAAGCAATGGAGTGTGATGGGGAGAAGATGTAGAAAGAGAAAAAAGGAGATGATGTTCCTTTCTTCACTGTAAACCCCTGATCCACAGGGCAGGCTTTTGTTGAGGAGAGCAAAGAAGTTTTGAAATTAAAGCTTTCATTTAGAACAGATGAGGTCTTATATTTATTTATTTGTGAAATTTAAGGTGATTACAAGAAAACTTCCAGTTAATTTTTTATAAAAGTTTTACGTATATACAGCATAGTGTACATATATTAAATGTATATTTCAATGAAATATCACAAAGGGAATGCATCTACCTTACTACCACCTGGGTCAAGAATTATTGCATTTCCAGGACCCAGAAACTCCTCATTGTACTCCTTCCCTTCAAAACAAAGGAAACCAACTTTCTGATTTCTTACACAGAGACAAGTGTTTTTTTCCCCTATAAAATGGAATAACTATACATGTATATGTGTGTATATATATAGTATAGTATATATACACATATATACTATATAATTATATATTATATATATACTGTATATGTACACCATATATACTACATAACTTTATATATAATATATACATACACTATAATATATATACACTATATATGTATATATGTGTATATACATCTATACACTATATGTATATAATATACATACACTATAATATATATTATATACTATATAATATATATTATATATAAAATATCTGTACTTTTTTTTTTCTCATTGGCATGTTTGTGAAACTCATCCATGTAGTTACAAATAACAACACTTTGTTCATTTTCTCTGCTGTATGGTAATCCATTGTGTAAATATACCACGCTTTATCCATTTTACTATTTATTAGCATTAAACTTGTTTCTAGTTTGAGGATTATACAAAGAATTTTGCTATGAATATTCCTGTACATATAAAATATATTGTGCATGTATATATACTATGTATATGTGTTAGATAAGTATACTAGGAATGAAATGTTGTGTCCTATGTTATATATACACATTCAACTTTAGAATATATTGCCAAATAGCTTTCCAAGGTACTTGTCCCAATGCACACTCCCTCAAGCAGTATAGAGGAGTCTAGTTGCTTCATGCCTTTACCAATGTTTCATCTTTTCTGTCTTTTCCATGTTAGCTATTCTGGTAGGTGTACAATGGTATTCCATTGTGTTTCTGACTGCATTTCTCTGATGACTCATGAAGATGAGCACATTTTCTTAAGTTTGGTCATTTGGATATACTCTTCTATGAAACCCCATTATTTTTTCTTGAGTTGCTTGTATATTTCATATTTGTTGCATGAGTTTTGTGGTTGCCTTTCCACTCCTGAATTGTTTCTTTTGATGGTTGGAAATTTGGAGGGTTTTTTTTGTTTTTTGTTTTTTAAAAGATTTTATTTATTTATTTGACAGAGAGAGAGATCACAAGTAGGCAAAGAGACAGGCAGAGAGAGAGGGGGAAGCAGGCTCCCCGTTGAGCAGAGAGCCCGATGCAGGGCTCCATCCCAGGACCCGGAGATCATGACCTGAGCTAAAGGCAGAGGCTTAACCCACTGAGCAACCCAGGTGCCCCTGGAGTTTTAATGCTTAAGTAGAAAGAGCATGTTTATAAATTTTTTTCTATATGGTTACTCCCTTTTCTATGGTCCTGTTTAAGATATCATTTATTTTCCTTAAATTTATTTTAGTAGCATTATTTTTTCCCTTTCACTTTGGAATCTATAATCCACATGAATTGATTTCTTCATGGATGGTATGAGGTAGCAAAAAAAATCAACAACAAAAATGTTGTTTTTATTCTAGGCTGCAATTTTTCATGGCTGAATGTGAGTTGAACTTACAGAAATGACATTGCTGGTACAAATGAAGTGATTGAAAAGCTATGGGATCTGCCAAAGATGTTCTCAAGCTTAGGGAAGAAAGATCCAATAGAGCACATTTGAAAGTCATGTTGGAGAAAATTAAACCCATTTGCTTGAACTACCAGAGGGTTCAATTGGCTAAGTATATCAGATATTTTTTAAAGGAAAAAAAATAAGAGGAAACTATGACTTAAGTTTAAAATATTTCTATTTGGAGAAGCCCGTGGGGTACTGAGGTAGATCTGTTCTCGAAATCAAGCAAACATGCTTCCCACTGGAAATGGCTAGGAAGGGCGAGGTTCTGGTGGAGACTTGGGGCCCTTAATTCTTAATGCTGCAGCCAGCAGGAGTCTATGATTTTCTGCAACTGATTTAAGGAACTTGGTGATGGAGTGCCCTGTCATTTTCTTTGTGATTGGAGCCTGTATTTGGCTATAAGATAACATTGAGCATGGAGCCCCTAATAACTAAGCTCAAGTACAAAATCATCTATAGGAGAAGCCCCAGCCATCGCTATGGTGATCTACACATCAATGAACAGCAGGATCTTTGCAATTTGAAAGAACCACTTTGTAAACTTTGTAAGAGTAAGTCTACCACCTATGTCAATGGTGGGGTGACTTCATACCTACCATGTCCAGTTGAACACAATTTTCTGGACACTGATCTCCTCTTTATATATTTGTCTGCAATCTGTTGCTCTTACAGATAGCTGTCTGCTAATGTTCAGTCTCTGGGTTCCCCTCATTTACATAAGGCCATAAATTTATCTTACTAATAAGAGTCTCTCTCTCTCTCCCCTTCCCAACCCCAACCCTCTTTTCCTCTCTTCAATTTCAGTCAACTCTTGACTTGACTAATCTCTAGACACTTGTTTTGTACATGCAAGATGTATAGTTTTTAATTTTTTATTCACGAAATACTTGTAATCAGTGTCACTGCTATGATCCACGTGTTTTATAAAGTTTTAGTTTTCACAACAACTCTATGAAATGGGTGCTATTATTATTATTATTATTATCACTTTACAGATGAGAAAACTGAGCCATAGACAATTAAGTAACTTTTCTATGGTTATGCAAAGCCCTATCTCTATATTATCATTAACAATAATAATCAATAATAAGTTAATCCAGAAGATATGAGGGATTTTACCAGCAATTTACATATACCATTTTACTTAGCTTTCCTAAAACCAAAGAAAGATTGATTCAGAAAATGTAAGCAAATCATCCAAAATTACATTTATAAGTGATTTGTTTAGGATTTGAATCCATTTTGAGCAAATCCAAAACTCAAACTATTCACCATGTTCATCTGCCCTCCCACCCCTTTCCTACAGATGACATTGACAAGTGCATAAAGAGAGCTAAGAGAAGTTATAAATGGACTCAGACACCCCTTCCTTGTCTGCATCCCAGGACAGCGCATATTATTCCCATTCTACAGGTGAAGAACTGAGGGAGTGTGGTTGAGTAATCTGTCCAAGATCATGTGGCTAGGCTGGGATTCCAAGCCAGGCTTTCTGCCTTCTAAGATCATTATACTACTGCCTTCTGGTGTCATGATTTAGGTTTCCCCAGAAGCAGGCGCTTAGCAAGCATTCTGGTGAACCCATAGGTGGTCCCCAAGTGAAGGTAAAATGGTGACAAGGTAAGCATGTAAGCAAGTGAGACAGGAAGGAAGCCAACAAAGTCCATGAGGCTCCTGGACTGCTGGAGTTTAGCTCCCGGGGCAACGCTGGGGAGCAGTGTAGACCAATCACCTCCATTATTACTTGCAGGCTGCTGCTGGGATCTATTAACCCCCAGCACTTCCAACTTGCTGTGGGCAGATTCAGCAGCCATAGACGGCTTTGGGCAAGGCGACGCTGATGTTGACTCTCTGCAGTTGGCAGAAATGCTCTAGAATGATCAAGT
Organism: Enhydra lutris kenyoni; assembly: GCF_002288905.1. NCBI lineage: Eukaryota > Metazoa > Chordata > Mammalia > Carnivora > Mustelidae > Enhydra > Enhydra lutris. The sequence goes on along the minus strand of NW_019154100.1, from coordinate 14,062,578 downwards.
CTGAGCGCATATGGGTGAAACCTGGAACTGTGACATAGTCACTGGTACTTTTCTAGAATTCCATTGAACCTAGGAGAAATAATTTATCTGATTAAGGGACTGGATTCTCTTCGACCCCACTTAAAATGACTTGAGCATCATGTAAATACTTCATTCACCGTTCTTATGATGGAGCTTCTATAGGATAAAGTATATATTATTGAAAAAATCATTTGAAAAGCCACGCTAAGAAGTTAATATAAGTGTTCAACAACAATTCTTGAAGTGTTTACCCACCTGTTCTTGCACGTTTGGGTAAACTTGTCTTCCACACGATCCATAAATGCACTGTACACATCTCGCCGCCTTCTGTGTCTCTTAGGGGAGATAGCACAAAGGAAGTCAGCGAAAGCAAACATGTACTGACTTTAATTGTGGTTTATCTTTTTTTTTTTTAATAATTTTTTTAATTTTATTTTTTATAAACATATAATATATTTTTATCCCCACGGGTACAGGTCTGTGAATTGCCAGGTTTACACACTTCACAGCACTCACCATAGCACATACCCTCCCCAATGTCCATAACCCCACCACCCCTCTCCCAACGCCCCTCCCCCCATCAACCCTCAGTTTGTTTTGTGAGATTAAGAGTCACTTATGGTTTGTCTCCCTCCCAATCCCATCTTGTTTCATTTACTCTTCTCCTACCCGCTTAACCCCCCATATTGCATCTCCTCTCCCTCATATCAGGGAGATCATATGATAGTTGTCTTTTTTAAATCGCTATTTTATAATCTTTGCTTTAAAAACTTGCTCCATATGCCAAAGGCACATCTTGCTGTTTTGGGACATACAGGGATACAAAACAGCCTTTCTTGTCCAGGGTAGAATACGAACCGTGGTAAAAGTGTGTTTTCTCAACATATTTTTATGAGTGGATGACAAAGCCTCCTTGTCAGGTCTTCTTACTGAGCGCAGTTCACTCAATGGGCTGCTCCAAATGGGGTGGGACTACCTTTGGGGAAAATTCCTTACGGTATTCAGGCCTCGGTCCACCAGACCAACCATCTTTGTAATACGAAAAGAAAATTCAAAATTCTGGATAATCCACTGTTCATATTTTAAGAAAAAACAGAGATCTTTCTGATTTATTTTTAAAGCTAATATCTTTCACTATATACGCTAACAACAAATGAAAAACTCCTGCATTAAAGTAATCAATAATAGTTTTGGAGACATCTCCGGACAGCTGTAGAGGAAGAGTCAAGCTCACCGTGAATGAAGCAGATTTAGTGGGCCAGGGGGCTTTTGGTAAAATTAGCTTTGAATCCCAGGTGCATTCACGAGGCTTGTAGGTGATAAATCTTTCTGAACTGTTCTTCTGTTTATCATCTTTCAGTGAGGGGCACCCATGTACTACAGATACGGAGACAAATGAGAAACTTAGTAATTACACAGGTCTTTGTTCATGTCTCTCAGAATTTAGCTGGAGATCAGGGCCCAGGAGAGATGAATTGATGGCCAATTTATTTTTTTAAATTTTTTTTATATTAATCATTTTTTAAATTTATTTTCAGCATAACAGTATTCATTGTTTTTGTACCGCACCCAGTGCTCCATGCAATCCGTGCCCTCTCCAATACCCACCACCTGGTTCCCCCAACCTCCCACCCCCCAACCTCTTCAAACGCTTCAAATTGTTTTTCAGAGTCCATAGTCTCTCATTGTTCACCTCCTCTTCCAATTTCCCCCAACTGCCTTCTCCTAACTCCCCATGTCCTCCATGCTATTTGTTATGCTCCACAAATAAGTGAAACCATATGATAATTGACTCTCTCTGCTTGACTTATTTCACTCAGCATAATCTCTTCCAGTCCCGTCCGTGTTGCTACAAAAGTTGGGTATTCATCCTTTCTGATGGAGGCATAATACTCCATAGTGTATATGGACCACATCTTCCTTATCCATTCGTCCGTTGAAGGGCATCTTGGTTCTTTCCACAGTTTGGCAACTGTGGCCAATTTATAATGCAAATCCAAATAAAATTTTGCTTATCCTGCCCACCAATTTTACTGCAATTAATGTCGTCCTTCAAACTCCAGTTCACATCGCACCTTTTATTTCCCTGGAAATCTCTTTTTAAACTTCTCAGTAGTACCTTGTGATTTGCGTTCTACTTAAATTTTACTTAGACATTTCTTGAGATCAGAGTCTGGATCTTATAAAGTATCTTTAGCATTTTTTTCCAGTGACTTACACATAGTTCACGTAAGGAAAGTTCACATGTCCCATTTTAATTGCACACATAGAAAAGACTTTTGTCAATATAATCCATGCTAAAATGTGTATGTTATTTATGACTAAATTATCTCAATTTCATAATTATAAAACTACTTGACACTCATTTTTAAAAGAAGAAAATAAGACTCAAACTTTATCTTCCTACTCAGGGACAACCACCATTAACATCTTATTGTTTTGTCTGTAATTGATATGTAATTATAACATATAAATATAGGATGCATATATTATCACCCTTGTCCAAATAAGGAATGCTGGGTAGTACAAAGTTAACTGTGAACAAGCACTATTCAAATGGCACCACAATAATAACAATTGTCGGGGGTGAGGGGCGCCTTGGTGGCTCAGTCCTTAAGCATCTGCCTTCCACTGCGGTCATGATCCCAGGGTCCTGGGGTCAAGCCCCCGTCAGGCTCTTCGCTCGGCAGGAAGCCTGCTTCTCTCTCTCCTACTCCCTCAGCTTGTGTTCCCTCTCTCTCTGTCTCTGTCTCTGTCTCTCTCTCTCTCTCTGTCAAATGAATAAATAAAATCTTTTTTAAAATAATAATAATAACATAATAATAATAATAATTGTGTGTATATGACCACGTACAAGATAACTGTGCTATATACACATTATTAACTAAGTGACCTATGTATGTGTAACAGATTTAATGCTCACAATATCTCTATCTATGAAATAGATCCAATTATTATCATTCCCATTTATAGATAGGTAGACCAATAGACAGTTTAAGTAACTTGGGGCAGCTTACTTCCTGGTTTATACTCTTAACCACTTACTCTATTCATTTTCTATACAGAACACTTTGAGTTAAAAACTCAACCTTCAGTAATATATTAAAAGGTGTAGATGATGAAGAAAGTGGATTGCTTCCATTAATTAAGTGGGCATTTAAAAAATTTTACCATATTATTAAATGTGATAAGTTAAAAAAAAACATCATTTGGGCTGTATGTTTTTACAAGTATTACTATTTTTTAAAAGATTTTATTTATTTATTTATTTATGTAGCGCATGGGGGGAGGGGCAAAGGGAAAGGGAGCAAGAGAGTCAAGCAGACTCTGTGTTGAATGGGGAGCCCAATGAAGGGCTCAATTCCACGACCCAGAGATCATAACCTGAGCTGAAATCAAGGGTCCGAGGCCCAACTGACTGAGCCACCCTGGTGCCTCCAAGTATTACTATTAAGATAATGCAAAAAGTTTATTTTTTGCTATATTCATAAGTTTATGATAATGACTTACCTGTACTTAAGTGTCTGGACTTAAATTTTAATCCATAAGGGTCCCTTTCATAAGTTGTCACAAAGTTTGGTAAATTGGGTTGGTACTAGATATGTAAAGAGAAGATTGTACTATTACTAGTAAATATTGCTTATTACTGACATCGTATTTGCCATGTGATTTTACAAATATTAATATTTTACTGGCAAAATGTAATTTTGATGATTGTATTATAACATTTAAAACTTGCATATGAAATTTGAAAGAATAATCTAATTCAAGATACTATACTGTATAGCCAATTCATTTTATAGTGGAACAGAGTACTTCCAAATCCTAGGGGGGGAAAAATAAAAAATAATATTTTTAACACCATGAAATTAAAGGAATCCATTCAAAAGTTGCATTTATTTTCAAATGCAAATAGGGTTGCATGTTATATTTCTGGAGCTGGGTTTATTTCAGGGACATAAAAATATTTAACAAAGCTAAAATAATTTACTGAGACTGGCATAGAGTAATTATTGATTGTTTTCAGTAAACTATACCACAAAATAAGTTTTTTAAAGATGGTTTAAATGAACTAATTAATATAAACTAAAATAGAATTTGTACACTTCCAGAAACTAATTTTAAAAACATCACAAATGTCTCTGCTTGAAAGCTTAGTCAATGGGGCACAAAAGGGTGAACTCAAGCAGAAGTCAGACAGGATTCTCTTCTTTGTGAGTGATTCTACATCCTGCTAAAGCAAATAAGAAAATATTAAAAGTCCCAAACGAAACTCTAGTACAAGATTTTTCACTCTTTAATCAAATGAAATGGGAATCCCCTTAGTTTAAGAAAATTATACTGACATCTGGTGGTTGCACAATTTATAGTACACAGTCTTCAACTCACTTTTTCATAAATACAAATTAATTCAGTTACAATTAAAATGTCCCCATTCCTTGAACTTTTCTTATTCAAGTCTTGTAACTGTAACCGTAACTAGTGAAATAGTTGAATGAACTAATGGCATTTGCTGTTTAACTGTCTTTCCCTCAACTCCAAAAGGTAATATAGTTCATTTACTGCAAATAGAAGGGTTTAGATGCCGTAAATGAGTAAAGAAAGTTTATGGATCAAGGCTTCTGAATTTTCCAGCTTTTATCCTAAGACCTCCTAAGAGTTAACATTCATTCATAAATATTTTGCATATCATTATTTCTTTCATTACTTAAAAGAACGATATCAAGTGTGAAGGAGGGTTATTCCATGTTATAAATAAGTAAGAGGCTTAATAACTTGTCCAAAATTAGTAGCAATAAGAGGGCAAAGATACCTAATCTAACCCCAAAGACCACGTTCCTAACTGTTTTCTTATATTTTCCGAGAACAAACTTATTCTTTTTTTTGTAGCTATTTTTTTATATTGCCAGCCCTATTGTTTCTCTTGTTACTGAGCAAGAGTCATATTTATGTGTAAAATTATAGACATAAGTAGAGAATATATTCATTTTCTAGAGGAATTATATTTTGTCCTCATTTGTATTTCCTTAAATATATGTGTATTCCCCACCACCATTTCAAATTATAAATCTGATTCTTGCTCACATTTTATTTAAATTATTAATCATTAGAAAAACTCATTAAAGTAACATAATGCCCCCTTTGTCAATTTTTATTTATTCATCCATTCATTCCATGAATTGATTTTATTACTTTCTAGATTGAAACTGGCAACTGAGGTCTGTTTCCCAATCACATCTAAGTCCCAATCATTCTAAAAACTAAGAAAGTCCATCCCAGAGTCAGTCTTTCCACTTGGCTGATAAAACCATATCAAAAACATTAACCAAGTTCTTACCTCTCTCCTCTGACATTTAGTGCTGAACCTGAATTGTATTTTTCCATGGGAAATAAAGATGCAGATTTGTACATATTATATGCACATACCTTTTTGCTCATGTAATAGTAGTCATAACTAAGAAATGAATAAAAAATAATACATATTTCCCCTTATCTGTTTTAAGTTATTTTGAATCAAACACTCTTTTGTACCTGTCGAAAGTCATGTGGTTTGGGATTGAGGTATACACCATTTGGATATTTTCCACTCTTCACGAACATTAACTTTGCTTTATGTGAATCCAGATGTGGGAATGTAGTTATAAACTCAGGGGATTTGGCCTTCTTGGGATGAGTCCTTATGCTGGGCATGTGAAGCCTTGTTTCCTGAAAATTACCTCTTTTTCCCCTTCCTTGTTCTTCCTTAATACTCCTTGATGGTTTTTCTGGAAATCCCAAAGATGTATACAGTTTATAACTGAAATCAGGAGGCTTTATTTCCCATATGTTGACTTCCATTTCAGATCGTGGTGGTCCCAGGACTTCTTTTTTCCATTTGGAGTTGAGGTCTTCTGTGGGATACTGCAACCTTTTTGTGACACCCCTGCTTCTGTTGCCTTTCTGAGAGTCAAGGTACGTTGGGTGGAGAGTGTTTTCACCTGTAGCAACCTGCAACAGACACGTTGGTGAGGTCTGCCTCTATAGCAACAGTATATTGAATATTTTTCCTCCAGGCCAATGTAATCTCTGAAAGATTTATGAAACAGGAAAGAAAGGCTCAGAAATGATGGGAGCATGTGTGTAGAGGTGGAGGGAATCATCATGGCTGCTGCGAATATCTATTCACCACCCTTGTCCTAGCAGTCAGTCCCAACTAGGAAGTCAAAGATAATTGACTTGAAATCAATGTTCTTAAGTCATGATGGGCTGCTTGGGAGAGAGACATGAAAATAAAAAATAAAACACATAATGTGATAGATATTAAAATAGTGCTATGAGAAATAGAAAGAGTAATGGGCTAACTTTGAGGAAAATAGAAGTGACATCACTAGAAAAGTCATTTGGACCAATCTTGAAGGATAAGTAAAAAAATATTCCAGGTTGTAAAGGAAGCAAACAACGTTTCACCAAGGCACAGAAGGTACGTAGAATTTGTTATAAGCTATTTCTAGGATACCTATGGTCACCTAAACCACCACAAGTGCATTGTAGCTATTGTCGTTGGAACCTGTGGAAAGAATCATGGATTTGCTTTTCACTGACTAGTGACAAGGAAAGGAAACTGTTGGCACATTTCTAGAATTTAATATGTTTGTCAAGATGTTACTGGAAAATGATAATCAGTTTGACATCCTCTTGGAAAGAGGGATAATTACCAATTAAACTATGTTTGGCTAAGTGGAAATAATATAGCAAAGCTCGTTCTTAGGAATAAGAAAATGAGGTGGTATGAATTTCCTTGTCTTGTGCTAGAACTTAGTGTTGTTTGACAATAATATTAAATTGATGCTAGGAGGGTCATAAACTGGAAGAATAAAAATAGGTCAAGACCTCGGAAGTCTAATTGATATAAAAAACAAATATCATGGCATTGAGAGAGCCGGAGAGCCATCAAACTAAGAGTTGTGGTTAGAGAATGTGGCATTGGTCTAGATCTCCATTTGGCTAGGCCCCTGGGAGTAGACATATTCCTCAATCGCCCTGTTGACTCTGAGGCCTGCCTCTGTCTCTATTTATAGTCTTGGGGCTTCCTGACTAACAAAAATTGAAACAAAGCCACATTTTTTAAATTTTTTTAAATTTTTTTTCTAAGTCATATTTTAAACGGTAATAAATTTTCTCCAATTTTTATGATACTTTATTTTGTCTTATATTACGAATTTAATATCATATGCTATTCATTTGAATAATATGTATGTAACATTAGGCTTTGATAGTATCTGAATCATGTATTGGGATGTAGCATTGTAGTCCATGGACACCTCAGGAGAAAGAAATCCCCTGGAGATCTAGTTGAATGATTGAAGCCTGTGATGGTGATATCACATCATACTTACTTTAAATGGAAAGAAAAACTACAGCATAGAGAAATACAAAGTAACGAGATGTGTGGTTGAGGAATTAAGAAAAATAAGCCAGCAACATTCTCATTCAGTCAAAGGTTTAGCGGTCAATGTTGATATTACAGAAGTTATATTTTGGCCTAGACATCTCATTGAAAATAAAAGAATACGTTATTTTTCATTCAATAAACACAGTTACTTTCCACCTATGAAATTATTCTCATCTCTGAAGGACCAGTTTAAATGCCATCTCCAGCACAGTGTTCCCAGATCCCCCTGCAGGATTCATCCTTTCTTCTAAATAGAGCAATGGAGCTTGACGCTACATTTTGCCTCGCATCTTGTATTAAAGCAAATTATTTACAAAATCTGCCTCTAAATTAGATTATAAAATTGATAAGACAAGAATTTCTAGCTTTACAAATCCTCTGTAGAGTTCAGCATATTTTAAGTTGAGCCATGTGAAATTCTGTTTTTCAAAAATTTTTCAATCTTACAAAGATGCAAATTTTATGTGGTTCAGTAAGAGGAATACTAGGAATTCTGTGCTTCCCCAAATCTGAAAATTACAAATTCTGTTTTTGAAAACTCTATCTAAAACCCCAAATATCTGATCATAGTTTTTTTCTATACAATGGAAAGCTCTTTATATGAGTGGCAATACAAGAAATAAACTTTGATTTAAATTTGTTCCTCAAATATTTTTAACTGGAGAGTCACAAAATTTTTATCTGTTTTTAACGATCTACTAGTTAAAAGAAATAAATTTCTTTTGTTAGCAATACGTAAATTTAAGCTTCTTTTGCTTACATATCTGAGTTTAATTTTGTAATATAATTATTTGAGGTAATAGATATTTAAATAGATTGATATAAACATATAACGGATACCTACATGCTGTCAACATAAGAAAAAGCAGTGTAGTGTGCTACTGTAGTGTGCTATTAAGAGCACAGTGAACCACAAATTTGTGCATATTTGTAACTTGATAAAGAAATTCAGTATGTTCTTCTAGCTTGGCTTTCTCCTTCCTAATACATTTTTTCATAATTTCCCTTTTGCAGTATTACATATAAAGAAATTGTTTTTCATAAATAAATCAATCTATCTCATATCAAAATACACAGATTCTAAAAAGCTAGTCAAATTGACAAACTGGAATAATTCAAAATGAAAACAAAAGTGGGAGCATTCATTAGAAAATCAGTAACTTCACTCACCATTTGAAACTGAGAGCTTTTTGTAAAATTTTCTAGGGCTGTGTACCTCAACAATTCTTTTCTTCAAAACCAAGAAAGACTAAACAAACAGTTTATAAGGGAAATATTTAGCCTTTGCTTTACAAAAGAACCCTACGTATATTTAAGTTTTACCCATTTGGGTTGCTAAGAAACTGAATTAATTTTCTAAAGGACTCAAATCAGAGAAGAAAAAAAAGTGAAAGCACCTCTAATTGCTGAGTGCAAGGACCTCTAATTGTTGCCTAAAACCTAGCAACAAGGCAGTAACTCCTTTGCTCTTTTTTGTAAGGTTGGAAAATCAACATACGTGGAAGCTCAATACTTAGTAAATACTGAGAAACGAGAGAAAAATTCGTAGCACTCCAATGAAGTTTACTAAATAGTAAGTCTTGACAATTCACCTTTTGTTATTTGTTTAGTGATCTGTTTTATAAGACAACACAAGTCTGACCCTTGATACAAACATGATTTGAGAAGCTGTTTCCACTCTCTTTTTACCTTGGGCTTAAGAAGGTTTGAGTTTAGTTCCTCAATGTTCATTTATAAGGCAAACAAAGATTTTAAGTTCTTCTATCTCACTCATGATTTAACCTACTGATTTCTGCAAAACAGTTTATGGAGAAAACTCTCTGTTTTTACTAATCAAATCCTATACTCAATGGTAATCTATGTCCTGGTGAAATTTGAAAGATTTTGTTATAGAAAATTTCAAATAGGGGCGCCTGAGTGGCTCAGTTGGTTAAGTGACTGCCTTCGGCTTAGGTCGTGATCCCAGGGTCCTGGGATTGAGCCCCACATTTGGAAAGCAGGAGCCTGCTTCTTCCTCTCCTGCTCCCTCTGCTTGTGCGCTCACTCTCTCTGTCAAATAAATAAAATCTTAAAAAAAAAAAAGAAAAAGAAAATTTCAAATATATACAGCAGTAGACAAAATTGTGTAGTGAAGCCCCATGTAACCATCAAACACCTTTAAAAAGTTTCAATTAATAACTCAAAATGTTTGAAATATAGCTCCAATTTCTCTCCCTCCATTCTGCATCACATCATTTTATCAGTGATCATCTTGGAATGTTTACTCTGAAAGACAAAAATGATTGTATTTTAAAGTATAAGCCCAGAACCACTATGATATAAAAAAATATCAAACACAATTCATTGATATTGAGAATCCAGGCCAAAATCCACGTTTCCAATTATCTTATAAATAACTTTGTTTTTACTTTTTTTTTTTTTTTTTAATTTGCTTGTCTGATTTGGGCTAGTTATATATACTCTTGGTTGGTTCAAAATTTCCTATGACCTTAGTGTTAACTTCTTTTTCCCTTATATTTTTCTAGTGGAGTATAACATTTCCTGACCAAAGACCCCTAGTAGCTAGAGTCTTTCGACTACATAAACCATTATTTCAAATAAAGTGAAAGTTTGCCACTGGGTGGCAGTGCATTACTTATAATCTTATCCCAGTTTATAACCTGAGCCTCAAAGATACATATGCCTGTATTGTTTCCCCCAATGTTCAATTTTATTGTTTTTTGTTTTGTTCTGTTTTTACTTGGGAAAATGACAGAATTTAGCGTACTCAGTTTTCTACAATTTTGGAAATAAAATCAACCTATCTTTATGCTATCTAATTTTCTTTCTTTCTCTATCTTGCATAGAGATGCATGATTCTTTTTCAAAAGCCTATGTTCAGGTGCTTATTTATGTTTAATTTACTAATATTGGTTGTTTGGGATGCCCAAGTTCCTATAATGTGGCCCCAGATTTCAAGAATATAATAACTGGCTAGAAAAGGTACAACCTGTAAGAACACATCACAAAACAAGGTACTAAATGCCAGGTGAACAGTCCTGACAGTCACTCTCATGAAAAACTAATGAGGGTAGATCTCTGAAGTTTGAGGACATTTTTGAAGATTTCTTATCAATTCTGATCCTTGATGATGACAGGATTCATAACAAAAAGCAAAGAAAAGGGGGCAGGGAGATTGCCTGGGTGGCTCAGTTAGTTGAGCATTTGACTCTTGATTTTAGCTCAGGTCACAGTCTCAGGGTCATGAGATTGAGCCCCGTGTTGGGCAATGCACTGAGCATGGAGCCTGCTTAGGATACTCTCTCTCCCTCTTCCGTTGTCCCCTCCTCTCTTCCCCCAAAGGGAAAAAGAAAGAAAAAGGGGAAAAAAGAGAGAAAGGGAAGATGGTTTGGATGGACAAACTGCATAAAAACTACTGGAGTTATATTTAATGCTTTCATGAGTGCCTTTCCAGAATATTCTGATAAGGATATATTATCTCATAGTTTATGTATTTATGTATTTATTTATTTGAGAGAGAGTGCACATGTGTGCCTGTGCAGGAGTGGGGAAGGGACGACAGAGGGAGAAGATTCACTCCCCACTGAACAGGGAGACCGAGGCGGGGCTCCATCCCAGGACCCTGAGATCATGGCCTCAGTCAAAGGCAGACACATAACTGACTGAGCCACCCAGGCACCCCAGTATTATCACATAGTTAAGTGACTCGAGCTATATGTAGGGCCATCCAAAAAATCTATTCTTTGGTAGATAATTTTGAGTTTGTAATAAAATGTTTCTGCACATGAGTTATGTGTGGGCTATACAAGAATCTGTTGCCTAGCTTCCACATATTTAAGAAGGTAACGAGTTATGGCAAAGGAAAACCTCAACACTCTCACTTTCATGTTTCCAGGTACTAAGGAATATGAAGTTTTGAAGAAGTTACTTGAATAACAATATGTTTATACAAATGAATTAACTTAAAATTCACTGCAGGAAAACTCTTGTCATATAACTAGTAATTGCAGTTTGAAATGTAGCATAAATTAATATGGGAATGAAAGAAGTGTTAAGTTATGCTCAAAATAAGAAAATAAGAATAAGAATAAGGGAATTTCCTTGGGCAGAAAAAAATAATGTTAACTGATGCCCTCGTGCAGCTGAGCAGTTTAGCTTTTATTTCATCTCCCTCTTTATCAATGAAACGATTACCACACTGAAAATAACAAATATGAATAAGAGGCAATTGTAGCTTGAGAGCGATGAGAATATAATAAAATGACATAATCACATGGATTCAGGGCTCTAAGGCCCTCTTCATTTAAGAACAATGGGAGAACTGGCCATAGGAAGTGAGGTGGGATCTTTTGCAAGCTTGAGAGGGCAAGGTTGTGTAGGAGTGGATATCAGAGATTAGACACGCCTGAGTTTACCCTTGACTCAGTTGTGCCAGGCAAGCCTCTTTGCGCTCACCCCCTAACATGTCACACGGTATGGTTTAGAGAATGGATTTTATTAGGGTAATCACTGTACAAGCAAAGACCAGGAAAAAAAAGAGGACTTGAGTTTTCCGATCCCCTTAATACCCTCTAGATAGATGATGAGGGGCGGGGCCTGCTGGACACACGGTGAGTGAACATTCTGGGCGATAGGAATTCCTCCTCCTGCTGCTCTTCTGTTTTACAAAGCTATCTGGCCCCAGTGAGGGTCGGGCCAGAGCAAACTGAAGAACAAGTTATCTGGGCACCCCCTTCCCGAAGCTGGATGCCAACCATTCATAGATCTGTCTGGGAAAGCCAGCTGCTCAGAATCTGCTGGCTTTGCAGGCCTGTGCAAAGTTGCATTCCTCTCTTTCATTGGAAAATGCTAAGAATCTAGTGGGAAACGAAGATTGAAAACAAGCCTCCCTTGGTAGTGGGAGGGAGGCCCCAGTACTAATTGTCTCCATGTCCCGGCAGATCACGGTGAATTCTCAGGACCATTCTCAGGGCCATTAAGACTGTCATGCTTGATATACCACAGAGCCTCAATACATTTTTCTTTTTAAGATTTTATTTATTTGAGAGAAAGAATGAGAGAGAGAGCATGAGATGGGGGAGGGTCCAAGGGAGAAGCAGACTCCCTGCTGACCAGGCAGACACATAACTGACTGAGCCACCCAGGCACCCCAGTGAGCCTGATGCGGGACTCGATCCTTGGACTCTAGGATTATGACCTGAGCTGAAGGCAGTCACTTAAGCAACTGAGTCGCCCAGGCACCCCATCAATACATTTTAGAATAGGTTTTCTAACAGATGATTAGTGATTGTTATTGGGGAAGTGGTGGTTTCTGGGACCACAAATGGAGATACATTCCTGGTAAGTTTGTCTACAAATCAGGGCCGTATGTGAGTTAAGTATCTCTAGTTATATGTGAAGCTTTCACACTGTGCCTACGCTGGCTGCTCTGCCCTAAGCCTGAGAATGCCTGGTTTGGTGTTACTGATGTTCAAAGCTTGTCTGTTGGTTTGTGTTTTGGTTTGTTTGTTTTCCCTCTCCTCCAAAGGACCTCTCAAATTTACTATGGTTAGAGACTTTCTCCTTCAGCCATCTATGTTGAATTCACACCCATAAAAACATGCTCCCTTGATGGAGTGGGAGTGATGTTTCAAAAAAGGGTGTGTTCCACATTTATTCACCAAGCCAAGCATCTACAATGCACAACAGTGTCTCACAGCTGAAACAAGGACCTAGGCAAGCTGGTGAACCTTGCCTTCTCATCTGTCTTTCTGTCTTAGCCCTAAGGCTCCCAATGCTTTCCTTCACTCCCATCCTCAGGTGCTCTTGTCCTTTTCCGGTTCCTCCCTCTGGCAGTTACTAATTTTTGTTCTACCACCTCGGTCAGTCTGCTTTTTATAGACATCAAAATTACTTGCCTACTTTTATGCCAAATCAAAATACTAACCTTTATTTGTCATTCTAAGCTAAAGCATACTTTACCTCTTTCTTCGAACTACCAATATAGAATTTTAGTTCTATTTGTCCAACTTCAAAAGAAAGGAAAAATTTATTTGAGATATAATCTGCCCACCTTCCACAGAATGGCAATTAAAATATTTCCTGACTTACTAAATATTTGGACCAAGTCTTTGCTGTGTGCTAGACACTGTCCTAGGTGTTTTACACCCATTAATAGACTTAATCTCACAGCAACCTTTGGGAGCAGGGACTTCTATTATTTCATTTGACAGATGAGGATGCTGAAAGAATAGGACTTGCTCAAGATTATACAGCTAATAAGCAGCTGGTCCAGGAAGAAAACCCATCTAGTTTGGCCTCAGAGACCAGTTTCTCAGCCTTTACAATACACTAACTCTCAATCAGTGGTTCCCAAAGTGTGGTTTCTGACCACCAGCACGATACCTTTAGTAAATGCTCATTCTCAGGCCCTACCCGAGTCAAGCTCTGCCGGTGGGGTGCAGCGATCTGTTTTGATGGGCCCTTTGGTGGTTCTGATGTCCATTCAAATGTGAGAACCTCTGCTTTAGTGAGGGGAATAGTGAGTGAATTACTAATATAGATTCTAAAACTTCTTTCATGTAGTAGCAAACCCTTGCTTTTTTTTTTTCAAGATTTTAATTATTTGTGAGAGAGACAGAGAATGGGGGGATGGGGAAGGGAGAGAGGGAGAAGCAGACTCCCCGCTGTGCAGGGAACCCCATGCAGGTCTCAATCCCAGGACCCCACGATCATGACCTAAGCTGAAGACAGATGCTTAACCAACTGAACCACCCAGACGCCGAAAGGAATGCCTTGCTTTTTTTAAAGTGTGATTTCATGACTAAAATTATTATAGAAGCTTTAACACATTACAGTACATATGGTACAATACTTGAGAATACTGGTAGAGCTGCCTACATTTCTTAGAAAATTTAGTATATATTTGAAAAGCAAAAAGTTTTGTTTAAGAATTTAAAGATGGTTTAAAGAAAAAAAAACTGCCATCTAATTTTTATTCCTTGAAACTAGGTATATTGGAAATATCATAGTAAACCACAATGGGGAAGTGCAGGCTTTTTTGCTTTGTGTTTTTTGTTTTATTTTATTTAAATAAAATAAAAATAAAAATAAAATAAAATAAATAAAATAATTTTTTTATTTTTTCATTTTTTTTAAGATTTTATTTATTTGACAGACAGAGATCACAAGTAGGCAGAGAGACAGGCAGAGAGAGAGAGAGGAAGAAGAAGGCTCCCTGCTGAGCAGAGAGCCCGACGTGGGGCTCAATCCCAGGACCCTGGGAACATGTCCTGAGCCGAAGACAGAGGCTTTAATCCACTGAGCCACCCAGGTGCCCCTTTATTTTTTTCATTTTTTATTTTATTTTATTTTATTATTTTATTTTATTTTATTTTTATTTTTATTTTTATTTTATTTATTTATTTGACAGAGAGAGCGTGAGAGAGAGAAGAGCGAGTGGCAGTGGGGGACAGGGAAGAAAGAGGGAAAGGAAGAAGCAGGCTCCCCGTTGAGCAGGGAGCCCGATGCAAGGCTCCATCCAAGGACCCTGGGATCATGACATGAGCCAGAGGCACACACTTAACCTACTGAGCCACCCAGGTGCCCCAAGAAGTACAATTTTTAAAAAGGGACTTAAGCACAGACTTAACAACTTTTAAAATTAGTTAGTAAAACCTAACACAAAAACTAAGGGTCTCTGAAAATGCAAACACATTTGAAAGTTCAGAATCATTACATAGAAAACTGGATCAATAAACTTCTATTCTTTCTAATTCCCATCAACTCCATGGAGTACCATTTCCATTGTCCTACCACCTCTATAAAACTATACACCCCTACAGAAATTAGAGACCAATATTTGGCATACGCTGAAACAGCATTTATTGATGTAACTTATGTACTTTGAGCATAAATGCTTTGTGCTCAGCAATACTGTAAAGCAACTGTTATATTTTCCGAGTTAGGAAATTAAAATATTTTCTTACATTCATCTATGGCATAGAGCATGGCCTCATAGCACAGTGTTATAAGAAGAATTCCATTATATATTGAGTCCTAATTACACCAATGAGTGTAGCTGATGGACTTTAAGAATGTGTAATGACCTCTCCCAACCTTACTTTTGCAAGTGAAAATTGAGATAATGCCACTTCTACTTTACAATGTGCTCTGAAGATGAAGTAAACAATTGCATATAAAAATATTTTGTAAAGTAAAAAAAAAAAAAAATCACACATAGGCACACACAAAACACACCTAGGTTTGTTTGTCTTTTTTCATCCTTGCAACTTCCATTTCACCTAATCACAATTTATTTACAATTACAGTAACTACACATCTGTTTGTTTGTTTGTTTGTTTGTTTAGGAGCCAATGAGGGTTTCCAACAGATATCCCGAGGTGTAAGATATTACAAAAATTATTTTTCTTTCCTAAAGCAAGACTTTAAAATCCTTAGTAAGAGCAGAATTCACTTAAATCTATCCACATACTCAAAACTTTCACCTTAGATCTTCAAGTCATTTGCTGCTGCCATACCCCAGACAACATTTCCAGTTAGAAAGAATCAACAGTACTGCCTGGGTGGCTCAGTGGGTTAAGCCTCTACCTTCGGCTTGGGTTCTGATCTCAGGGTTCTGGGATCAAGTTCCACGTCGGGCTCTCTGCTAGGCGGGGAGCCTGCCTCCTCCCCTCTCTCTCTCTTTCTCTACTTGTGATCTCTGTCTCTGTCAAATAAATAAAATCTTAAAAAAAAAAAAAGAAAAAGAAAGAATCAACACACTAGTTAGGGGGTAAAGACAGCAGCTGAACATTTTCCTGCTGGGACTTCATTGTCAACGACCTCACTCATATTCTCTCTGGGAGTGAGCTTAACACTTCAGGGAGTTGAAAAAGATTTATTCATCTTGTTAAAAATGGAGACTCTGGATTTTGTGTGTATATGCACATGCGTACTAGCTCTATTTGCATCTTATCATTTATGAACCTGAACTAGTAACTGACATCAAAAGCAAATTAAGACTTCAATCTGTATATCTGAATACAATTGCCTTAACATATATACACTTTCAACATATAATTTGCATTCTAATAATTATTACACTACTGATGCTCTTTGAGAAATAGGTTTACTCAAATAGTCAAATTTATTATATTGTTCCAACTCTTAGCCTAAATCAGTCTGATTTTGCTCATCAAAACCAGAAGATTCTCAATGACCTGAGAAGACAGATAACAGATCATTTTTTTCTGATTTATAACACAATTATCTCTCTACTACAAGTACTAATTATTTAAATGTGTCACTATCATGATATTTTTAAATATAGAATCCCTGGAAAAATAAATATCCTATCCATCCAGTATCAGAATTCGTGTTTCCCATGTCCTGCGTATAGGAGATGAGAAGGAAATTGCCAGAAAGAGAGCACACAAAATACATGAGTAACCAGAAACAAAACACAAGTCTTCTGAATCCATTTCAAAGAAATACACAATATTTTACATTGCTTCTCGTCTTCATTGATTCTTTTTGAGGCAGAGAAGTCTCCTGAAAGGTTGTTGGAATTTTGAATTACTCAAGATGATTATAATTGAATGGCCGGAGGGAAATGCTGCCATTATATTCTTTAGTACAAAGAAGCAATGACTTCTATAAGGAATACTGAATGTCATATTTGCCATGAAGGCAGCAAAATAAGAAATAAAGAAACAAAAGAACGTCATCACTGTTTTTAATGCATTTATATGGGCTTCTGTGCTGGCATTTCTAACACCATGAGATCCATTTTGCATCCGATGAGTGTGCTTGTAGAGAGAAATGAGTAACATAAAAGTGCACATCACAAATAGGGCTAGAGGAAATAGTAATGCCAAGTTGACAAGAAGTACTCCATTAATTTGCCTTATCTTGGGTTCAGTTCTCTTCAGCGTGGCATTCTTGAGGACATCATCATCGTTTGTGTCTTTAGGGTAATCAGCCTCAATACACAGAGCTGCTGTGCTCATGGAGGCCAGAAAGCTTCCCAAAAGCAGCCAGCTCATTAACTTTGAGATCCTGAATTTCAGCCAAAGAAAATAGGACTGAGTGAAGCCTGATATCTTGAGGCAGTAAAATACAGAAAGGCAGGTGGCAAACCAGAGACTGACAGAACTGAAAAACATCCAGAAGAACAACATTGCTGCACCATAAACTTTTACCCTATAAAAGAGTGGAAAGAACACAGAGAAAAAACTTTGCACCATTAACACCATCAGCAGACCAAATCTCGACATCCCTATACATAGGAAAAGGAGTTGCATTGGTGTTAGCTTTCTGCTTTTGATCAGTTCTTTACAGTTGATGAGGATAAGAAATCCATTTACTGTAAACCCTGTGATAAATTCTGCTGACATAACAATAACATGAGGAATCACTGACAAGAAGGAGGCCATGTTTCCTACCACGAGTCCCAGCTTTTTCTTGTGGATGGGGATTAAATACCTCCTCTGGATGACCTTGCAGATAGGAGCGTAGAGCCCTGAGAAATTTGATCTTCTTCCAACTCCTGGAACGTAAGTAGAACCTTGCAGCCGACTTATACCCTAAGGAAGAAAATCAGAGGGACTACTTTTTGAATCTGGTGCCTTTGAAAGAAACTATGGAGATGCAAATCCAAAGATTTGAATGATGATGAGGTCTTCCGATTACATCCTAGGAAAAATTGCCAAATTGGCATTAATCAGTTATCACTCTTACTCAACTTTGCTAAAAAAATATGATTATAAATATGTTTTATTTACATTTCTACTATTTCCTTTTTATCTTTCGGGTTTTGTTTTGTTTTGTTTTGTTTTCCAATGACAAATGATACTTCCTCAGGACAGACAACTATTTTTTTTATTATTGCCACAAGTATCCAACCTCAGATGTGACTCTTTCCTCATAATAATTTTCTTTTCCTAATAATAATTCCAAAACATTTTAAGAAATTTCTTCCTCCCCACTCCCTACTCCCCCCACCCAACAAAGTTCATTTCTTCTCCAGACTTGAAAATCTTTTCCTGGGAAGAAGAATCCTTCATCCCTCTGAATGATCGCTCATATTTTTAAGTTTTCTTTGTAGAATTCTGACCTGGGGTTCAGCAAACTACAGTGATAGAAGTAGGGCTTAACTAGTACAACTAATTGTCATGTTGCCATCATCCAGTGCTCATACCGAACAGCATAATTTCAAAAGGTTATTGCATCTCTTGTTACAGAGAGATGTTCACATAACCTTACTGAACTTTAGGTACATCACATAGCAAATGTAAATAAATCATTATTACTTCATAAATAAAATATGGTGCTCAAGCCGCTTAGCTCGGTGGCTAGGTCATACTAAACACTCAACAAATATTACCTACTAGCAATGCTATTAAATGTCTGTCTTCATACTGTATTTACCCCAGCAAGAAAATAATGATTCTATTAAGAAATATTTTCAATAAGACAGTTGAAATCGTTTTAATAAGAAATAAGACTTATCTATATGCTACCTATAAGAGACACACCTTAGGTGGAAGGACATACTCAAACTGAAAGGAAAGGGATAGAAAAAGACATTTCATGCAAATGGAGCCAAAACAAAGCCAGACTGGCTGTACTTATATTAGACAACATAGACTTAAAGACAAAGACTGCAATAAGAGATAAAGAAGGGCTTTACATAATGGGTAAAGAGTGAATCCAACAATAGGATATAACATTTGTAAATATGTATGCACCCAACATAAGGGCACTTAGTATATAGGGCAAATGTTAGCAAACATAAAGGGAGAACTAGAAATACATTAATAGTAGGGGATTTTAATACCCCATTTACATCAATTGGATAGATTATCCAGACAGAAAATCGATAAGAAAACATTGGTCTTAAGTGACGTGTTAGGCCAGATGGACTTAATACATATATACAGAACACTCCATCCCAACCAACAGAATATAGATTTTTTTCAGTGCACATGGAATATTTTCCAAGATAGACCATATGTTAAGTGACAAAACATTTAATAAATTTAAGAGGACTGAAATCATATCAACATTTTTTCCAACAAGGGTATAAAACTAGAAATTAATTACATGAAGCACATAAAAAAATTACAAATATGTGGAGTTTAAACAATGTGCTATTGAACAATCACTGGGTATAAGATGAAATTAATGGAGAAATAAAAAATACCTTGAAACAAACAAAATGGAAAAGTATCATACCAAAACTTTTGGGATGCAGCAAAAGCAGTTCTAAGGGAATTCATAGTGATACATGTCTATTTCCAGAAACAAGAAAATTCTCAAATAAACAATCTAACTTTACATCTCAAGATGCTATTGAAGAATAAATAAAGCCTAAAGCTAGCAGAAAGAAGGAAATAAAAAGATTAGAGAAGAAATCAATAAAATAAAAAATAGAAAGACAATAGAACTAATAGTTCTTTGAAATGATAAGCAAAATTAACAAACTTTTAACTAGGCTGACTCAAATAAATAAAATCAGAAATGAAAGACATGTTACATTAATATGACATAAATTGAAAAAGTCATTAGAGACTACTATGAACAATTATATGCCAACAAATTAGACAACCTAGAGGAAACGAATAAATTCCTAAAACATACATCCTAACAACAATGAATCATGATGAAATAGAAAGTTGGAACAGACTGATTACTAGCAAGGAAATTGGATAGTAATCAAAAACTTCCCAATAAAAAAAAGTCCAGGGTGAGATGGCTTCATCAGTGAATTCCATTAACCATTCAAACAATAATTAATACCAATCTTTCTCAAACTCTTTCAAAAAATAAAAGAGAGGGAATTCTTCCAAACTCATTTTATGGGTCTAGGCTGACACCAAAACCAGACAAAGACACCACAAAAAAAGAAAATTACAGGCCAAAGTCTCTGTATATAATTTGAAATCAGAGTTGGTTAAGTGTCTGACTCCTGATATCAGCTCAGATCTTGATCTCAGTTCAAGCCCCAATTAAAAAAAAAAAAAAGTGGGCAGAAGATCTGGATAGACATTTTTCTAAAGAATACATATTAGATGGGCAACAGGTACATGAAAAGATGTTCAACATCATTAATTATCAAGGAAATGCAAATGAAAGCCACAGTGAGATATGTCATCTGTTAGGATAGCTATTATCTAAATGAAAAGAAATAACAAGTGCTGGCAAAGATATGAAGCGAAGGGAACATTTGCATACTGCTGATAGAAATGTAAATTGGTTCAACCACTATGGAAGACAGTATGGCAGTTCCTCAAAAAATTAACAATAGAGCTACCATATGATTCAACAAATTCTCTTCTGGCTATTTATCTGAAGAAAACAAAAACACTAACTCAAAAAGATATATGCACTCCCATACTCACTGAACCATTATTATTATTATAAAAGCCAAGATATGGGAACAACCTAAGTGTCCATCAGTGAATGAATGGATAAAGAAATTGTGATACACACACACACAGACACACACACACACAGAGAGAGAGAGAGAGAGAAAGAGAGGAATATTATCCAGCAATAAAAAAGAATGAAAGAATGAAATCTTACTATTTGCAACTACATGAATGGACCTTAAGGGCATTAAGTTAAGTGAAATATGCCAGACAGGAAAAGACAAATACTGTGATCTCTCTCATATATAGAATCTAAAAAAACAAACAAAAACAAAAAAACAAAAACAAAAACCCCAAAGCAAAACAAGCCAAGGGGCGCCTGGGTGGCTCAGTGGGTTAAAGCCTCTGCCTTCGGCTCAGGTCATGATCCCAGGGTCTTGGAATCGAGCCCTACATCGGGCTCTCTGCTCAGCGGGGAGCCTGCTTCCTCCTCTCTCTCTGCCTGCTTCTCTGCCTACTTGTGATCTCTGTCTGCCAAATAAATAAATAAATAAATCTTTAAAAAAAAAAAAAAAAAAAAAAAAAACCAAGCTCATAGATACAGAAAACAGACTGATAGTTGAAAGAGGCAAAAGGTAGTAAGTGGAAGAAATGGGTGAATTTTTTTGGGGGGGTTTAAATAAGTTGAATAAATTTTTTTAAAAGATAGAGTATTGAAAATAAAAAAAGAAAAAAGCAAAGAACTGGATTTGCCACCTGTTGTCCACACACTCTGATATTCTTTAAAGCCTCCCAGGGTCGCTAGTACAACATACATCCACTAGCCCAGGAAGGTAAAAGTCATTGCTACCTCTGGAGCATTCCCCCGAAGGCTTCCTCACCATCTCCACCCATTCTTACACTTCACAGCTATTCAAAATGCAGCAAGATTTGCCCCATCTCTATCTTTCTTCTAAAATGCTGGTTTTGTGACCTGTACATAAATTTTGTCTTTGATTTCTGGACTCACCGTCGCCCTTGCCTATAAACCTTGATTTTGCCCCCGGGGAATGATATTTGCTTGCCCCTGCCCTCCAGGAGTCTAGTCCCAATTCTAGATGTAAGTGAAGAAGCTTCATCTCAATTCTAAACTCTAGACTAGTGTCATCATTAGGATGAGAGAAACAAAATGGGATTTGTGTAGTTTACAGCTTTGTGTCCTAAATTATCTGAGACTGGATCATATGTATTGAATGATTACTTTTAAAAGGATCCGATAACTGAGTTTTCAAATACTATAGACTTCTACAGAATCTGATTCTTAGTTAAACTACAAATTAAATCAATTGTACTCTTCTATTTTGTACAAACTGTGTTTTAATTGATATTTTTTATAATTGCGTTTCACTGAATGAGGTTGTTGAATTAAGATGCCTGAGAAAATGATGTACAGTTTAATATATACATAATCAGCCAACTCACATTTGCATGACAAACTATTGATTGTGTAATGTTAGGCTAAAATCTTAAATGTATACTGTCTATTGGGGAAATTTTTAAAAAAGATTTTATTTATTTATTTGAGCAAGAGAGAGAGAGAGCAGAGTGAGAGAGAGAAAGAGAGCACAAGCAGGGGAGAGGGGTATAGGGAGAGGGAGAAGCAGACTTCCTGCTGAGCAGGGAGCCTGACTTAGGGCTTGATCCTAGGAGCTTGAGATCATGACCTGAGCCAAAGGCAGATGCTTAACCAATGAGCCACCCAAGTGCCCTGGGAAATTTTTTTTACTATGATAAATGTTCATTGCTTTTTGCCCATACTATTTACAAGGCATTATGAAAAAGATATATGCATATACCTGAAATATATCCTATTCTAATGCAGGAATTGGGATCTTTTTTGTATTTCAAGTGTCTTTACCATGGTAATGAACATCCAGGGAGATAGCAATCACATTATTTTCTTCATTTTCCATTATTTCTTTTCTATGGTCCTTTCAGTTTTCTGTGGTAAACTAGAGTAATAAAATATGGAGCAATATAAGGAAAATCTTGTTAGCCCCAAAAATTAACAAATTGATTATAATCAAGATTAATTTCTCATAACAAAGATTCATTATAATGGTAACTATATTTTATAAAAAGTACTTCATTATTAAAACTGCATATTTATAACAGCAACTTCAGAATGCATAAATGCTATGGATACATAAAAATTTAAGAAAATGTGATATCACACAAAACATTTTATAAACAGTTATTTTGAATCTCATTTCTTAGACAAATACGTAATTTACATGCTGGGTTCTATTCCTGCTGAGTGTCCAAATGCTTTCACATTTTTTGCTGAGTTAGTTTCAAACAACCTTGCATATGTCATATTCATACAGGTGCAGCTGGTGGCATAGTGTTTGGGTTATATGATTCTGCTATGAGATTTGAATTTCCCCAGCACTTATTCCATTCTGAAATCCTGGAATCTAGCTCTCATTTGCTTCTCTAAATATATCACTTAATTGAAGAGAAAGCTTGAATTTTCCAAGAACTAGTCTAAAGGCATAATTGACATTCAGCTACAATTTACCTGGTTAGTATTTGCATTTGTGATTTTCCTGTCATATGTGGACTGTTTTGCATTTGCTCTTGTTGAATCCATTTTGCAAGAAAGTTTTAGTGAAGAGCTCTTTCTCAGATCTTGGGGAAGTTAATGGTGAGTGAGAAAGTCTTGAAATAAATAACTCATAGGGTTGTTTAGAGATCTGGGAAAAGCAGTGGCCAAATGAAGAGAGATGATTTTCTAATTAAATATTTGAAAGCTTTACTTAAAAATAAATTTGTTGTTGGGATGCCTGGGTGGCTCAGTTGGTTAAGCAGCTGCCTTCGGCTCAGGTCATGATCCCAGCGTCCTGGGATCGAGTCCCACATCGGGCTCCTTGTTCGGCAGGGAGCCTGCTTCTCCCTCTGACTCTGCCTGCCACTCTGTCTGCCTATGCTCGCTCTCTCTCTCTCTCTCTCTGACAAATAAATAAATAAAATATAAAAAAAAATAAATTTGTCGTTAAAGAGAAATAACACTATAATTTACTAAACTGTATTAACAATATTTATAATTTATTAAAAATTTTAGTTTGCTGATCTTTCAGTTGGCACATATTCTAAAGGTTTACATGAACCTTGGGAACTGTTACACCACCCATGGAGTTTTTTTGTTTGTCTGTCTGCTTTGCTCTACTTTGAACAATGTGGTAAGGGTTGCCTGATTCTAAGAAGATATTCATAAATGGCTTGGTAAATTAGAATGAACTTTAAATATTGACACTATAACCAGTTATTTCTCATAAACGGATATTGGCTTATTTGATTTTCGTTGATTATAACTGTATAAATGTCTGGTCTTTTATTTCTAGTACTTTGTAGTACATAGGGTAGGTGCCTTATAGATCACTAAGAAGATTGGAATTGTTTTCATTCTTTTAGTTGAAAATATTTTTGTTTACAATTTTTCCATTATCCTTGCTTTGATATTTTGAAATGTTGCAGAGAATTGGCTCTAAAAACTGAAGCTTTATTGGTCCAAATTAATGCATTAAATTGGCATACTTCTGTAAAACAACAACACCAATACTTACAATTTTTTTGGCTATCTGTAAAGAACTGATGTAAAATCTCTCTTATAATCTGTCTTGTCATTACCTGATCATAGGAACTGAAAGGACACTAAGTGTTTAAAACATGTTCACGTGTGTACCTTGTTCACACACTGGCAACATTTGGGCCACTATCTCCTCGCTGAGACCAGTTTCCAATCACTAGAGAAACAATGTTTCAAAGTCTATGCAATATGTCATGGGACACCTGGGTGGCTCAGTCAGTTGGGCGTCTGTTTCAGCTCAGGTCATGATCCCAAGGTCCTGGTACTGAGTACTGCACTAGGTTCCTTGCTCAGCAGGGAGTCTGCCTCTACCTCTCCCTCCGTCTGCAACTCCCCCTGCTTGTGCTCTCTTGCTTACTCACTCTCTCTCTGGCAGATAAATAAAATCTTAAAAAAAAATTTAAAATCCCATGCAATATGTCTTCATGTATGTTCAATATAATTTTTGTTATGTTGGGTTGCTTTCAGTATTCTCTTCAGTGGTATGAACTTCAAGCTTGGAGACAAATTTTTAAATTTATTCTGAGTTCCCTCCACAAGTTTCTAGGATATTAAGTATCAACTGAATGAAGGAGAATCTCAAAAGGCTGAGCATCAGACTCATAATCCAAGTTGCCAAAGATATTTCCATACATGTTATATTGCATTTACGGGGTTATTCTCTGAAAAAAAATAGACATCAAATTTAAGTAATGGAAATTAAGTAAATTTTCTAATTGTACTCAGAGTTGACAACAATGTATTGGGTGCTTTGCAATAATATTAGCAAATATTTATTTTATCCTGAAAATATATTCTAGGCATTGTTCTACAAACTTACTATCATTTAATTCTTACTGAAAAGCTATGGAATTCCCTCATTTGATGAACCCAATGAAGTTCCAAAACTGAAGCTTCAGGACAGTGTAAATGAGGATTTGAATACAGGTGTTCTGTCTCTGTCTGGGACCATGTTTTCTAAGCAAAGCATTACCTCTGTTTGATTAGAACAGTGTGTTTCACCAAAATTATTAAAAAATACTTGTAAAATCAATTGGAGAATCACAGTTTAATAGCCGTAATTCTTTCTTTCCATATATGCACTAACGGAAAAATATCGAATTTAACCCATTTGTTTAGGAGCATATCAGTGAAGTGATAAACTGTGGAGACTGTATTATTAGCATATCTGACTGCATCTACATGCCATAGAACTGAGGTGGCAAACAGCAAACAGAACCTAATAATAAGTATTCAACAAATATTGTCATTGATTGTGTGTGTGTGTGTGTGTGTGTGTGTGTGTGTGTGTGTGTGTAAAGTGAAACACAACTCAGTTCTTTGGAAAGTTATAGAACTCCTAGGATTCATAAAAGCCTTATCAGTAGTGAGATGCCTGGATGGCTCGGTTGGTTAAGCATCTGCCTTCTGCTCAGGTCATGATCCTGGGGTCCTGGGGTCAAGTCCAACCTCAGGCTCCCTACTCAGCAGGGACCTGTTCTCTCTCTGCCTGTTGCTCCCCCTGCTCGTTCTCTCTCTCTCTCTCTCTGACAAATAAATAAATAAAATCTCAAGAAAAAATCTTATAAGTAGAAGAAAGAAATTGGATCCCACCACAACCATGCCCATCTTAATAGAGGAAGATATTTTGGAATCCTCTAGATTAGGTGACTTATTCAAGGTTAAAGGACAAAAAAATAAAAATAATTTATGTAGGTCATTTCAGTTTCTGGGCTTACATTTCCTCGTGGGCAAAACAAGTGTATAGGGGGAGAAAAAAAAGAATGTCTATAATTTTGATTTTGTCAACATTTTCAGACTTGTCTTCTGCCAAAACCTTGAAGCAGTCGAGTTGACTTTGCATGCGCTATGTCCCATCTAGGACAGATAAAGAATAGTATTTCACGATCCACCAACTGCTATATTGGATTAAAGTCCTGTTTATGAGCCACTTCTTCTCAACTCCCCCAATTCAAGGTGATACTCTAATGCTTATTGTACTTCTGCTTTGAAAGCCTTCCCCTGTGTAAATTGTAATTTATATCTTAGATTATCAGTGAATGGGGGGGTAGAGAAAAGCTTAGTTTCTCAAAGAGACTACATAATTAAGGACCTCATTATCTTCTTACCATATCACTAAAATTTAACTTTCATTATTCCATGAGACAGTTTAAACAAACAGGAAATTAAGGATGCAATACTTTTGAAAATTGCATAAAAATGCAAAACATAAACTAGTTGTTATGACCGGCTGAACATGACCGATATGCATCTAAGATAATAGAACAAAGATAAATTTGAGGGAGGGACACTTTCATTTTTTTCATTGAAATGGAGTAAATGGAGGTGCCTGGGTGGCTCAGTGGGTTAAAGCCTCTGTCTTCAGCTCAGGTCATGATCCCAAGGTCCTGGGATCAAGCCCCTCATCGGACTCTCTGCTCAGCGGGGAGCCTGCTTCCTCCTCTCTCTGCCTGCCTCTCTGCCTACTTGTGATCTCTGTCTGTCAAATAAATAAATAAAATCTTAAAAAAAAAAAAGAAAAGAAATGGAGTAAATGTTAAATAGCATAACAGAAGCAGACAGAAGAAGAAAAGTTTAGTACAAGAGTCAGAGACAAGCATTTAGAATGGTGCCCTAATAGAAGAAAAACATGCATTCTATTACATCTCCATCCTGAAATGGACTGTGCCCCACTTCTAGATGTCTAACATTCCATAGTAACATCACACTACCTGGAAAAGTAACCAATAGCACAAAATATGGTGACAGCATAAATGTTCCCTCCCCCCAAACTGAGACTTTATAAAGTAATTTATGAGAGAATAAGTAAATGGAGCATAAATGGTGCATTTTCTACCCAAATACTGAGTGCTCAAAGTTCATTTAACTTATTAAACTTTGCTGGTATTTGTAGAAGAAAGAATTATCTCTACTGTAGAGATAGGTAACTGTAATTATGAGATGTAAGATAATTTCCCTAAATTGAACCAGACAGTCCATGACAAAAGTAAAAATAAATTTTGATCTCCATATACACAAACAGATATTTTTCAGGTATACTATGCCACATTTTCTCCATAGTTGAGCCATTTCATAATCTGAAGTGTAAAAAAAAATACAACTCCAAATCATGGTTTAAAAACACATAACAACCACCCCCCAAATCATGAAAGGCTACTATTTTTAGTGCATTTTGAAGATCAAATTATTTCAATATATTTGAATAAAATACAGGGCTTAGATATTTTGTTAGTGATCTGTCCCTTCTTCAGTGCTCTTATTTTCAACATCCATTCCAAATTTGAAGTGATCATATTCCAACATAAGACCCTAATGTATCTTTATATTTCCAGAAGCACTCTGGACTCAAAATGAAAAGAAAGAGCAATTTGTTGGAGAATGATACATTTGTTACTATTTTCCTGATCTTTCTAAAGATAAATTATTGAAAGGAAAGATTTGTAGCAGCTGTAAACCAACCTGCAATGAGTTAAAACTCTGGTAGCACCATTTATCTTCTTTAGCTTTAGTATAATCGTGTGGGCTGTCTATAATACAAGATGGATTTCTGTCCTTTTTTCCCCCATGTCCTTTGTATCTGATAGATTATAAAAAGTTAATCAAACAAGATTTTTCCTTGTCTGAGATCTGGCTGATACTACTTTGAGACAAAATTTGTAGAAAGTAAAAACCTCAATGCCTAATTCTGGTGACATTGACAACTGTAGCTATTATATGGACCTTTCAGAAGGTCATAGGAAGCAATTCATCTACAACTGGAGAAAAAGTATCTCAACCTTCCTTGATTTACATGTGATGTGGTCAGGTAGGTAGGCCTTCTGTGCTAACTCAGAGGAAGAAAACCAGATTATGTTCACAACAGTGTGTGCAAATTGAGTTTTTTCCTCGATAGGCATCCATATATAAAAATGTCAACACTTCGAGGAGACATATTTCTGAATCTGAAATACCAAGCTAGTATATTTATGACTATGACATCTAAAAACTAGTGAAGAAAGTAGAATTTATTTTTTTTCTCTTCCAAGATTACATGCATAGTACATTTTTGCCTGTGTGTGTAGGAATCTATGTACTTACTATCATCCTGCTGGTTCTGCCCCTTGGAAATAGAATATAGATTCTAGGAAATACGTTAAATCTGGTAGCTTTTACATTTGGATCACTGAATTTTTGGAATTGAATTTTCCACTTGGGTTAGATGTCTGTTGCTTATTTTAAGTGTATGTATTCTAATTCTCTTAACATTTTGCAGTCAGTAGTAATAAGCAAAGGAAATGGAGAAAGTTCTTAAGAGACTTTTCTTTATTTATTTATGCTAGAGCAGTTCTGCCTCCAAGAGAAGGGTGTACATTCATTGACTGTAAACCTTGAAAATTAACATATCCAATTTGAACTATTGTTCAAATCACTCAATAGTTATTAGTGATCAACCAAATAAATATGATTAGACTCATGAAGTGATTCTGCTCTTTCTAGGAGGTTTAAAAATATATGCTAAAAAGATAATGCAATATAATTATGGATTTTATTACATGGATTTCTCTACAAAAGGGAAAACAAAATCTCTTTCGCTATCATTTTTATTAATAACATGGCAATTGGTTTTTAAAATTTCATCCCTGTGGTCACAACAAAGCTTTACAAAGGTCTAAATCCAATGATCACACTTTGGATTATGGTTAGCACCACATTAGCTTGGGAAATAAGCATCTAAACGTGGTGATACCATTTATGTAGGTCAGCAGGTGACTGCATGTGAACCGCTATCAGCAGATCGCCTGCTTTCTAGAGTCCAAATCACTTTCCTTCTACTCTGCTCTGTCTCCTGAGTGATCACTGACATTGACAAATCACATATGAATAAATCTCCCTATTCTGTCATTGGTTAAGAGAACTTTTTTTTTGTTATTTTTTGTTTTTCTTCTTCTAGCTGACAGTATTCTAAATGAAAACCAAAATTTTCAGTCAAGGTTAGTCATAGTTCTAAAAATATGAGCGTTTCTTTTGTTAAATATTTTCTTTGTCAAATATGGATTAGTGATTAATCTAGGTCTAGAATCACAACTGCATAAACTTTCAATAATCTTACATTGTTTTTCTTTTGAAAAGAATGGAGTTGCTATAATTGTTCTACATACACTTACTATAGGAGTTCCGTGTGGCTGATAGGCAGGTGGGGGAGGGGTAAAATGGGTGAAAGGGATTGAGTAATGTATAGAATTGATGAGTCACTGTATTATACACCTGAAACTAATATAACACTGTATGCTAATTATACTTAAGCACTAAAAAATAAAAAAATAATAAAATATTTTTAAAAAATAATAAAATAAAATAAAATAAAAACAAAAATAATTTAAAAGGGGTTACAGGTGCACATTGATGCAGCAGCTTATTTCTGTTCCCATTATATTGTGAATATTTTATCTTATTGCAAAATAATTTTCCTAAACATAATCTCTAATAGGTAAGTAAAATTTCATAGTACATAGACTAATTATTCTTGATTTTTTTAGACATTTACATTGTTTCCAATTTCTCACTAATTTTAAATAGAACATCTTTATATGCAAGTGTTTGATTTTATTTCTGATTATCTGCTTAGATCAGATAGAGGAGTATATCAAAATACGTGACAATTTTTAAGTTCATGACCTATATTGACATTGTTTTCAGAGAAACTGAATTAGGAGAATATGATTGTTTCTGTTTACTGTACATCTATCAGCATTTTTTGTTTCTTCTGAAGATGTTTTCTAATTTGTTAGTGGAATGGCTTTTAATTTTTAGCTGCGTTTTTAGTGTAAGTGTGGTTGAGCTTTTTTTGATATACGTATTACCAAGTTATGTTTTCTCTTCTATGATTCATCTGTTTATAACCATTGTTGTTGTTACTTTAAGTGACTTCTTTTCATCTTTATGCTTTGAACAGTTTCTTAATTAGAAAGTCAAACTTAATTCTATATTTGTATCTGTAAGTCATTATATATTTATTTGACAGAAGATGAAAATGTTATATTATTTGTAAAAGCAATTCTTTTTTTTTCTTTTAAGATTTTATTTATTTGAAAGAGAGAGAGAGAGCATGAGAGGGGAAAAGTCAGAGGGAGAAGCAGACTCCCCACTGAGCAGGGAGCCCGATGCCAGACTTGATCCCAGGACTCCAGGATCATGACGTGAGCCAAAGGCAGTCGCTTAACCAATTGAGCCACCCAGGTGCCCCTGTAAAAGTAATTTTAATAGGAACTCTTTAATTTAGCTATTGAGCTTTGCTTTTTAATCTGTTACCCTACCTTTAAATACACCATCACAGATGGAGGTCAAAGTACACTGGAAATCTGGTGAGTATGAGACATTTGAGATATGAGTTTTTTAAAAGCTGTAATTTTTTTTAAATCTCGAATTAATTCAGAAAATCAGTGACTGATTAATAAAACCATCTAAGGGTACTATTACTAGCATGGAAGAAGCTGGTAGACTCAATAGACTATTCTGTTGTTCATAAACAAAAGGATTTTGTCTACTTTGTCTCAAATTCTGGTTATCCTAATTTTTAAACAATGGAGCTATCTATAAAATACATATTTTTACTTTCTTTTTTTTTTTAAGATTTTATTTATTTGGGGCGCCTGGGTGGCTCAGTGGATTAAGCCGCTGCCTTCGCTCAGGTCAGGATCTCAGGGTCCTGGGATCAAGCCGCACATCAGGCTCTCTGCTCAGCAGGGAGTCTGCTTCCTTTTCTCTCTCTCTCTGCCTGCCTCTCTGCCTACTTGTGATCTCTCTCTCTGTCATAAATAAATAAAATCTTAAAAAAGAAAGATTTTATTTATTTATTTGAGAGAGAGAGAGATCATGAGAGGGGAGAGGTCAGAGGGAGAAGCAGACACCCCACAGAGCAGGGAGCCTGATGTGGGGCTCGATCCTGGGACTCCAGGATCATGACCTGAGCCAAAGGGAGTTACTTAATCAACTGAGCCATCCAGTGCCCTGTATTTTTACTTTCTTAAGAAAAAATATATTCTTTATAAAAATTATATATACTGTGCTCGCTTCGGCAGCACATATCTAAAAAATTTATATATACATATTTATATTCACATAAATATATATAACAAGTATGTACTATGTTACATATTTATTACAACTCTCTCTATACTTTATATATATTACAACCCTGACACCAAAATGATTGGAAGACAAATATAACCCTGAGGGGGAAAAAATGACAAAGTGTGTCTTACACATTTAGGAATAGCAAACAAAGCAAAACAAAATGAAAAATAAAATAATAATGAATGGCAGTTCCCTAATTCAAGACAATTAGGGAAATTAAAATGCAACATAGCACATTTTTATTTCTAAAACGAATTTCTAAAGATAATATCTTAAAAGACATATATTAGTGGTCTCTCAATTGCCCATTTTATTTTATTTTTTTAAAGATTTTATTTATTTGTCAGAAAGAGAGAGAGAAAGCACACAAGCAGGCAGAGAGGCAGGCAGAGGTGGAGAGAGAGGCAGGCTCCCTGCTGAGCAAGGAGCCCGATGCGGGACTCCATCCCAGGACCCCGGGATCATGACCTGAGCCGAAGGCAGCGGCATAACCCACTGAGCCACCCAAGCATCCCTCAATTGCCCATTTTAACAAGTTAAATATAAATGGATGCCAATGATTAATGTGCTTAAAAGAAGATGAAAAGCAAATTATAATGGTTTTTTAGTAACTGTGTAACAGAAGATTAAGTTGAAAGAACAATGTGGACTATGTATTTATGTAGGCTCTTCTCTAGCAAATGACACACACACAGCACAGAAAGAAAAAGTAGTGTTCATTTCTTACTCACTTTGGGGCTCCTTTTTATTTACTTTGATCAGAAATTATGGGTCTTGTTACACAACTATCTAAAACTGAAAAATAATATATAGTCTTAGATAGTAATTTTCAAAACACTGATACAGGGATTCTGTATACTTCATTTAAGTGGTTTCTGGGATACGTGACTCATTTGCTGGGAGGGAAGAGGGAAATCTATCCTGAATGAAATGAACAATAGCTATACATGAAATCAACTTAAATACGAAAATCCAGTTGGATACAGACACTCAAACACTCCCTTTCTTGATTCTAGTTCTTCGCTTTCTTACATTCTAGCTGACAATAATGTGAATTAGGTTTTGAGACTTTATGGACCATAGACTATTTTAAGAATCGGATGAACACTATGAACTACCTTCCTTTAAAAATTTCATCCCTCCGCAAATTATGGATAAAATTTCAGAGGTTTCACAGAATCTGAGCTTGATTGACCAATTACAGACACAGATTAAGATCCTCATCTCAAGGAAAACAAAATACACATGTTAGGAGGTTAAAATATTTAACTTTAAAATAACTGGGTTTAATATTATGGGCATAGTTATAGAGAAATCTTTGGTCATTTATTTGTGGGATTTATCTTTATAAAATTTACAACAAATAAAGTTCAATGAAAATTTGAGTCATAATCGGTAGGAGGTCAATCCAAAACTCCTTTGGTCAGAAGCATATTGTTTATTTTCAAGTTTAATTTTAATTTGAAATAAGTTCATAAGACTCTAGTTAATTTAATGTTAGTTGAATGACATGTGGCTACATCATTTTCTTTGGTGGATTAAAAAAGAAGTTTTTACTTTAAAAAGGCATAAGCTGTGAATACCAAGACTAGTTTTTATGGAATTCTTTCTCAAATCAATTTTGCTATAAGAAATCATCCAGACACAAGCATGTCCACTATTGGATTATAAAAAACAGCGTGTTGGTGTTACATAATTTCTGTTCAGAACATTTATCTTATTCAAAAAGCCATATGGCATAGCTGATTTGTTGCTCCCCCAGTTCGAGTGATATTCTGGTTTTTTGTTTTTTTCTAGTTAACTGGCACATTATTGATCTATTGAGATGAATTGTCACTTAAGCAAAAATCAAAATGCTGGTTTTTCATCTTTGCTTATAAGAATTTTCATTTTCAGTTTTCTTGTGTGTTTTATTTGCAAAAAAATTACAATAATTTCTGGAATACAGACAAAAAGATATCATTAGTAACTAGGTTATAAGATAACTAAATCTGTGATATAGTAAAAGAGGTTGCTAATTTTTAAGTCTCAAAATAATGCTTGAAATTGCTGGGTGCCTGGGTGGCTCAGTTGGTTAAGAGTTTGCCTTTGGCTCAGGTCATGATGCCGGGGTCCTCAGATCGAGCCCCACATCGGGTTCTCTGCTTGGTGGGGAGCCTACCTCCCTCTCTCTCTCTGCCTGCCTCTGTCTATTTGTGATCTCTGTCAAATAAATATATAAAATCCTTAAATAATAATAATAATAATAATAATAATTCTCCTATTTAAAAAAAAGAGAGTCTGACTTTGGCTCAGGTCATGATCCTGGAGTCCTGGGATCAAGCCCTACATCAGGCTGCCTGCTCAGCGGGGAGTCTGTTTCTCCCTTTCACCCTTGCTCATGCTCTTTCTCAGATAAATAAATAAAATACTTTTAAAAAATAAATTGCCTAAATGACTTACTTTAAACATGAAATCATGTACTATGGTTTTTAATCCCACTTATCTAATCTCCATTTTTGTTGTAGAGGTAGTTTGTATATACAGACTGGCACTTATTTACATGGGGGGAGGGACTGTAGTTCCTGCTGTGTCTGCTTACACATTAAATTATTGCACTGTAGGTAAATGCAGGTTTTGTTCTATGTAAATAAGTGAGATGACAGATCTTTTTACTAATCCATATTTACATGTATTATCTAGATTTTTACTGTTGACAGTGAATCTAGCTAATAGCTGTCATGCTTTATGGAAATGTATATTGAAAAGTTGGAAATACCATATAAACATAGGGAAACATTATGATAGGGGAGCTAACTGTTTATTATTGTTTGCCACCGTCTTATAAACAGATAATCATAATTTAAATTCATTTTTAAACTTATTAGTCCACCACACTGAAATACTGAACTAACCTTTGGTATGAAAAAAGATCTACTTAGCTGAGTAAATGTTCATGAAACCATGTGGATGCTTTGTGGCCACATGGCTCTGCCTAGGTCTATAGCAGTTGTCAGCTTTGGGTGAGAGAAATTTTAGGAGACTCGCTCTTGGTAAGACAAAGCACAATTCCAGTCAGAGTTGGATTTACCAGGAAACCACTGAGGCACCCACAGGCTTCAGGGCTTCTTACTGCGACTGGCCATTTACTTCCAGGGCCTCACAAAGGACCCTCGCAATGGGAATAAGCGTATGCTTTATAACATTTGCAAAAGTCAGGTATTTTATCTGAAAGCAGTGAAGACTGTTCTCTCTTCACTTTGTCTTCTTTATACTTTCTTCAGGGTAAATGGTGTTGGAATGATTGAAGAAAGTTTTGAGGGGCGCCTGGGTGGCTCAGCTGGTTAAGCATCTGCCTCTTGGTTTCAGCTCAGGTCCTGAATCTGACTCCCTGCTCAGCAGGGAGTCTGCTTCCCCTCTCCCTTTGGCCCTCCCCTGCATGGGCTCTCTCTCTTTCTAAAATAAAAATGAAAAAAAAAAAAATCCTTAAAGAAAAAAAAAAGAAAGAAAGTTTTGAGATTAGTCTAAAAGGAAGTTAGTTGGGGATACATTGCAAGTGAGTTGAAAGTAGCACATAGTTAATGTGGCTCACAGTCTCTTATATGGATAGTTGCATCATTTCTGGTTGTGTCTGTGTAGGAAAGGCTGTCTGTCATCCATCATACCAATTAGGCTGGCGTCAGGTCACAAGGATGTTAGCACCTGAGTCAGAGGCATTGTACTCTATAAACATGTCCAACAGCATCTGACACTAGAAGAGAAATGGAGAAAAAGATTGGTCTTGAAACACATATACTCAAGTGTTTCTCTGTGGAAATTTGTCCAAACTGTACAGTTTACAAATAAAGGAAACAAATACTGCAAAGCTCTACTTGAAAGCACTAGTGATGAGCTGTGAATCTAGAAGAAATTTTTCTAAATTATTATTAGTAATAAAAAATTTCTATCAACTATTATCAGATTATCTTTCTATTATCTATCTAAAATTGGATTATCTTTCTATTCTGTGTAGAAAATGTCATAACATTGTTTCACGTGAAGAGGCACTCAAAGAATATATAGCTAAAAAATGTAGGAAAAGTATTACAGAAGTGTGTGAGGCAGTTATTAATAAAAATCTGCATTTTATTTTATTTTGTGATGTTTATTGTATTTGCCAACTTTTTAAAATATGTAATGTGTTGTGATTTTTCTCTTTCTAAAAGATATTCATTTTGTGTCAGATTTTGTATGCATAAATTTGTATTCTTTTTTGTAAAGAGGGTCCAAATTATACAACTTTAGGCCTCATAAAACCTGGTTCTGCCCCTTACATGAGAAAGTCATAAAGAACTCTAGACAGAATCTTAGTTAAGGAAGAAACAGCCCAGTGACCTTTTTCTTTTTCCTTCTCTTTGTCTTTTCAGTAATCTTTTTCTTATGGAATTCTAACTTGATTCCTGAAGCTGTCACTACAATTAGCCTTCAGGAAAATAGATTTCCTTTTTTTTTGAAATTCTGCATCTTGTCTCCACTCCTTCCAAAGGAGAATTTGTGTCAAAATTGTTACAGTGAGGGGCACCTGGGTGGCTCAGTGGGTTAAAGCCTCTGCCCTCAGCTTGGGTCATGATCCCAGGGTCCTGGAATCGAGCCCCGCATCGGGCTCTCTGCTCAGCAGGGAGCCTGCTTCCTCCTCTTTCTCTGTCTGCCTCTCTGCCTACTTGTGATCTCTCTCTCTGTGTCAAATAAGTAAATAAAATCTTAAAAAAAAATTGTTACAATGAGTCTTCTTTGTATGGTAAGACTATGCATGGTTTTTAAAATACATCTTTTTTCGCTCTTTTTAAAAGTTTTTTGTTTTAATTCTAGTGTAGTTAATCTACAATGTTATATTGTTGCAGGTGTACGATGTAGCAACTCCACAATTCTATGCATTACTCAGCGTTCATCATGATATATGTACTCTCAATCCCCTTCACCTATTACACCCATTCCCTCCATCCTCTGGTAACCACCAGCCTGTTCTCTATAGTTAAGAGTCTGTTTCTTGGTCTCTCTTTCTCTCTCTCTCTCTCTTTTTTATACATATTCTTTTGACATGGCTTATATTTATTTTCTACATTGCAAATGTGCTTTCCTTTTTTTTTAAATTAAGGTTTTATTTTTTCATACTAGTTCTTTTTTTTTTTTAAAGATTCTTTATTTTTTTATTTGAGAGAGAGAGCAAGCAAGCACGAGTGGGGAGGCGCAGAGGGAGAGAAAGAAACAGATTCTTCACTGGGCAGGGAGCCTGATGCGGGACTCTATCCCAGGGTCCCAGGATCAGGACCTGAGCTGAAGGCAGATGCTCCACCCCCTGAGCCACCCAGGCGCCTCTAAAATTAAGGTTTTATTTTAAAGAACTTGGCTTAAATGCAGTGAAAATTATTTTGTTCTCATAAATTCAGTTCAAATTGATCTTGACTTTACCTTATTGAATATTTATTATGTGCCACACCATAGAATTATCCAAATAATTAATTCTTTACAACGTTAATTCTAAAATGTATGAAAAAACAAAAAAGCTGAAAAAACCGTACAATGTGTACTAAATATTCAGTCTTACAAAGTTGGTTTTCTGCAGGAAACACAGCTTATTTCTTGTAAATTATCTTGAGTCTCTTATCCTATCTGAGCAGTCTGTGGAGAAACACTTGACTACCCGAGGAGTCTTCATCTCCCCACTTCTTTGGTCCTTCATGGTTCACAGGGATTTTCTGTGGAGAGCAGTGAGGGATGATTGGGGTTAAAGGCTGTTACGGATTAAATGTGCTCCCATTTTATATGCTGAAATCCTAGCCCCACAGTGGTGTTTTTCAAAGGTGGGGCCTCTGGAGGTAATTAGATCTTGACAAGGTCGTGAAGGCAGGGCCCTAGCGAGGGGATTAAAGCACTTGAAGCAAAACACCAGAGTGTTTGTTTGCTCTCTGCCGCGTGAGGGTATAGTAGGAAGAAGGTAGCCATCTGAAAACCAGGAAGAGGCCTTTCACCAGACACAGGATCTGCCGGCTCCTACCTTGGACTTCTCAACTTCCACAATTGTTAGAAACAAATATTTGTTTAGGTCACCCAGCAGCTCGAGCAAACTAAGACAAAGGCCCATCTCTGAGTTTCATGGGAACGGCTGGAGAACTCACATTCCTCCACGTCTCCACAAAAGACAGATAACCTTCCAGATACAAAAGAACCATTTCTATGTCACTTCCTTCCCTTGTTTTCTCCCTTCATCACACATTATGGTTATTTTCTCAGAGGGGGATAAATCCTACTCAGATGTAGAGAGAACACTTCATTCTCTTTAACTGTTGGTGAGAAGACTTCTTGAAGGGACAGCTTCTCATCGCTCTTCGTGGAGGTGATGGTTTAGTAACCCTCCTTTAGGGTTCAAATTGGGCCTCCAGAAGCCTGCTTTGCTGGATTTCAAGCATTTAGCAGGAAGGCATTTATTATAGGTCAAGGAACTTGTTTTCCCAAGGAAAACTCTGGAAAGCATTGTAGAATGGATGGAGAATACAAAATTCCCAGTTATTTTATTATAAATTGTGCAGTACAGGCCACTTCTTTTTACTCCTGTGTGAGATTGTTAAGTCTTTGACTTGATACCTCTGCATTTATCTGGAAGGAAATTTTTGTCTGTTTTTAAAGATTGTATTTATTTATTTGTCAAAGAGAGAGATAGAGAGCAAGTGCAAGCAGCAGGAAGGGCAGGCAGAGGGAGAAGCAGGCTCCCTGCTGAGCAAGGGGCCTGATGTAGGACTTGATCCCAGGCCCCTGAGCTGAAGGCAGACGCTTAACTGACTGAGCCACTCGGGTGTCTCTGAAAGGAAGTTTTGAATAAGAGCTAGGATTTGGGTGGTTCCAGGGAGCGCACATTTGTAGGAGGCAGAGGTCAGCAGGAGAGCTGATATACAGGCCACACACAATTAATTCTTGTGAATAAATGAATGAGGAAAACTAAAAAATATACAATGTATTTTAGTAGCGCTTGAAAAGAGGATATAGAGAATGTGA
The DNA here is from genome assembly GCF_002288905.1 of Enhydra lutris kenyoni. Classification (NCBI taxonomy): domain Eukaryota; kingdom Metazoa; phylum Chordata; class Mammalia; order Carnivora; family Mustelidae; genus Enhydra; species Enhydra lutris. The sequence continues at coordinate 14,024,024 of NW_019154100.1, read as the reverse complement.
AGATAGAATGTAACATTCATGTACAGCAGACAGTCCTGTCCACACAGTGTGCTGCTCCTCCATTCCAAATTCAGTCCTGTCCCTCCAGACTGGGAGAACAATATGGCACCCAGATTCTCTCCCAGAAGAAAAACAATCATTCCAGGATATGAGCTGTCCTTGAACTGATTTAACACTTGTCTCTTGTTGTGATCTACCTGCTTTGGCTTATTTTACCACACCATAACTCCCCAAGAACAATGAGGAAGCAATAGCTCCTATTAAAAGACCCTAACAAAGGGATCCCTCCTAGAATAAGGTATTTACCTGAAAAACAAAACACTACTTCTATCCTGGGTGGCAGAATCTGTTTGTAATTTATCCTAAACACAATTTTTCCAGATACAAAACAAAAACAAACAAACCCAACTTTAGGTGCCATTGTCTCCACTCACCTTTTATATATCATATAACCATTAGCTATTATAATCTGAATGGATTGGAAGGAATGATATAAAATGATATAAAATGCACTTAATGCATGTAACAAGTATATGATTCAACTTGAAGTATATCTTAGAATTTAAATAATTAAAAAAAAGAATTTGAATAATTGTGCCTTTCTATAACGTTTAGACTTAAATGAACTCTTAATTACCATCTCAACATTAAAAAGTCAAGTCTGTTGACGTTTTGGGTGAATATGCAGTAAGCAATGTATATTAAAATTTGTTTCGATTGGCTTACTTAATATGCATTGTTTTTAAACATGTCTAAACTAAAATCTGAGTCAAAAACTTTTAGCCCCAAAGAATTCTAATACTTAATTTTTTTCTTTGAAAATACAAATTTTATTTTCAAATATCCCAGCCAATAACTCAACAGGGTTTCTGCTTCTAATAATCTTTTATGGCATTTCAAACACAACATAATCAAGTTGTAGAATTCTTTATACAAATGCCAAAATACAACTATTAAATTATAAAAATTTGAAAAAGCTTTTAACCTAAATGATGATATACAGAATATTTTAAAATCAAATAATATGGGGTGCCTGGGTGACTTGGTCAGGTAGGCGTCTGCCCTCGGTTCAGGTCATGATCCCAGAGTCCTGGGATCGAGCCCCGCATCAGGCTCCCTCTCCCCCTCCTCCTGCTTGTGTTCCCTCTCTCACTGTGTCTCTCCCTGTCAAATAAATAAATAAAATCCTTTAAAAAATTAAAAAATAAAAATAAAAATAAATCAAAAGTATGTCCATACAATCCACACGATGATAAAGGAATAGGCAATCATTAAGGGGAAGACATGTAGTTTTCTCTATTAAAACAATAACACTACATCAGAAAAAGTAGGCTACAGAGAACATAAATAGTAACCTAGTTGTGCTAAATGTAAGTGATAACACAAAAAAATTTGAAAGGATGTGCACTAAATATTTTTGTTGGTTATTACTTGGTAATTTCTTTCCCCATATTTTCAATTTTCTAGTTTAAACATCTATACTTAGACCTTTAAATAAATATAGCTTTTGAGTTGGAGTTAAATGTAAAAATGAATAAATACATAAAATCAAAGTGGAGAATCAGAATTACTATTTAGCGTTCACTATAACCATGTATGTCTAAAATACAGTCTTAAATTACAGATTACTCAATTATTAATTGAATCTATGGTTCTCAGAGAAAGAGCGTTACTTTGTTTAAGGGAAATTTGAGGGGTGCCTGGAAGACTCAGTGGGTTAACCCTCTGCTTTTGGCTCAGGTCATGATCTCAGGATCCTAGGATTAAGCCCCACATCGGGTTCTCTGCTCAGCGGGAAGACTGCTTCCCCCTCTTTCTCTGCCTGCCTCTGCCTACTTGTGATCTCTGTCTGTCAAATAAACATATAAAATATTTTTTTTAAAAAAAGGAAATTTGACCACCTATCTCCCCAAATTTTGTATTTTATTTTTGCATCCAACAAATTTCGCCTCCTGACATCTCAATCTAGAACTAGCACCATTTTAACTTCATAGTTGAATGAAATAGAATTATTGTTAGTTATTTGTTTCTGCTAATGGAGTATAAGTTTCATGAGGTCTAGAACTTGGCTTGGTTCATTCCTAGTGCCTTAGTGTCACATCTGGTTTACAGCAGGCATCCAGTGAGAAAATTGGTAAAATCTGCCAAAAGTTTTTCACTTACATTAGCTTGTTTCAGTTCCTCAAATGTTTCCTGTGGATGTCTCACACTGAGCTATTTCTTCTTTTCTCACCAGTACTATGAATCCTATTGCTGATTTTGGCACTAAAAACTTTTCTGTGATTTAGATGCTCAAACCACACAGAACTTTGTGTTATTTACCTGTGTGTTAACCTGATTCCTGGATTCATCTTACTTGATGTCTTCAGGTCTTTGAACTCAATATATTTACCCTTTTATGTTATTGTGTCATTTATTTACAAAGATGTTTCAAATTCTTTTGAAAATGAGAAAAGTGGAGAAGCAAGAGTGGCAGAATGCAAAGAAGTAGAGAATCACTTTGATATACATTGATTATAATTAGGGTGACTACATAAATTATTGCTCAGACCATGGAATTTTTGAGAACAAAATGGAGAGTGCGTAACAATTATACAAAGTAAGATGTCACTCTAATTGTAATAACTTCGTGATTTGACAAGATCATGTTAATACAAAATAATAATCAGTCATAAGATACTTGCTTCTCTGGTCCTGCTTCACCATTGGGATGATGACTGAGAACATGACCTGCTCTCTAACCCATCTTCTCTGTGCATGTGGCTTTGGCCACCTTTTCTCCCCTCTCTGGCCATCTGGAATATTTTTTTGCATGGAGTACAGAGGTGCAAAGGCATCATCCTACCCATGATGTACAGATTTTTCCTTATGAATCATCATCTACTACCTTCTCCTATAAACTTATGAAATTAAAGCAAAAGCTGAGATTCTCAACATATCCTAGCTTTGTGTCTCAGAATTCTACTTTGAATGATGAACATAGAGAAGACTATGTACTTAAAATCTAAATAGGCTAAAATATCAGAAGAAGGATGAAAAATTAGCATAATATTTCAAAACATTATTCTGTCAAAAAAGCAAGTCCTTCCCAGTTGGGTTCATGCCAGTTTACCCAATATCTTCACTCGCCATTTTCTTACTCAGTGACATTTTGCTCCTACAAAACCAAACCTGGCCAGCTTTCTTACTCTTCAGGATTTTTTCTCCATGTCAACTGGAATCCTTCATCCTTGCTTTTGCTCAGAACTTCTTCTTAAGAGCACAGAATAAACTTTCCCAACCCCACAAGCAAGATCTAACATTCCTTCCATCAGGTTCTGACAACACTTTTTACTCTGGCTTGAAAATTTTGCATCTCCCTGATGAGACCCTTGACTTCATTTCACATTTCTTACTCTGTTCTCCTTTGTCCCAATTCTTTCCCTAGAAGAGAAAGAGCGTGAGAGACATTAACTTATTTATTATAGAAGCAATATATATAACAACTCTATAAAAAATTCATTTTTAAAAGATTTTATTTATTTATTTGAGAAACCGAGATCACAAGTAGGCAGAGCAGTAGGCAGAGAGAGAGGGAAAAGCAGGCTCCCTGCTGAGCAGAGAGCCCGACACAGGGCTCAATCCCAGGACCCTGAGATCGTGACCTGAGCTGAAGGCAGAGGCTTAACCCACTGACCCACCCAGGCACCCCATAAAAAATTCATTTTTCTTTACTCCAATCTCAACTCCCTAAGATACCAAGTGTGACAATTTGTTAGTATCCTTAGACATTTTCTATTATATCTATTATATATGCATCACATACATGTATAAATGTGGAATCTCCTTTTTCACTTGATACATCATGGACATCTCTAGAAATCAACATATCTGATCCAATTCATTCTGTTGTGGAATATTCCACAGTATGACTTTCTCATAATGTTTTCCAACATCTTAGGAAACTGACACACGTATGAGACAACACACCTAGTTCTATTTGGAATCACCTGGCATGAAGCAAGTTCTCTGTAATTCCAGCTGTCATTCAGAACAGTACAAGGAACAACATTTCAAATCTTTACTCCTCAAGTATCTGCAAAATCTGTTTCCTTTTCATCATTCCTACCATGACCTTCAGTTTTATTGTGGAAGTTTATAAAAACTCTCACATACTAAATAGAAGAAAAAGCTCTTTTAGTGAAATGAGATGACCAAAAGCTGAGGCTTTTCTGTTACAGAAATGCTTGTACTTTCTTTCATTAAAATAATGCCAGTTATGGTTCTGGTTTACAGTTGTGTCTTACTGTATTGTGGTAGTAAACATAAATCAAGATTCTTTGACTCTTTTCCCATTGATAGGTGAGTGTCTGTGCTCTTTCTTTGAAACTAGGGAAGTTATGGTGGATTCTACCATTAAAAGTAATGCTAAAAAAAAAAAATAAATAAATAAAAGTAATGCTATGTGATTTCTGAGCTAGGTTAGAAAAGGCCATTCAACTCTTGCCTGGTTCTCTTGGAATGCTTGCTCTGAGACAAGCCAGCCACCACAGAGGAAAGCTGCCTACTCTGGCTTTACCATGTTGGAAAAAAAGAACATTACGGAAAGTTATTATATGCTGAGAGACAAAGTATGATGTAGAAAAAAGGGGGATAAAAAAATGAAGTGAATAGAGGTAGAATATGTTAATAATGTTTGGCTCTGGCTGTTGGGATTGTAAATCATATTTTCCAGCCTTTAAGATTATATTGGACTTTCTAAAATATTTATTGAAGCATCTGTGTTTCTATTATTATTGAAACAAAATAAGCCAATAAAGGAAAGGGTAAGTAAATTATCTTTTTCTATGTACATGTAGACCTTAATATAATGTCATTATTTAAAAATGCTTCCCGGGCACCTGGGCGGCTCAGTTGGTTAAGTGACTGCCTTCGGCTCGGGTCATGATCCTAGAGTCCCAGGATCGAGTCTGCTTCTCCCTCTGATCCTCCCCCCCTCATGCTCTCTCTCTCTCTCACTCTCTCTCAAATAAATAAATAAAAATCTTTTAAAAAATGCTTCTTTTTGCTTCTCTCAAAATATATAGATATAAAAATGGAGCAAAATTTTTAAAAAATGGGTATAGGTTAACTAATTACGTTTATTATTTCTATCTGAAGAATAGACAGAGGTTAAATTTATTTATTGAGACCTCTTTATGGGACCTACTGACTAAATGAAATGTTTTTAAATGAATGAGGGATTGCTGATCCAAAAGTAATATAATAACCAAAGGTGATTTATAGCAAGCCAGATTTAAAAATATGATAAAATAAGCTATATGGCATAAAATAAATCAGGGTAGGTCATATTAAAATCAGATACCAGGTATATAAGTTAACATGTTCCATTTTTTAAAAAAGTATTTACAAGAGTGACTTGACACCTGTGCACACAGAAACACACAAAGGCACAAAGGCTATTTACTTCTTACTCTGTTCCATCTAACTGACATGTTCATAGACTTTATTTTTTTTTCAGACGTCATTCTTTTTTATTTTATTATTTAAGCAATACTAACACAATCATGTTATTAAATAATGAAATAAAATTGTGACTATTTAAATTGTATATGCAAACCGGTGAAAGATGATACCCCCGCATTAGGTATTTCTTAGTAAAATGATTGGCAATGTTAACTCATATGTCAGAAGCCAGAGTCTAGTGATGATTTACCCAAAATAATGTTATTACTTTGCTCTTTCAAATAGTGTTGATAAAGGAAAAAGTCTTGGGTAGAGATCATTTTGTTGTTATTGCCACAGTGTTGCTGTTGTTGACAATGTTGGTTATCATAGAGCCTCACTATGGCTTCAAGTAGGAAAGGAGGTGGGAGAAACTTATGAAATAATTTTCTGCATAATAAAATTTCCCCAATTCACATAATATGCTGATATTGGAGAAGGAACAGAATCCTAGGCTTCCATAATCTCAGTAAATGTTTTTTGACTAAATCAATGATGAAAATCAATAATTTGACAAATACAAGTATCTAGTATGTACTCACTATTAGTGTAGACTCTGTAGCAGATGCAAAGTTTCAACTAGAATCAAACAAATACTGTACATGGAACTTTAACGGTATAAAATGTTCTGTGCTTTGCTCCTTTTAGGAGAAGAGAATACTCATTACCATTTGGTTACTATTATCCCCAACCGTCTTCATTGTCCTTGATCTTCATCTTTAGTAAACTACCTGTTCTTCTTATTTATTATTTTTTTAAAGATTTATCTTAAAAATAATCTTAATCTATTATATAATATTAAATATTAAATATTAAAAATAATCTTAATCTTAATCTATTTGAGAGAGAAAGCAAGCACAAGTAGGGGAGAAGGGCAGAAGGAAAGGAAGAAGCAGGATCCCTACTGAGCAGAGAGCCCAACATGGGACTTGAATCCAGGACCCTGAGATCATGACCTGAGCCAAAGGAAGATGCTTAACCGACTGAGACACCCAGGTGCCCCCAAGCTATCTGTTCTTCTATTTGGCTTCTTCACTCTCTAGTTTGTGTAGATTATTTATTATGGGTAGTTTTTTTGTTTGTTATTTCTTTGGGAGCTTACAAAAAAAGGATAACATCAAGTTTCCTTACAGATGACATCTATAATGGAAACAAATCAAAAGCAACAATCAGGTTACTTATGACCTGTTACTCAAAAATTTAATTCTACAAATTACTAGCAAGTAGCTTTGCCAAGAACAATACTGTTCAGTTAAAAAACGCCTGGGCGCCTGGGTGGCTCAGTGGGTTAAGCCTCTGCCTTCGGCTCAGGTCATGATCTCAGGGTCCTGGGATCGAGTCCCACATCAGGCTCTCTGCTCAGCAGGGAGCCTGCTTCTCCCTCTCTCTCTCTCTGCCTGCCTCTCTGCCTACTTGTGATCTCTCTCTGTCAAATAAATAAATAAATAAATAAATTCTTTAAAAAAAATTATAAAAAACACCTAAGGTTCGGTATAAAAATTCTGTGGAATATCCCTCCCTGAAGAGTAGATTCCTGCTTTGGGTGGTGGGAGCAGACATTGAGAGCAGGGAGAGAAGACTGATCCTCAGCCACTGCCTGGGACAGTTGCATTGAAAATGACAATTATTTGGGTTATACATAAGGACCCAATTCAAAATTTTAGCTTTCCACTTGAACTACAAACTGAAGCAGGGTGCCCCAACATACTAAAAAACATGGCCAAGGAGAGATCAGTAATACTATTTGTCATCAGTCAAATCCAAAAGACAACCTGGACCACAAAAATGCATTGACTTCAATGAAAGGAGTGTAAGATTTGGGAAATGGGCTGCTGACACCACTAGCTCCTTTCCTTATTGTACCTAAAATATACCTATATCTATACTTACATCTATACCTATATCCATACCCATACCTATAACTACCTGTACCTATACTCATGTACATATCAACTCTATCTTTATCATCTATGTACCATCTATCTAACCTTTTCTTTTTGTGAGACTAGTGTTAAGACTGCTCTTAACTTCTATCCACAGGTAGATGGGGTATGTTCCTTGACATTTAAAGGTTTGTGTTTCAAAGGAAAAATGAGTGAATAGGAAAAAAATTGTGATACATAGGGGAAATTATCTAGATACTTGTGATATTACAGAGTTTATACAAACTGGTAAGAAAACAAATATTAAAATGAGCAAAACATATTTTAAAATCACAGACGAGGAAACCCACATGGTCAGTAAATATGAAAAAATATTTTATCTCACCAGTGGTTGGAGAAATGCAGATTGAAGCAATATCATTATTCACCCATCGGATTGATGAGATCTAATAAGAGTTGTTCTATCCAGTGCTGACACTAATGTGAAGAAAGGGAAATGCTCATGTATTTTTAAGTGTATGAGTCATGACTTTAATTACGTTCACAGTGTTGTGCAACCATGACCACTCTTGATTTCTAAAACTTTTATCACTCCAAACAGAAACTCTGCAACCATTAAGCAATAACCCCCAGAACCCCCTCCATCCAGCCCCTGGTAATCTCTAAGCTAGTCTCTAGCTCTATGAAAATGCCTATATTAGATATTTCATTTAAGTGGAATCATGTAATTGTGGTTTTGGGTCTGGTTTATTACACTTACATAATGTTGTCAGTATTCGTTCATATTGTAGCGTGGATCAAGACTTTATTTTTTATGGCCATTGTATGTATTTATCACCCTCATTTGTCAGTGGGCACTTGGATTGTTTCCACCTTTTGGCTCTCATGAATATGCTGCAATGAACATTGGCATACACATAGGTGTTGAGTCCCTGTTTTCAAACCTTTGGGGTATATGCCTAGGAGGAGAATTGCTAGGTCATGTGGTAATTCTCTCTTTAGCTTTCTGAGGAACCACCAGACTGCTTTTCATAGTGGTTACACCATTTACATTCCCACCAGCAGTGCCCGAGGATTTCAAATCTCTCCACATTCCCAGTAACAGTTGTTATTTTCTGTTGCTTTTGAGGTTTTTAAAAATGATTATTAAAGGCGCTTTAGTAGGTATGAAACGGTATCTCACTGTGATCTTGATTTGTATTTCTCTCACAACTGATATTGTTGAACATCTTTCGGTTATTGGCTTATTGTCTATTTGCATATCTTCTTTGGAGCCATGTTTATTTAAGTTTGTGGCCCTTTAATTTTGGGCCACTTTTTTGCTGTTAAGTTGTAAATGTCATTTTTATAATCTGGGTATTAAACCTTTATCAGATACATGATATGCAAATATTTTCTCCCATTCTGTAGGTTGTATTTTCAGTTCCTTGATAACGTTTTTTGAGGCATGAAAGTTTCTAATTTTCATGAAGTCCAATTCATATAGTCTTTACTTTTGTTGCTCATGCTTTCATACCTAAAAACTTACCGCTCACTCCAAGTTCATGAGGATGTACCCCTATGTATTTCTCTAAGAGTTTTATACTTTTAGCTCTTATTTTTTAAAGATTTTATTTATTTATTTTACAGAGAGAGAGATCACAAGTAGGCAGAGAGGCAGGCAGAGGGGGAGGGGGAAGCAGGCTCCCCACTGAGCAGGGAGCCCAGATGTGGGGCTGGATCCCAGGACCCTGGGATCATGACCTGAGCAGAAGGCAGAGGCTTAACTCACTGAGCCACCCAGGCACCCCTAGTTTTAGCTCTTATATATATTTAGGTTGTTGATCTATTTGGAATTAATTCTTGTAGCTGGTGTGAAGTAGGGGTCCAACTTCATTCCTTTGCATGTGGAAAGTCCAGTTGTCTCAGTATATTGGTTGACAAGATTGTTTTTTTCCTATTGAATGAAGTTTGCAACTTTGTCAAAAATTAATGGACCGTAAGTGTATGGGTTTATTTCTGGACTCTCAATTCAATTCCATTGTTCTCTATGTCTATCCTTCATATCTATCCTGCATGTCTATCCTGCAATACCACTGCATACTGTTTTGATCACCATAGCTTTGCAGTAAGTTTTGAAATTGATCTGTGAGTCCTCCAAGTTTGTTGTTTATTTTCAGATTTTGTTTTGGCGACACATATGGAACCGAGAATCGGCTTTTCCATTTCTGCAAAAAGTCTGCTGAAATTTTGATGGGGATTGCAATGAATCTGTAGATCACTTTGAGTAATATTGACACCTTAATAATATTAAGTTTCCTTCTTCGTGGGATGTATTTCCATTTATCTAGATCCTCTTTAATTTCCTTCAGTAATATTTTGTAGTTTTCAGTGTACAAGTCTCTCTCTTGATAAAGTCATTCCTACTATTTAATTCTTTTAGATGCTATTGTAAATAGAGTCACTTCATTAGTTTCCTTTTTGGGTGGTTCACTGCAGGTATTTAGTTACATGATTGGCTTTTTGTGTGTTAACCGTGTGCCCTGCAATGTAGCTGAATTCATGTATTAGCTTCAACAGCTTTCTCATGAATTCTTTGGGATTTTCTATATACAGAATCATGTCATCTGCAAGCTGAGATGGTTTTGCTTTTTTCCTTTCCAGTCTGGATGTCTTTTATTTCCTTGTCTTTTCTAGTTGCTCGGCTAGAGCTAACAGTTCATCATAGTGATGAAAGTGGGCATCTTGTCTCATTCCTGATCTTAGGGAGAACGCTTTCAGTTTTTCACTGTTGAGAATGGTGTTAGCTATGGTTTTTTCATAAGTGCCTCTTATGATGCTTGTGGGAATATTAATTATTATTGTTTTTCAGGGATTGTTTTGGAAATAGCAATTAAAATTAAATATAAAAGTAATATGGAGTTCCTGTTTGTATATGAGTTCCACAGAGACAAAGGATCATTCCAATGTTAGATTGTAAAAAATCTGTACAGCAGTATTTTGAGGGAAGGGATTGTTAAAAGCTGACATCAGCTTAATTATCCACAAATACTGAGTAGATTTTGATAGTACACATAGGGGAATATTTTGAATTTGTTAAAAATAATTAGATATGTACATATGGACCTGGAGAAATGTACATGATCTGTCTCTAGGTAGGAAAATATTTTCTGTATATTAATACAACATAAGCTCATTTTTAAAAACAAAACCAAAACTACCCTAAATATTATGTGTGTGTGTGTGTGTGTGCATGTATGTGTTTCTATAAGTGTTAAGTATGGAGAAAGATAATGTATTGTGTGGTTATAACTGGTTACCTAGAAAATAGAAAGATAGAAAAACTTTGCTAATTTTTGTTATTCATTTTTAAAGATTATCCTGTATTATGGTATAAATGTTTCAGAAGATGTAATTAATATTTTTTAAAAATTAACTTAGTGCTTCAGAAGACTCATTATGAAATGAGTGATATATACTTCAGGAATAGTCAGAGAAAGGTTTTTTTTAATCAAGGAAAAAAAATGTTACAAAAAGAAATTAATCAGCTTCACAGTTTTGTTCAATGCCCACCAAACAAAAATGTAGAGGCCAGAATGACAGCTTTTATATAGAAGAAGGTGGAAGGAGTGAGACAATGAGGTTTTCTAAGTGACTCTGGAGATGATGAGTAATTATGACAGTAAAACACTCACTTCAAGGAACTTAATAGACTGTGTTCTCTTCTTAGTGTTTCTGGAAAATTAAAGTTTACATAGTTGTTATTCATGTAAAGGCCCAAATACAAAGAATATGCCATTTTAACTTGTGATGAACTGATTCTATGCACAGACCATTTCCCCCTTATTTTAGGAGCTTGCTGCCACCTATAGGTAAGAGCAAAGTATGACAGACTGCGTCAATACTTCCAATGTCCGTCAGTATCAGATGTAGGCTTGCCTTTCATTCATTTTAGTTCAGTTCAGTTCAAATAGTATTTTTTAAAGATTTTATTTATTTATTTGTCAGAGAGAGAGAGCACACACAAGCAGGCAGAGTGGCAGGTAGAGGCTGAGAGAGAAGCAGGCTCCCTGCGGAGCAAAGAGCCTGGGATCATGACCTGAGCAGAAGGCAGCGGCTTAACCGACTGAGCCACCCAGGCATCCCACAGTTCAAATAATATTTAATATCGATACTAAACACTGAATTAGGCACTGGAAATTCATCTATAAATAAATCTTTGATTCCTAAGGGGTTTATAGTATAGCGGTGGAGATAAACGTAGAAACAGAATAATTTCAATACCTTGAGATAAAAGAACGTGTGTTATGGGAAAACAGTGGAATTCACTCTTGATAATGTGTAAGTATGAAGCAGAAAGTGTGAGAAGTATGGGGTGAGAAGTTAGGCACAACCCAGATCGTGGAAAAACTGTCTTATAGCAGAAAAGCATTTCATGTAAATTAATACAACATATATGGGGGGGGTTGAGTAATATACAATATGCAGTAGTTACATCCTGGGCATGTTGGATGGACATACTGCTTTTATGAATCTGAAGCTCAGACAAAAGTCAGGAACGGATATTCACATTTATGAGCTGGTGGATATGAATAATAGATAAATCATGAGAAAGAATGGATTGTGCAATATACTATACAGACAAACTGAAAAGAACAATGAGCCAAAAAGAGGAGTTAAGAACACATTTATTAAGAGTCAGAAGAGCAAAAAACCTACCAGGAGATAGTTTATAAGGGTAAAATCAGAAGACTCCTAGGGCACTGAAAAGGAATTTTTCCTTTTTTTTTTTTCTCCTGTATCACAGGATTCTTTAAAAATGTTTGATAAAAATATAAGGGTGCTTGTCCAGAAAAACACAAAAAAACTGCATAAAGACTAAATAAGGCATTGTGCTTATTTGATTTCTTTTAAAATAAATTTAAAATGTAAAATAAATATAAAGTAATTTAAAATAGAATATGTAAGTTTAACTAATAACATAGTATAATTAATATAATCGGTATCAACTTGTGGAGTTAAAACAGTTTGTATAATCAGTTATGGAATATAAAAGCAATATCAACTAATAGTTATATCCTCGCCACTCTAGTTTCATAGTTTCAAATACAGAAATTAAAGTTGGAAGCAAAAAATAAGACATATTTAGTGGAAAGGATATTATTTGAGTCTCAGTTTGCAAAGTAGACTTCTATGTGCAAAATAAATATTATATTTGATGGTAAATTAATATTTTTACTTTATTTTATTTTTTTTTCAGTGTTCCAAAATTCATTGTTTATGCACCACAGCCAGTGCTCCATTCAATGCGTGCCCTCCTTAATACCCACCACCAGGCTCACCCCCACCCCAAAACCCTCAATTTGTTTCTCAGAGTCTACAGTCTCTCATAGTTTGTCTCCCTACCCCGATTTTCCCCATCTCACTTCTCCTTTCCATCTCCCAATGTCCTCCGTGTTATTACTTATGCTCCACAAGTATTTTTATTTTAATTAATATTTACTCTTAAGAACTAAAAACTTTGCCTCACAAAATGACATAATTACATACGGGGGGGGGGGAACTATGAAGTCTACTTTGCCAGAAAAGCGTAGACAAGTGTAATATCACATCAGATTTTTTCGAAGACCTTAAGCAACACTCATTTCAAAGTCTGTCCTGCTAATGATATGTGCTCGCCACTTGGCAGCTGTCCTAGAAACCGAGGAAGGTACTTCAGGACTTCCATTTCTCCCATTTCATCTTCAACAAAAGCTGTAGACACGTACACTGATCTAGATGACTTCTCCAATAGATTTCACTGAATTTCAATATAATAAAAAATAAGACCATATAGGTAAAAATTAAGGAAAAAGCCAGTCAGTCTGTGAAAAACATGTTGACAATTAATGCAATCTGCAAGGAGTATGTTAACAAACTATGGCTGGTATGCAGAAAGATTCTAGCTCAGCTGGCGACTAAGTATTTAGAAATCCTTAGCTAAATGTTGTCTAAGACAGTCTCTCTGTCCTCCTAGATCTTCTATACTTGGCACGTTCACTCTGTCACCAACGATAAAAAAGTATATTTCATTTACTGTGCTTGTAATAACGACCCAACAATGACAGTATGGTAGGAATCACTGCTAATTAGTATTTACTAGTCATTATGCTCAATATTATACATACACCATTTTATTTCAGTTTTATATCAACTTAATGATAAGTGATTATATATTATTTCCCCTTTCAAGAGGATAAAATGAGCCTTAGCTATTTAATGCTATTTAAATGTAACCTTAGCTTAAGGTTACATTTAAACCAACACAATCAATGTCAAGAGCCTCAGCTCTTACTAATGAGATTAGGAGGTCAGGGGAGCAAATAGAGGAGATTGCTGGTACCCAGGCTTTCAGTGCAGGTAGGTTTGCTAGAGGTGATTTATTAGCAAACTCATAAGGGAAAAGGAAGAGTTAGTTACAAAAACAAGAGAAAAAGAGTGGGAGTATGAAGTCCATAAGCAATCTCTAAAATCCCTCATGATTTCGCAGAGTAATGTGTAATTTCGGCTTTTTCTGGGTGCACTAAATAAAGTTGCTGAGTTGATAAGATTGCATTATAGACCACATGAAAATAATAATACTAATAATAACAAAAGCCTCAGCCATTTATTAAACATACAATAACTTTAGGAGGCAGACATTATTATTATCCCCATTGTACAGATATAGGAGAGAGAGGTAAAGACAAGTTAAAATAAATTGCTCGGTGTTACCTAGTTGGTGAGCGGCAGGGCCGATTTTCAAAACAAGTCATTTTGATTCCAGGCTCATGCCCTTAATCACTGCACTGATTTGCCTTACATTGTTCCTCCTTGAGTTTAGTGTAATAAGTCTCAGAGCAATGGTGGCCTGGCCCAACTCAGTCCCTACCCAGGTGATTGCCCATGCCTTGAATTCAAACTCTCCAAAGGTGAGGACATAATGGGTTTACAGAATCAGCTTCTGTCTGCCTTGGAGCCTCCTGTGATGGAGCCCACTCCCCCAAGTTCATATATTGAAGACAATTGTGAGTGTGACTGTATGTGGAGGCAGGGTCTTTAGGAGGTAATTAGGTTAAATGAGGTCATAAGGAGATTTGCAGATGACTTCCTTCTCTCTGTGTCCTCATATGGTTGAGAAAGAGAGAGATCATTCTCTTCCACTTCTTACAAGGTCACAGACCAGATTATGGCCCTTCCATCCTGACCTCCAAGACAGCTCCAGTACCAGAGCACAAAGTATACTAAGCTATAAAATATGGCCCTCCTGTCCCACCCCCACTAATGGTCTATCCTAGTTGCCAGGCACTTGTTTGGGTTGAAGTAAAATACTTGCAGGTTCCAAGTTGTTGGCAATACTTGCCAGCAACTTGTAACCCATGAGCTCATGTCCACAGATAGAGCTATAGTGTTCTTTGGAGCTGGGGAGGGCCTCCTGATGGCCCCCAAAAACATCTTTCCAGCTAGTCCTGTAGCATCTGGGCAATCCACTGATGGTGTGGTATGAATTATGGACACAAGACTCAAATCTGTTTGAATTTTCCTATGAAATTCTGATATGAATTTTTCTATTGCATTTATTATAAAAATCCAACTTATGGGGGCACCTGGTTCAGGTCATGATCGCAGGGTCCTGGGATCAGGTCCCGCATCTGGTTCCCTGCTCAGTGGGGAGTCTGCTTCTCCCTATCCCTCTACTCCTCCTGCCTGCTTATGCTCTGTCTCTCTCAAATAAATAAGTAAATTCTTTTGTAAAAATTTCAACTTACTTTAAGGGAAAAAAAAAGAACTAAGCAAAAGATTTTCTATTGGGTTGAAGAACATCATGAAGTCAATGAGAAGATTAGATATCATACAGAGGACCAGGAAGCTCTCGTGATAGACGACAGTCCTCAGAGGGTACAAACTCTGTGTTTGGCAGCAACGCTCTGCTGTTTGTAAAGATGCAAACGGGTCTACCTTTTCTCTGGGGGATAGAGACCTTCACAGAGACTAAGAAGAGAGTCACCAAAAATTTCATTTAATAGAGTGATGATAGTTTATCTTTAAAGGCAGTCGCTATCTCACTCAAAGAGCCATCAAAATATTTCCAATTCCAAGTGACTGGGGCCAAGGACAATTTAAAGGCATCTCAGAAGCCTATAGAACTATGTCAGAGTTGATGGAAATGCTCAGCTTCAGGAAAGCATAAAACTCTTTGCCAGAGAAGATGCTGAATGGCAAGAAAGAATGTGGAAGGTAAAGAAACAGAAAAAAAAAGATACTTAAAAACTTCCACACACAATGGGAACTGGTCATAAATGATAAATCACCCTCTGACTGAAACTCTCCTGAGGATGATAAATGTGATTGTCTCTCATTAGAGAAGATCACATTGATGGGACCAACTTGAAATTAGAGAAAAAAGAAAAATGAGAATTTAAATATTAAAATACTTTAAAAATTACGTGAAGGCAGTCAAGCGAATGAAACAAAGTTCAAAGTTTCAAACTGGGACAGCATCTTTACAGTGTGAAATGCACACTTTGAAAATGTGATTCAAAAGCTTCAGCTGAGAGCCCCGCAATGGTGCTTCAACTATACCGTGAATATGTCAGGCAGCATCTCATCAATTGATGGGGAAATTTATACCTTAAGATGGAGCAGAATGCGTAGAAGAGAAAGCAATCTGAAGATGAAGGCAGAGATAGGAACAATGTGGCCACAAGCCACGGAATGCTGGCAGCCAGCAGAAGCTGGAACAGGAAGGAGGGAATTCTCCCCTAGAGCCTCCATGGAAAGCGAGGCCCTGCCATCTCCTTGATTTCTACCCAGTGATACTTATTTCTGACTTCTGGCCTCCAGAACTGTAAAAGAATACAATTTCTGCAGGTTAATGGAGAAAGGGGGCAGGGAAAGAAACAGAATAGAAACTTCCCAATCTTCTTGAAAACATCAACCTTACACATTGAACATTTGGCAGTAAGATGGCCAGAGACTTGGAGATAGAATTGGAAATATCTATTTCTCTTATGACAAAAAGTCTGAAGAACATTTGCCTAACAGCTCTGTTGACTGACAGAAAGCTCCATGATCTAAGGGAAGAAAATGGTCAAAATGACTCAGAGCTTAGGACCCAGCTTTTGCCAGTGACCTTTTGTATCTGCTAGTCCCCAGGCAGCCCTGGGCAGTGACCGGAGAAGATTAGGGAATTCCCCACATCCTCAGGTCCACAGGGAGAGGGAAGAGATCCAGGGTAACATATAGGTCTGAGTCACGTTTACAGCAGGTGAGTCTGAACATCCATATGCATGGGGGGACATCTCATGGGGTTTTCCTTTTTTTTTTTTTTAAGATTTTATTTATTTGACAGAGAGGGAGCAGGAGAGCACACCAGGGGGAGTGGCAGAGGAAGAAACAGGCTCCCCACCAAACAGGTAGCCTGATTTGGGCTCGATCCCAGTACCCCAGGACCACGACCTAAGCCAAAGGCAGTTTCCTAACCAACTGAGCCACCCAGGTGCCCCGGGGTTTCTTCCCTTTAAAGTAATTTTGATTACTTTAAATAATCAGTTCAGTTGGTTAAGCATTTGCCTTTGGCTCAGGTCATGATTCCAAGGTCCCGAGATCCAGTCCCGAATTGGGCTCCTTGCTCAGTGGGGAGAATGCTTCTTCTGCCTCTGCCCCCTCCCTCCTGCTCATACTGTCTCTTTTGCCCTCAAATAAATGAATAAATAAATAAAACCTCCTAAAGTAATTTTGATTCAGCTCTTTTGAGTGTTAACTGTTGCCCTATAGCTAATGATGCACATTCTCTTTCAAAGATTTTGTATACAATAACTCCTAAGACAGTGATTCCCAAATATAGATGATTGAAATATAATTCTTATCAATATATTATTTTCATTTCATTGGACCTTCTAGAATTAGATTATATAAGTATTGTATTTCTAAAGGAGTACATTGGCCCATAATTACTTTAGCCATACTTGAAGTTTGACATGACCAGCTGGAGGTATTTGCAGCATTAAAGTCTATTTCTCTATATATCAAGTATACTAAAAAATCTGTAACTTAGTATTTACTTTAATAATTGGTCATGGTTTAAAAGTAACAGAACCCCCTCCCCCGCAAAACACAAAACAGCAAAATCCTAGCAAAACTGATTAATGTTTTGTTTCTTCATTCTCTTTAAGAATTTTCCTCGTTTTGGGGGTGCCTGGGTGGCTCAGTTGGTTAAGTGTCTGCCTTCAGCTCAGGTCATGATCTCAGGGTCCTGGGATAGAGCCCCACATCAGGATCTCTGCTCAGTGGGGAGTCTGCTTCTCTCTCTCCCTCTGCCCTCCCACACCCCCTCCCTCCATGCTCAAATGTGCTCTCTCTCTCTCTCACAAATAAACATATAAAGGAATTTTCCTCATTTTTTAACATATGCTTATCTTTGGCAGAATGCATCCATTGTCATTTGGTTAAGTTTTTTGCCCAAGCCCCAGCAAAATATATTAAGTTGTTTATTGGTTTCAGTAATAATTTTATAGACCAATTTAGGGGAGTTGAGTCATAGCCGCAGGAGAACATACATATATATTTAATTAAGACTTCTTTTATATATTCTTTAGCATTTTTTTATCCATGTGCTCCATGTTTATTTTTAGACTTGCTTTTAGATAGTTTAACTTATCAATACTTATGAAAATATAATACTTTAAAATGTTAATCTTTGTTTCCTTCATTTGGGGGAAATTTTCTTTCCTTGACTTAGACTCTTTGTGTAATTTGGGATGTATTTTCTCATAGGTTGATATTAAAGAATGAAATTATTTGTGGCTTTGATTTTTACAATTTTATGAAGTTTACAAAGGGCACATATGGCACACACAGCTAGGTATAGGCATATCAGAAGTACCCAGTACACAGTAAGGAGGGCACTTGCTGGGATGGGCACTAGGCACTACAGACAACTAATGAGTCATTGGATGCTGCGTCTAATACTAATGATGTACTACTATATGTTGGCTAACTGAACATAAAAAAAAATTTTTTTTAAAAAGTACACAGTGACCATGTGAGGACCAAGGAACCTTTCCCTGTTACAGCACCTTAACCAGTAGAAAGACAACTGGGATCAAATCCTCCTTAACCTTCTTACCCTTTGCAGTGCTGGGAAGCTGAACCACAAATAAGATTTTGGTTCCTGGGTATCAATCACCAATGTGGCTGCTGCCCAAAGCTTTTGTATTTTTCCTTTTAAAATAACAAATTCCCTCCATTAAATGTACGCTCTTTGTGTAGAGCTCTGAGAGTTTCTATGACATGATGTGTGTACCTGCCTCTCTCAGCAAGGTACAGAGCAGGAATCTCACCGCAGAATGTACCTCTTGTTAATTTAAATTCAATGGATCCCCTACCCTTGCTAATCTGTTCTTTGGTCAGAGCGTATTTCCATTGCAGTAATGACATGTAAATGACATCTAACAGTGTGTAGCCATTTGAATCTGTCTTCCTTCACACAGCATAGTACTATTAAGGAGATTAATCCTTATAAAAATGCCATATTCACTTTATAGCTCTAGTGCTACCTGACCAGCAACATCTCTTTCCAAACACAGCCTGCCAGTGTCGCTTATTTGTAAGAAATAAATCATTTTTAATGTTGGAGCGAGACATATAAAGTTTATTAAAATACAGCTTGACAATTACTCTGCAAGTATGGATGAAGATTAATGGGTACGACGACGAAAGGGCTGAGAGCAGTGAATGTGACACTCTAGAGATGACTTCCTTTTCTTGGCATGGAATTTATAACTCCTTTATCACTTATTTCAGCTGAATCATGAAGAGGAACTTGTCCGTAAGAAACAGTGGCAAAGGCAGTTTAGGCAAAGAAAACAGTGTGAACAAGGGTATGGCATTGTGAGAACACGTAGTACATTTTGATGTCACAGTGCAATACAGCGTGGTTACAGAAAACAGTGAGCATCAATCTCAATTTCCTAAACCAAATACAAGACCTCTTTACCATCTGATGGTCTGTAGTCTGGATAGCCTATCACTGAGTTACATCATGCTAAGCGAGTATGTAACTGGAATTGTACTGTCACCTGAAAAACAATGACACATTTTTTGGTAATATAATTAATTACTGAGCATTTTGTTGACCTGTGTTGGTTCATAAATTGGCCTCCATGCAAAGAGGGCAAGGAGAGAGTGAAGAAAGAGGCAGGCCACTCCAGAGGGCAAGCTTAATAAGCAAGAGAACAAGGCTTGTCTTGGGTGTACCCCCTAGAATCTTAAAAGGTGATCGAGTGGTCTTAACTGGGTTCAGTCACATAGAACAGCCTGATTGTCTCAACAACACATTACTCCCTCAAGGCTGCGTCCTTGGGACAGTCCCAGCTATGGAAACGGCGAGTAGATCATACATTCTAAGGACAGAGGAAGAAGTGAGGAGCCACGGGTTCAGTACTCCTGTCAGCCAGTGGTCTGTCCTCTTGATGCCCCCCTCCAACAACTTCGCAGGCAGACAGAGCCGATTGGCAGTGATTATGTATCAACTTAGGGTTTTTCCTTTTGTTTTTAAATGCTTGAGGGTGGGGAAAAAAATAGAGGACTAAGCAGCTGAGTTTTCAAACAGGTTATCTGGTACCAAAGCCTAGTCTCTCTCAGCTGGGGTTGCAGAAGCAACTCTGTCTTCTGAGACCAATAAAGGGCCTTATTCCTAACTCTCATGAACCTACTGACCTACCGTTCCTCATCATTCTTCGTCAGCACAATTCATACTATTATCATTTCAATTTTATTTATTATTTGTTTGTTTGTTTAAAGATTCAGAGCGAGCCAGCACAAGTGGGGGAAGGGGCAGAGGGAGAGAAAGAAGCCGACTCTCCGCTGAGCAGGGAGCCCGTTGCGGGTCTTGACCCTAGTTCCTCTCTGCAATTTCTAGAACTGCTAAGGCATCCCCAAACAGCTGCATTCAGCGAGGTGCTTGGCGCTCAGCCCCACACGGGGAGCCTTCCCTGAGCTTGAGCGCGGGCCGTGGGGTGCGAGAGCGACAAACAACCAGCAGGAGGGGCTGGCGGGCGGGCTGCGGGCCTGCGGGCGGGGGTCGCGGGCAGGGGTCACGCAGGAGCCCCGCGCAGCCTCACTTGGCTGCTCCGGCCATGGGCCGATTAAACCGGGAGCCAGGACCCCTGGCCAACCCGAAATGTAGCAGGGACGGCGGGGAAGCCCGGAGGTGGATCCATCCTCCCTGTCTCCGCGGCCTGGGCTCTGTGACATCTTTGACTCCTGCCCCGGCCGCAGCAGCGATTGGCGGAGCCTGGCCGAGGTCACCGGCAAGGTCGGAGAGGTAGGAGACCGAGTGGGGCGCAGGGCGCCGCCTGGTGTGCAAATCGGGGGTTTACTGGCAGGCGACAGGAGGACTGTCACGGGGCGTCTTTTATGGACGGCTGGATGTTGAGATTGGTTTTGACCCAGGCGCCGCTCCTGCCTTTGCAGTGATCCCTTTGCCCTCGGTGATTTTAGTTTTCCCGGCGGTGGTGGTTGCCTCCTTGCGGTCTTGTGTTTTTTTCCTCTGATAGCCTACTCCTTAAAATCTCTTTAATAAAATCTGTGAGAAACTTCTGCTAGATCCTGAAGGCATCCTAGTGGCGGAACTTCTACTTCTCAAGAATAATCAGTCACTGATTCTGTTACAATCCCTTTTGCTACTGTAAATTAGATCTCTGTTGTGGAAAGACCCTCCCGCCCTCAACTCCTTTAAGCTAGCCAAAGAAAACCTGGCCTAATACACAGAGCAGCAACAGTGTTCCGTAGTCATTCCTACTTACTGTTCAGTAGTTATACAGAATATTAAAGTTACTTTGTAATTTTCCAAATACTTTTAGGTTTTACAAGTTTAAATCTGTCATGTATGGGAAGTATAATTATCTACAGCTTTAAAAAGGTTAAGTGCAAGACTTAACTGTTTAGGATATGATCTTGTCTTTTTATTGGCTTACTGATTTTAGTCTATTCTATTAAGGTCAGTTTGATTTGTAAAAATAGGAAGCGAGCCTCTAACCCACCACACAATTTAAAAATTGAATATTAAACCCAGTTTATTAGATCATATCCTGAAAAACCCCTGAGTACAAGTGCTTTCCATTTTCTCCAATAGAAATACCATGTCTTCATAAAGAATGTTTAAAAGTGGATTTATGTAATATAAAATATGCATTTATTGTAAATAGACAAAATATTTTGCAAGAAAATGTTTGACCCACGTTTAAAAAGAAAAGAGACGTTAAAGTTTTTTGTATTTTTACTATAGACCACATACCTCCTTTTCAGCGGTCACGTAAATAGTAATGGCACTCTCTAAGACAAATATTATCACCAGGTTCTAAGCGCCTCTGAAAGGAAAGTGGATAATATCCTTCTGTTTAATTGAGTAGAGATACAGGGGGAAGTGAGAAGAAAAATATTTATTGAGTACCTTTTATATTTAGCAAGCATCATAAGAGCATTAAAATATTCAATTAAGTGGGGTGCCTGGGTGGCTCAGTGGGTTAAAGCCTCTGCCTTCGGCTCAGGTCATGATCTCAGGGTCCTGGGATTGAGCCCCACATTGGGCTCTCTGCTCAGCGGGGAGCCTGCTTCCCTCTCTCTCTCTCTGCCTGCCTCTCTGCCTACTTGTGATCTCTCTCTCTCTGCCAAATAAATAAAATCTTTAAAAAAAAATAAAAAAAATAAAATAAAAAATATTCAATTAAGTAATCCTTATTAAACTGGGAGATAGTTTCAGTTAGAGTCATTTACAAGTCTCTAGCACCAGAAATATAGAAGATTTATCATTGAGATGTGTTATTAGAGAACACCTTGGTTTCACAGTATGTGCAAGCAATAATGGAGTCAATGTCTTTTTATATTGTGATAGTTGCTTTAACAGAGTATTATCATGGAATTATAACTGATACTTCCTTTTAGTATCAAAATAAAATAATAAAGATAATAAATTTTTATTGAAATCTCAACTCAGACCATTATGGGAACATTTGTATGGGGAATAAGCTATGTTTCATTTGTTCTCCTGCAGGAGAAGCTGCATAGAGGAATTAACTATAAGTCAAAAGAGGAGGAGTTAGTTAAAATGGTTAACATATTTCTAATTGTAAGACATATTCTGAAGACATACAGCAGGCACTGAGGAAAATTCTCTTACATGTTTTCACTTAAGATTTTTTTTGTTTTTATTTGTTCACATGTAAGGAGTTAATAGTGTTCTTGTCCTTTCTTTATTGTATATTTCTTATGGTTTTTTGAACAGTTAGCCCAAAAATAATATATGACATTATTAAGTATTTGCAATCATCACAATCCTAGTTTACACACTAGTACTATCTTAGAATTTATTCAAACATGGTCAGAACTAATAGAGACTTGAAAGCAATCTTCATCTATTTTTCTCCTCCCTTGTACATACCTACCACAATGAAGATGCAGTTAAAATATCCCAGATCTGAGGCTTTACATTAGAAAGTGAGTAGAATTAGCACAAAGATATTAAGTGGCAAACTAGTTGTTTTGCTCCCCTTTAAAAAAAATATATATATGTGTGTGTGTATATATATATATATATTTCTAGGTTATTTTGTACTATCAGTAACAAAAACATTTTCTCTCTTGTCTAATCTCTCATGTTTACATGTGGATGCCATTTGTAATAGAATATAAAATTAAGGAGCTATTTTGTTGTATTCCATAACGGGATTTTTTTGTATAAGTTTCTTCTGTGTCAGAGGGCACAGATGGGTCCTTTTTGGATATGTCGTAACAGTGTAACTATCCATGTGAAAATGTAGTTTTCCAAAAATGTAGATATTTTTGATGACTAGAATTATACTGTATTATATGATGAAAAGTAGAGTGTATTTAATGCTGCAAAGGAAGTTTACTTTTGGCATTCATTTATTTATATAATTTTACGTAGTATTAGAGTTTCTGTAAACTTGGCCATTAAAGCAAGCTTTTGAACCTTTTAAATTTACATTATATTTCACAAAGCTTTTGAGTCTCAACTTCCTGAAGAATCCCGACTGGTCTTACCAGAACAAAGTGCCAATGGTTTTGGTTTTGAACCCACAAGTTCTTATAAGTAGCAGTATGTTTGATACACTTTTTCTTCTTTATAGTTCTTCATCGTATTCTGTGTTCTGTGCATTTAGAGTTTGAATTTATGTCTTCTGCCATCTCAGTGAACTGAATGAACAAAATGCATTTATTAATTCCACTTGTATGTTGAGCACCTGTTGTGGATTTGTTCCAGAGGAAAATAGACAGGAATTGGGAAAAAAGAAAAGCAATGAAAATTATCCAAATGTTCTGTTTTCAGGAAAATGTATAGCTAAATGAGGAAAGTAAAATGATACATGTGACTATTGAAAAATTTGATATTGATAGTTTAGGACTTTTAATTTGTGCTCCTGTTGTTGCTGCTGTTTTAATGTTAGGGTTATTCAAGACAGAGCCCAATTTAAATGGAAAAGGAGCTGGAAAGAACTTGTGACAAGGGACACCTGGGTGGCTCAGTGGGTTAAGCCGCTGCCTTCGGCTCAGGTCATGATCCCAGCGTCCTGGGATCGAGTCCCACATCGGGCTCCTTGCTCAGCAGGGAGCCTGCTTCTCCCTCTGCCTCTGCCTGCCACTCTATCTGCTTGTGCTCACTCTCGCGCTCTCTCTTTCTGACAAATAAATAAATAAAAATCTTTAAAAAAAAAAAAAAAGAACTTGTGACAATTTTAGAGATAAGAAAACTTCTCAAATTCATATAGTGTGTTGATGTTGGAAAAGGGTTAGAATCATATGAACCCAGTAGTCTCAGTAAATGGTTGTTGACTGATTAATTGATTAAAATTGTTAATTTGTCAAATCTGTTAAGTAGCCAATCCAATTTGAGTGAAACAGATGAACATATGGATTTTTTTTGCAGTCTAATTTAGCCAGTCTACCTTTATTTATTTTCTTTTTTAAGATTTTATTTATTTATTTGACCCAGGAAGAGCAAGTGAACAAGAGGGAGAGAGAGAGACAGAGAGCAAGCACAAGCGGGGGCAATGGCAGGCAGGGAAGAAGCAGTCGCCCCGCTCAGCAAGGAGCCAGATGTGGGGCTCAATTCAGGGCCCCTGGGCTCATGACCTGAGCTGAAGGCAGGCACTTAACTGACTGAGCCACTCAGGTGCCCCCAGTCTACCTTTAGATAAAAAGAATGCTTATCACCATCTTAATATTGTTATTCTAAAATTCTAAAACTCAACCATTATCCTTGATCTTCACCTTTAGTAAACTTTGTTTCTATTTAGCTGCCTTATTCTCTGTGTGGATTTCTTATAATGGGAATTTCTTTAAATGTTGTTGGTTTGTGGGCTCAGCAAAAAAGGATAAGCATCACGTTTCTTTATGCTATGTAGTTTATGGACTATAATTGTAATGAACATTAATCAAAAGAAAGAATATGGTTATGTACGACTTGATTAATACATGAATTTATTTCCTAACATTACTATCAATATAAAGTAGACTTAGCAATAACAATTAGGCTCATGCTTCATATAACTGAGGTGTTAATAAGTCAATGAGAAATGGGACTTGACTTTAGTATAACAATTCAGGGACTGCTGCCTTGATAAGAATAGCTTCCCGTGTGGAGCCTGGGTGGTTCAGTTGCTTAAGCGACTGCCTTCAGCTCAGGTCATGATCCGGGATCGAGTCCCGCATTGGGCTCCCAGCACCATGGGGAGTCTCCTTCTCCCTCTGACCTTCTCCCCTCTCATGTTCTCTCTCACTGTCTCTCTCTCTCTCTCTCAAATAAATAATAAAATCTTTAAAAAGAAAAAAAAAGGTAATATTACAAAAAAAAAAAATGAATAGTTTCCTGGTTCTCTGATGGTGGAAATATACCTTGTTGTTGAAAGGGGAAAGAGGGAGAGTAGAGTATCCTTCCAAACTGTGAAGGCACTTTGAGACTGAAAAATGAAGCAAACCACTCCATACCACTTACACCGAGTTTCATTCAGGGTAACTTACTGGCAGTGGTGGCGGGGACAATCCAGGAGCTGCACAGCTATTCTCGGCCCATGGACACCTTAATCCACGGACTTTATAGAGCTAGGAGTGTTTCAGTGAAGTCTAAGGGCAATTATCTAAGGTCGGGCCTTCTGGGCACCCGTCCTCTCTATTACTTATCCAAAATGGAGACTTCTGTACACCACTTTAGGGAAGATCAGAACAAGCCTTCCTGAATTCTGGTCAGGGCATACATTAATCTCCAGGGTCCTGGAAAATATACCCCTGAGGGAGATCATTCTGTGGGCATGAACAAGAGGCAAGTCCAAAGATAAGAGTCAGTGCTGTCAGCACTCCCACAACTTGGGCCTTGTGAGAAAGCTTATCCTCAAGAAGTAAGTAAGGATGATAGTAATGAATGTTACATTTATTTGGATTCTGAATACAGACCCAACACAAAATGCTAGATTTCCCTTTGAACTAGTAACTTAAGAAGAATGCCCTAGAATTGTCAAGACATGGCCTAGAAGGGACTGGTTATGCTGTGTTTGCCAAAAAATCAAATTGAGAAGAGTCTAGCCCACCAGAATGTCCTGCCTACAGTGAAAAGAGGAGAAGTTGATAGCACAAGCTACTTCTTTCCTCATCACACCCTAAATATGTGTATATATACAACTGTATCTGTATCTTTTTTGTTTCCTTCTTTGGAGCTTGGTGTTAATGATTGCCCCTGACATGTTTTTTTCTGTATAGAGTAGCTTGTATCAAATAATAAAATTAGCTGCTTGAAGGCATCAGAGTGTACTGAAACAGCTAGGACAGGAGGGACCAAGATCCTGAAGAGAAGAAAGTGTACTGAAAGTGATGAAGTTCTAGAATATAAGTGAGGTTTGGTGGGGTGGAGTCCAGAGCAGATGACCAAGAAAGAATTCTCGAGACATCTTTGGTGCAAAATAGTGGTTTATTTAAAAAAGGGGACAGGACCCATGGGCAGAGAGAGCTGCTGCCTGGAGGTTTTGAGGGGTGGCAGGTTATGTATGATAGGGTTGAGGGAGGTAAGGAAAAAGGGAGGTTTCAATAGAACTTTCCTATACTAAAGAGGACCTACAAGATACCAAATACCAGAGGCCTTGCCACTTTCAAGGTAATTTTTCTCTTTTTAGCAAGCTATTAACATGAAGATGGTTGGGAGATTCCTAAAGATTGTCACATATGTCCCACCCAGGAGTGAGGGTAGGGGAAGGTTGCAGGGTGTCTGCTTTTGCTTTGTCCTCAGCCAGACTTCTGTTTCCTCATCAAAAATAGCTCTTTGGGATGCCTGGGTGGCTCAGTTGGTTTGGTCACTCTTGATCTCAGCTCAGTTCTTGATCCCAGGGTTGTGAGTTCAAGCCCTGCACTGTGCTTCATGCTAGGTGTGGAGCCTACTTTAAAAAAAAAAAAAAAAAGGTATACTATCAGTATACCATCTGACGTGCCATGAATATGAAGAAGGACAACTCTCATGCATTGCTGGTTGAAATACAAATTATTATTGCTTTCTGAGGAATTCATTGACAAAATTAGACCAGTTTTTAAATATAGTCTTGAGTAAGCATTTTCTCATCTAAATACAAATTCCACAGATATAAAAAGTCCATATTAAGGGTATTTGGAAGAGATCTTTATAACAGATGTAGGTTTGAAATAGATTAATTTTAGTTTGATCCAGTTCAGTTCAACGATGTTTTGGTCATCAGTGTTAAACATAAGTTAGGCATTGGGTTCATTGGGTTCATTGGGTTCTGAAGATGAATAATAAGCAAGATTCTTCTCCTTATGGAGCTTAGAGCCTAGCGGGTGAAATAAAACTTGAAACAGATAAAATTTCAACACAGTAGATAAAAGCAGATGTATTGGAGATGAGAACAAAGTTTGTTTTCATGGGGTCTACGTGTGAAGCAAGAAGTATGAGTAGCTGAAGCGGAGGATATACACACACCCAGATCATGGATGAATGTATACATTATAAATGAGCTAAGACTTGGTCATGTTGAGGGCAGTTTCTTATTATATGAAACTGAAGCCCAAGCAAAAGGTTGGGACTTAGAGAAACACATTTGTGCTTCAGTAGATATGGAAAACAGATAAAGCATCAGAGTTGATGGATAATGTAAAAATATTATACATGGGCAAAGTGAGAGCAATAGGCCAAGGAGAGAAGTTAACAACATCATTGAGTAAGAATTAGCATTGCAAGAAACCTTTCATGAAATAGAAAAAGAAAAGAACAGGAGATGCCAAGAGCACTTTCAGAGTTTATTGCTGTGTTCTGTCTTCGAGAATCAGGTAAAAAATTTTGATGAAAACATAAGGTTCTTGGGGGCACCTGGCTGGCTCAGTCACTAGAGCATGTAATTCTTGATCTCTCAGTCATGAGTTCAAGCCCCACCCTGGGTGTAGAGATTATTTAAAAATAAAATCTTACGGGCATCTGGGTGACTCAATTGTTAAGCGTCTGCCTTCAGCCCGGGTCATGATCCCAGGGTTCTGGGATCCAGCCCTGCATCAGGCTCCCTGCTCCACGGGAAGCCTGCTTCTCCCTTTCCCACTCCCCCTGCTTGTGTTCCCTCTCTTGCTGTGTCTCTCTCTGCCAAATAAATAAATAAAATCTTTAAAAAAAAATAAAATCTTAAAAAAACACAAAACATAATGTTCCTTTCCAAAAAGTCTTTATGTAAAATCCAGCATACAGAATAAATCATACGTTGTATTTTTTATTAGATGGTAATTCCTAAAGATTAATATAAAACAATATACTATAATGGAACACTCAATATTAACTAGTAGTATTTAATATAACACATAATAAATATGAACTAATACTCATTAATATAAGAAAAATAATCAGCATTTATATTAACGCCATTAGGCATGGCTGGGAGTTTTCTTTGGTAGTTAAAAAGGGAAGAAAGAGGTCTATTCCAAGGCTTCATTTTATTGAAAGTCTATCATTAAAGCCCTGTTCAACATGACATTATTTGTAATAAGTACCATGTTTCCCCAACATTTTTTAATACTCTTGTAGAAAATGACATTCATTTGCTTACACATTTTGAACTGTAGTTTCTTCTTGTTCGGCATTAAGCAGGTGTCAAGTAGTGAAGGTGTCGCAGAGATACTCAGTGTGTCACTTGTTACCTGCTAGGCAGAGTCTCCTATATGACTTTGGTGGACTTGCATGTTCAGTGACCTATGTGGTGAATTACAATCTCATCCCCTCCCTTTTTAGAAAGAGCCACATAAACCTATGGTGGGTGTTTGTTTTATTGCAAAAGAATACACAAATGTATATTTCTGATCTATGTGATAAATTTGGGAGAAATTTATTCTTTAGACACAAGGGAAAAAGCATATATATTTATAATCATGCTTACCCAATGAACCTGATTAGGCCTATACTTTCTCTTTTCTCACTATCTCACACTCAATTTTTTACCTCTATCTAAAATTTAGTAATACTTCAGTTCATCAGGTGATTACTGTATGCAGGGGTGAGGATAATGCTTTCCATTTACTATATCATTTCATCATCACCACAGACTTGTGTGATAGGCATTTATAACTATTATGTTAGAAACAGACAAATTGAGACATAATAGGACCCAGAGCTGGAATTCTGGAAAGTTCTGTCCAGCTTCAAAGTCCAGGCATTTAACTGCTGTAGGATTAGCTCAAACCTCTTCTCGAATCAAAGATAATATGTTATCAAACTAGCATTTGGTTACTGAGGTCGTAGAACCATATGTCAGACTTAACCCAAGTTGTGAAGATTTCTGATTCTCCATTCCCTCATCTATACCCTCTCGAGTCGAGATTGCTAATTGGCAGTTGCCTTAACCAGATCTTTCTTTTTTAGATTTTATTTATTTGTTTGACAGAGAAAGAGAGCACACATGAGCAGGGGCAGAGGCAGAGGGAGAAGCAGGCTCCCCACTGAACGAGGAGCCTGATGTGGGACTCAATCCCAGGACTCTGGGATCATGACCTGAGCCAAAGGCAGCCACTTAACCAACTGAACCACCCAGGTGTCCCTCAACCAGTTCTTTCTTTGGCCAGAACAAGGTTGTTGTTGTGTCTAATTTTTTAATTACAACTTATTATTAAATTAATTGCAGCTTAAAAATTAAAATGTACTATAAAAAAAGAAAAGGGTAAAAAAACATTTTTTAGTTTTTCTTGAAACATCTGACAAAATAGGACCACATTCCAGTCAGCTGGGATGGACTGTTCCCTTTAAATTGCCAATGTACTTTCGACTTCCTAAGTCCTACTTCTTTCAGTTGCCTTGCCCTGAACAGAAGTCAGCCATTTACATCTTGGGCACCACCTGTGTGGTCATCTAAGGATTCATTGGGGCCTCATGTCATATTTTCCAAACTGCTCTCTGCATAGGTGGCAGGTAAGACTCCAGAATTCCCACACAATCATCCACCAAAGCCATTGTCACATGCAATTAACTTTGAATAAATCTTAACTAAGCTTAAAAACTATTTCCCCAAATACTTGAAATGTCTTATTTCTTACTTCTCAAATTCTCCTATGTATTTAATGTTCTTTCTAATTTGTTTTTAAAATTATTATTACTTCATAATACATTTATAAGTAATTATTTATAATTACATAACACAAGTTCATGAGTATAATCACTCTCCATTCTTTTGAAGAATTTCCCTTATAATTTTGGTATATTTAACCATCCAACACACATTTTAGGTTATTTTAGAGGACTGGCTTTTTTTTTTTTTTTTTTTAAAGTATACTCTACCCCCAGTATGGAGCCCAACACAGAGCTTGAACTCATGACCTGAGATCAAAACCTGAGCTGAGATCAAAAGTTGGACGCTTAACCACCTGAGCCATCTGTGCGCCCCAGAGGACAGACTTTTTTTTCCTTATTAACATATAATGTATTATTTGTTTCAGTGTACAGGTCTGTGATTCATCAGTCTTACACAATTCACAGCGCTCACCATAGCACATAACCACCCCAATGTCCATCACCAGGCCACCCTATCTATCCCTCCTCATGCCCCGTCAGCAGCCCTCAGTTTGTTTCCTGAGATTAAGAGTCTCTTATGGTTTGTCTCCCTCCCTGGTCCCATTTTGTTTCATTTTTCCCTCCCTTACCCCCACGAGCCCCTGCCCAACCTCTCAAATTCCTCATATCAGAGAGATCATATGATAATTATTTTTCTCTGACTTATTTCACTTAGCATAATACCCTCTGGTTCCATCCACGTCGTTGCAAATGGTAAAATTTCGGGGTTTTTTTTTTTTTGTTAGCTGCATAGTATTTCACATCTTCTTTATCCCTTCATGTGTTGGCGGACATCTAGGTTCTTTACATAGTTTGGCTGTTGCAGACATTGCTGCTATAAACATTCAGATGCACATGCCCCTTTGGATTACTACATTTGTATCTTTAGGGAAATACCCAGTAGTGCGATTGCTGGGTGATAGGGTAGCTCTACTTTCAACTTTTTGAGGAACCTCCACACTGTTTTTCAGAGTGGCTGCACCAGCCTGCATTCCCACCAACAGTGTAGGAGGGTTCCCCTTTCTCCGAATCCTTTCCAACATCTGTCATTTTCTGACTGGTTAATTTTAGCCTTTCTGACTGGTGTGAGGTGATATCTCACTGTGGTTTTGATTTGTATTTCCCTGATGCCGAGTGATGTGGAGCACTTTTTCATGTGTCTGTTGGCCATCTGGATGTCTTCTTTGCAGAAATGTCTGTTCATGTCTTCTGCCCATTTCTTGATTGGATTATTTGTTCTTTGGGTGTTGGGTTTGATAAGTTCTTTATAGATTTTGTGTACTAGTCTTTTATCTGGTATGTCATTTGCAAATACCTTTTCCTATTCTATCAGAAAAGATATTTTGGTTTTGTTGACTATTTCCTTTGCTGTGCAAAAGCTTTTTATCTTGATGAAGGAGGACTGACTTTTTAAAATGCTGCTTTGTGTCCATAAAAAAGGGCAAACTTTTATACTTCCTGAAATCATTCTTCATATATTCATATGCACTCTGACTGTAATTAAACTCTCCAGAATTAGATTAAACAAGGATTATATTTTAATTTAACTTATTGCTCCACCACTTACTTAAACCATAATTTAAATTTTACATGACCAGGTAGTCTGTAACAAAAACAACAACAACAACAAAAAGTCTATATTCAGAAGTGGTGGCATGCTCAGAAAGTGTGATCTGGAAGCGACTATATTGTGCTGCAAGGAAGTACTTGCTGAGTCCAGGTAATTCCAAGCTGCCTATTAAGGCTGGAGAGCCCTATTGTGATAGGAGACTCCAGAGAAATAGGCGGGAGTGCAGCCCCCCAATGAAGAGCCCTGCAAGCTATCTTATGGACAGAGCTAAAGGGACTGTTAAAGGGACTGCAGGACTGTTAGGAGGCTTGGGGATTGGGGGGGAGGGCACGAATGAAGACAGGTGAGTTCACATACTCATCAACACTAGGAGGGGCAGTGGTGAGCTATGCTAATGTATTGTCAGTAGGAAGGTGAGAAATGAATGGAATTCAGTGATATTAAAGAAAAAGACAAGTTTTTAAAAAATTTGTATTTATTTATTAACAGAGAGATAGAGAGCACAAGTAGACAGAGCAGCAGGCAGAGGGAGAGGAAGAAGCAGACAGCCTGATGTGGGACTCCATCCTAGGACCCTGGGATCCTGACCTGAGGCAAAGGCACCTTTGCCGACTGAGCCACCCAGGTGCCCTGAAAAAGACAAGTTTTTAAATGCAGTGGCTGCAGGGGCGAAATAGAGGCAAAGATGTCTTTTCTTCAGGCGGAAAAGAATGTGAAGAAACAGCTTCTCTGTGACAGGGCTTACTTCCGGTGCCCTGGCTTCAGTTTCTTGAGCATCTGTGGGCATTAGAGTGAGCCTGGTGGCCACACTCTCTTCCATTGTCAGTCTATCAACATTTCTGCCATTTGGAGCAGTGCTGGCTGCTGCATAGGCGGGGGCACTGTGGGCTTCCTCATCTCCACCTACTGACCGCAGCTTTGGAGAGAAGGTAGTGGGTCCTTCCAGTCAGTATATCCAAGGCAGCCTCTTGATTACTCACATTTCTGACACGGGCAGAGAGAGGAACCTGCTCATCAGGGCAGATCTTCTTGCCCTGAGATTCCTAGGACCCAGACTGAAGTCTTTTCCTCAGTCCTTGCAATGATTGCAGGAGCATCAGATTTCTCCATTAAATCCCTTTGAATTACAACATCACAGTGCCATTGGTTTTCAGCACCACAACTTAACTGACACAACTTTATCACTATTTTTAAGTGGCCCATATATTATTTATATCTGTTTCCCCTGTGATACCCAACCAATCATGACGTACAGACGAATTTAATTAAATGAAAAACATAATAAATATTACTATTTTGATTTCTTAGGAATTTCTCTCACAATTAGGAGATACAAAACATGACTGTGCTGCCAATTTGATAATCACTCTATTCTGCTGTTTTCCATGATTCTCATAATGAACAAGTCACGATGATTTATTAAAGCAAGCCTTTCACTGTTTAAGTAATCAGGTTTAAAGAGGACCATAAAAGGAGAATTTTTCTGCCAAGGACTCCTGGGAGTCTTCTTGTTTTAGAACCTGCTTCTAATGGTGAGCTATACATTTGATTTTAAGAAATGAAACATGAACCTAGTGATTTGTTTTTTGAAACCTTTATTTAATTCAGATAATGTCCTCTATCATCTACAAAATCCTTTTATTACAGTGCTTTGGTGGTATGTCTTTTTCATTACTGTCTGAAGTTGAAATTGCCACTCAATAAAAACAACTTGTAGCTCTAAGAAGAAACCAACAGGAAATTCAAGTTCCCTGAAGCAAGACGGGGGATTTTTCTGATAGTTAAAGGGGAAGAAAGGTCTTTTCAAAGGCATTATTTTATTGAAAGTCTCTCATTAAAACCATTGCTCAACATGATGTAATTTACAAGAAGCCATATGTTTCCTCAACATGACAATTTCTTTAGTGTCTTTTTGTAGTGAATTATATTCCTGTGTTTGCTTATTTTGAGGTGTAGTTCCTTCCTCATCTAGGGTAAGTGTTACAACATTAAACATGAAACCTAGATATATAATGTTTCACTACGACTTGGAAGACATGAATTGTCAGTGCTACCTATGTGGAGGGCTACATTCTCATTCCATTCCCCCTTTGGAAACTTCCAAAAGTACACAAAGTACACATTGTCCTTGTTGTTTTCTTGATTGAAAACTAATATAACTAAACAATTTTTATTTGTGTGATAAGACTTTTATTCATTCTGTAGACCCAGAAAGACAGAAATGTATATATGGACATAGTTACACTTAACCAATGAATTAGACCTATACTTTCACACTAATTTCTTATAAAAATTTTCATTACTTTGTAAAATTTAATAATAGCCCCATTAATCAAGTGACTACTGTATGTCAGGAATGGGACTAAGTGCTTTCCATTTACTATCCCCCTGAACCCTCACTACAACCTTGGAAAAGATGCAATTATCCCTTTATGCTACAGATGAAGAAGCTAAGATATAATAGGATCCAGAGCTGGGATTTCTAGAATAGGTCTGCCCAGCCACAAAGTCTCCTCTCTTAACCATTGCATGATCAGCCCATTTTCCCAAGTCAAAGACAATGTGTTAGTGAAAAGGACATTTGGACACTGAAGTCAAAGAACATATGCCAGCCTTACCAAAGTCATGATTTCTGATCTTCCATTCTCTTATCCATGAAATGAATGAGAACCTTGCTCCTGAGCAGAAGCTGCTGATCAGCAGAATTGTTTCTTTGGTCTGACAAGCAATGTTTTCTTTTGTTTGTTTGTTTTAAAGATTTTATTTATTTGACAGGTAGAGATCACAAATAGGCAGAGAGGCAGGCGGGGAGAGAGAGAGAGAGAGAGAAAGGAGGAAGCAGGCTCCCTGCTGAGCAGAGAGCCCGATGCGGAGATCGATCCCAGGACCTGGGGATCATGACTTGAGCCGAAGGCAGAGGCTTTAACCCACTGAGCCACCCAGGCGCCCCTTCTTTTGTTTGTTTTAAACTAGTTTCTGAATTTTAGAATTGTAGTGTTTAATAAATACAAAAAAAAAAAAAAATTGGGGCACCTGGGTGGATCAGTTGGTTAAGCATCTGCCTTCGGCTCAGGTCATGATCCCAGGGTCCTGGGATGGGGCCCCACATCAAGGCTCCCTGTGCAGTAAGAAATCTGCACCTCCCTCTGCCTCTGCTGCTCCCCCTGCTTGTGCTGTCTCTCTCTCTCTCTGTCAAATAAATAAAATCTTTAAAAAAAAAATAAAAGAATGGAAGAAGAAAAACTTTGCTTTTTAGAAAAAAGGAGAGATGACCCAGCAAAGTAGGCTGGAATTCTGTTAGTATAACAATCAACTGGTGGTAGCACCTACTTCTATATAATCGATGCAACTTCATGCCCTAGTCCCCACCTCTCCCAGTTGTCTTACACTGAACCATTGTCACATATTTATCCCTCCTGCCCTGCCTCTGTGGAATTCTGAGTGTGTACCCTTACCTCAAGCCATGTTTCCCAAACTGTCCTCTGCAGAGCTGGTGGGGAGTGCTTCAGGACTTTCACTCCATTTTCAGTTAGAGCCTTTGGACAAAATGTCTTAAAACATACTTAAAAATCATTGACCTTGGTGACTTCTCCAGCTCTAAAATAGGTAAATATTTTTAAACTGTTTTTATTAGTATACAGGTAAGAAAATATAGAAATTCTATGATAGGCTTAAAATATTCCAACAAAAAAGTAAGATCATATATTTAGAGATTAAGAAGGAAAGAAATTTACTATGTACATGCAAGTAGATAACAATACAAATAATATTTTAACTTCCTGTGAAAGATCTGCACACCATGGCCCACAAGTCAAATCTGATTGCAGTCTGTTTTGGGGGATACAGTTTTGTTGCAACACAGCCATACTGAAAAATTTACAATTTATCTATGATTGTTTTCACTTGACAGTGAAAGGAAAGTAGTGTCAACAGAGACTATGTTGTCTGAAAAATATTATATTTGTTCCTTTTTCAGAAAAAGTTTGCCAACCCTAGAGGAAAAGCTGGGCAACATCCATAGAGCAGAATGGTTCGAGCTCAGATAGGACTAAGTCATTATATAGATTTGCCAGTGTTAAGTGATGACTAAGACACTGTTCCTCCCCACTTAGACTACATATTCTGATTGGTGCATTCACTCTATCACAAAATACTGACTAGGATATTTCAATAAATGGTGCTTATTATTAATACAGATATATACAGAATATAGCTCTGTTACTTAGTATTTGACAGGCATTAGGCTACATATTATGTATAGATAAATATATAGTATATATATATATATGTATTTGTAATTTTATTTAATATTTATGCCATCACAATGATAAGCACTATTATATTATTTCCATTTTCCAGATAGTTTAAGTAGCAGGCTTAATGTCACCTTTAAACCTAGGGATCAGGGTGCCTGGGTGGCTCAGTGGGTTAAAGCCTCTGCCTTCCGCTCAGGTCATGATCTCAGGTTCCTGGGATGGAGCCCCACATTGGGCTCTCTGCTCAGTGGGGAGCCTGCTTCCTCCTCTCTCTCTGCCTGCCTCTCTGCCTACTTGTGATCTCTGTCTGTCAAATAAATAAATCTTAA
The DNA here is from genome assembly GCF_002288905.1 of Enhydra lutris kenyoni. Lineage (NCBI taxonomy): Eukaryota > Metazoa > Chordata > Mammalia > Carnivora > Mustelidae > Enhydra > Enhydra lutris. The sequence goes on along the minus strand of NW_019154100.1, from coordinate 13,987,908 downwards.
AAAAAAAAAAAATAAACCTAGGCATCAATGCAACAAGGTAGTTACAGGAGTATATATGGTAGGAGGGGGGAATTTATTTTTTTAAAAGATTTTATTTATTTACTTGACAGAGAGAGAGATCACTAGGCAGAGAGGCGGGCAGAGAGAAAGGGGGAAGCAGGCTCCCCGCCGAGCAGAAAGCCCGATGTGGGGCTCGATCCCAGGACCCTAAGATCATGACCTGAGCCAAAGGCAGAGGCTTAACCCACTGAGGCACCCAGGGGCCCCAGGAGGGGGGAATATTACCTTGCCTTCACTCTCAGAGAAATTTGCTAGAGGTGTTGTTGTATTAGCCAAATTATAAAAATTTAGAATAGGAGGGGTGCCTGAATGGTTCAGTTGGGTAAGTGTCCAACTCTTGATCTTGGCTCAGGTCGTGATCCCAGGGTTGTGAAGTCAAGCCCCATGTGGGGCTCTGGGGTGAGCATGGAGCCTGCTTGAGATCTTCCCTCTCTCTCTTCCTCTGTGTCTCCCCCGCTCCCAGGGTGTCTCTAACTGTCCCCCCGCCAAAAAAAAAAAAAAAAATTTTTTTTAAAACTTTACCATAGGAGGGGCACCTGGGTGGCTCAGTTAGTTAAGTGTATGCCTTCAGCTCAGGTCAGAATCCCAGAGTCCTAGGATGGAGCCCCACATCAGGCTCCCTGCTCAGAGGGTAGTCTGCTTCTCTCTCTCCTTCTGCCTGTCCCCCCTGCTCGTGCTCTCTCTCTCTCTCTCTCAAATAAATAAATAGATAAATAGAAAAATAAATAAAATAAAAACCCTTGGGGGAAAAAATAGAAATAAAGTGAAACATAGACGTATCACATGACCAGCAACTCCATTCCTAGATCTCTTTCTAAAATAATGAGCATACATGTACACACATTGACTTACACTAAGTTGATGACAGCATTATTTACATGACCAAAAAGCAGAAACAACCCCAAATGTCAACTGATGGCTAAACAAAATGCACCATATCCACACAATGGAATATTATTTGCCAACAAAAAGGAATAAAGTAAATAAAGGAATAAAATAAAATAGAGTAAGATAAAGCTACAACATGGATAATCTCAAAAAGTGGAAGAAGCCAGTTACAAAAGAACACATATATTCCATTTTTATAGGATGTCCAGAAAGGCAACTATATGGAAACAGAAAAGAAATTAGTTGTTGCTTAAAACTCTAGGTTGGGATGGAGTGCAACTCTAAGTTAGCATGAGATTTATCCTTAGAGTGATGGAAGTGTTCTAATACTAGACTGTGATGATGTTGCACAGTTCTGTAGATATGCTTACATTCATTAAATTACGCACTAAAAGCAGGTGAATTTTATGTTTATGTTTATAATAAAGATACCATAAAAATTACTTCGCATCTTATAAAATTTTGGTTTATTTTAAATTGGATTAAGTGTGATTGGGAAAGTTGGACAAAAGCTAAACTTACTGATATTTATTAGATTTTTTCATAAAAAATCCATTTCCTAAATAATGGAATTTCTGCTTTAATATTATCAAAGTTCCTTCTATAGTTGCAGAATTTAACTAATTATATATTGCAAGTTATAATTATGAGGCTCAAAATGCTTCATGATTTAGAAAGGGATGATAACATAAATCATATAAACAAAAATAGAAATGTTACATAGTTTTCCCACCTGCTACAACGTTTTATTTAAGTCTTCTAGAAGAATCTAAATAACATTCAATTATAATCATGATACTTACTAGGAAGATATTTCAGTTATAAAGGCATTTTATAATATGTACTTTGGAAGCAAACAGTAATACTTATGTATATGGATGGCTGTTGAAAGGGATAATATACACCTTTTCCAACTCCATTCAAAGGAACTTTAGTATTCTAATCTCATTTCTAAATCACATCATGGAAAAGATTAAGTTGAAACAAGTTAATTTCTTGATTAAAATAACTATTCATAAAAGCTATTTTTATTGTGTACAAGTGACTAAAACAAATCTTTGAAAAGTAATTTCTCAGTATTATATAAAGTATTGTGACCGACAAGATAGGAAAACTGCTTAGCTGGTAAATCTTATGACCCTATGTTGCAATTTATGTGGTTTTGCGTGGCTGGTGGAGGTGTAATCAATTTGTCAACCTCTGAGTATGAGTTTATGTCTCAAAGTAAATTCTGTCAGAGGTTAAGCTATTTTTACTCAACTGGACATTTTCAAAAAATCTCCTTCAAGCCAATAATGTTGAGATCTGTTTAAATAAAAGGTTTGCTTTCTGGCTGATGGGTGAAAGATCCATTCATTTTACTTGTTTTCTCCTATTGTGGCCAAATATATGTGATATAAAGTTATCATGTTAATCATTTTAAGTGTATAGTTCAGTAGGAATAAATACATTCACTCTATTGTGTAGCCATTACCACCACTCATCTCCTGAAGTTTTTTGTCTTTCCAAACTGATTATTGCCCCCACCCCAGTCCTTGGGAACCACCATTCTACCTTCTGTCTCTATGAACTTCACTACTCTAGGTACTTCACATACATGGAATCATACAGTATTTGTCCTTTGAACTGGCTTATTTCAATTAGCATAATGTCTTCAGGGTTCACCCATGTTTTGTATCAGAACTTCTGTACTTGTATCAGAATTTGTATTGTATTGTATCAGAATTTCTTTCCTTTTTAAAACAATAATATTCCATTCCACGCATATACCACATTTTGCTGACAGTTCGTCCATCAGTGGACACCTGGGTTTCATCCACATTTTAGCTATTGTGAGTAATGCTACTTCGAACATGGGTGTGGAAAGATTCATTATAATAACCAGCATTCATGCCAAGGCAGACAGCCCCCCCTCTCCGAGGTTTTCCACATTATTTCCTAGAGGCATGCCCACGATAAACACTATAAAATTCACAGTTAATGGATATTCTCAGTGAATTTTCTTTAATGTAGCACATCTCTAGTTCACTCCTCATTAAGAAAAAGGAACTTGCTAGTCTTGGGAGCAAGATATCTATTCCATTTAGTGTCTCTGTCTGGGAGCAGTAGCCTCCTGATACAAACTCAGATTCAGAGCCAAGACATTAATTTATGAAGCTTAAGTATTGATTTGGTAATGCCATTATCCCCCCTCCCCACCCCCCCCCCCCACCGGATGCTTTTGCCAAAAAAGGTAGATGTTTCTGGGAGAGAGCCAGACTCTCTCATTTAGTAAAACACACACTGGCCAAGGAATTCATATATTATATAAACCTGTGTTTTCAATAAGTGTACTCCAAATTATACTGTACACTGTTACAGGCTAACACTGAGAAACTATGCACCTTTATATAATAACAAGATACAAGAAAAAGAATAATTATGTGGTGTTGCGCCTTTATTAACAGTACACTATTATATACATTCACTTTAGTTACTCTGAATCAGATGCTAAGTGCTCTCTCTTCACACTCCTCCTCAGCACCCATTCCCACACATATACACACTTTTTTTTCTTAAACTCTGTGCAGTAGGTTATTACTATCATCATTCCCATTGTGCAGAAAAATGAGGTTAAGAGACATTAAGTATGCTGTCCAAGGTTACACAGCTAGTAAATAGGTGGCAGATCTAGGATTAGAGCCCAGGTGTCCTGACTCCAAGGTTAGTACACTTAATTTGCTCTGTCTTCTCGCGTCCCCTTGAGGGGTTTTACCCAGACAAGTTCATTATCATTTTGCAAATGAACATGACAAGTGCAGAGTTATTTTCTCCCCTTCTCCCCCGCAAAAAATCATCATATGGAAGTTTCTGTTGGTGGGCTTTTCTCTTTATTCAAGTTACATTATACTTATTAACTCTTGGCTTCATTTCATTTTCCTCCAGACATTCTATACTATTTCTCTCTCAGTGATACCTGCCATAATTTCCCTGGTGTCATGGATATTTACACTAGTGGTACTATGCATCCACTGTTTTTTCCTCCTTTTAAAAAATAAAGGGAAAGTGAAAAAATCTGAATCTTATACCAACTTTTGATGAACTTTACTAGATATATGTTAAAACATCATTTTTATTACTCTGTTTTTTCCCACAATCCTGTAACTAATTTTTATTTGATATATTCTTACAGATCCACACCAGAGTAGATAAATTTTCCATTGAGATTTGGAAAACAATTTAAATTCATTTTTTTTTTCTATCTTAACTCACTATATCAAGGAAAAATGGTTGTTACAAGTCTATTATAAACTCATAAAATAGTATTCATTAGTCAAAAACTGAGGGGAAAAATGGGACCCACTGTATTTTAAATTATATAATTTGTTTTAAGTTGTATAATTTGTTGAGAATTAGGTAAGTAATGTTGTCCTCCAAGAAAATATAAACGTTGCTTGCATTTCTACAGATACTGTTGGACAAAAAAAATTTACAAAAAGCCTTTTACAACTTTATCTTGTTTATAGCTATTACTTTATTCCTTGTGATTTCACAAATAAACTGAGATAATTGATGTTTATTTTTATGCCCCAGTTTTTTGTTAAACATTTATTCATTTATTTGAGAGAGAGAGCTGGCATGGGGGTGGGTGGGTAGGGTGGAGGAGCAGAGGAAGAGGGAGAGGGAGAGAGAGAATCTCAAGCAGACTCCCCACTGAGCATGGAGCCCTACAAGGGATGGATCCCAGAACCCTGACCTGATACTGATCTGAGCCAAAATCAAGAGTCGGTCTCTTAACTGAGCCACCCAGTTGCCCTTCTGTCCATTTTATTAGGACTTAATATGCTGAAATAAAAGATGTACACTAAAAAAATCTCTGGGTTTTCATCCTGCTCACCTTAAATTTTTCTTCCATAATTAGGTCTGAAGATGAAAATCATCTGCCCAACCCCACCAAAAAGTTATATTTCACTTTTGTTCTATATCTATAATTGGGTGCCTTCTTTGCATGTAAAAGGGGACTACATACAAGTTATATGCAGCGCAAAGGTTTTTTTTTCCCCCAAAATGAGTTAATACTTACACTTTTGGAAACAGGCTTAAAATTCTTTAATTGCAATTTATCTTTCAAAAAAAGTTATAAACTATTTTTTTTAAAGATTTATTTATTTGAGAGAGAGTGAGTGAGCAAGAGAGAGCACTACCAGGTTGGAAGGGCAGAAGGAGGGGGAGAAGCAAACTCCCCACTGAGCAGGGATCCCAATGGGGAACTCAATCTCAGAACACTGGGATTATGACCTGAAAGCAGACACTTAATGGACTGAACCACCCAGGCACCCAATTATAAACTATTTTCAGAAGGACCTCTTTTGGGCATCTCCTGTGTTTATCATCATGCTTCATCCAAGCCTCAGTCCTCCAAATCCATAAGTGGAACTGTGGACTGAATCCTGGAACCCACCAGGACATTAGGACTACTTTCTGTTGACTAGTGTTTTCTTTTCCCTAAGGTACTAGCTCTGAGGGCAAAGTCCCAAGTGATGGCTAAGGGGACTCAAGAACTGAGGCTGCTGAATAGAACTAGGAAAGTGAGGTTTCATTTAAAGACATAGAATGATGAAGAAACAGTTGTGGGGTTTTTTGGGTTTTTTTGTTTTGTTTTAAATTTGTTTTGTTTTGGGGCGCCTGGGTGGCTCAGTGGGTTAAGCCTCTGCCTTTGGCTCAGGTCATGATCTCAGGGTCCTGGGATCAAGCCCCACATCAGGCTCTCTGCTCAGCGGGGAGCCTGCTTCCCCTTCTCTCTCTCTGCCTGCCTCTGCCTACTTGTGATCTCTGTCTGTCAAATAAATAAATAAAATCTTTTAAAATTTTTGTTTTGTTTTGTTTGTTTGTTTGTTTGTTTTTTAAGGCGGGCACCTGCTTCCTCTGCAGAGGCAACCACACATATAAAAATAACTTCAGAAGAAAGACCATCCCCCCTTGGGAGTCATGTGACCATGTGTGGCAGGATCCTGGGTTACTGGGTCACCATTGGACAACTTGAAAGAACACTGGAATCACCAGCAAATATAAAATGGGTAACCCTAGGTGTTTGGAAGTCTCAATGTCCTCCCTTCCATTTCTTAAAACTGTCATAGAGGCAGAGGAGGAGATCTACCAGTGTTGGAATATTAATCTCCGCTCCCTCCTTCCATCCTTCATCACCGAGGCCTGAGGTGAAAGGGGCAACATCTGAGAAGCATGTGCACCTTTGGAGGCAAACCAGCACCCCCAATTACCAGGTTAAAAATCCGTCTATAGGAGTAATCAAGGGCACTGCCCCTTCCAACAGAACCCCGCAAGGCTGCTTTTATTGGAGGTCCATCTGAACAATTTCCAGAATGATCAAGTTGTCTTAAAGCATTTGTTAAAACAGTGAGACGCGAGGGGCCATGCTATACCCCCTGAGCTTGTCCCTTGGACGCGACCGCTGTTGAGATACAAGGTGGTGGAGCCACAGCAAAGCGCCAGACGCGGCCTCCAGGGAGGGGAAGTGGGCGTGGCTTCCCGCCTGGTGGGCGTGGCTTCGGAGCGGGACGTAGCCGCAAAGCGGCGGCGCGAAAGACGCTATTCCTGGGAAGGACTGCTGCGCCCCAGAGCGAGAACACGCAGCGGCTCTGAAGAGTTAGCAAGAACCGGCCGAGAGAGTCCTGTGATAGGTCTGAGGTGTCCCCATCCTGCCTGCGTCCACGGCTCCGGGCTCTGCGACACTTTGGACCCCACGAGCGGCAGCAACGATGCTTGGCCGACTCTGGGCGCTGGCGCTGCTGCTCCTGGTCCCGGGGCAAGGTCGGCAAGGTAGGGCACCGGCGGAGGGGAGCCCTGGGACGACACTCCGGCCTTAGGGAGAAGGGGGCTGAGTTCTGGATGACACGCGGAGGGTCCCTGCTCATTTTTATGGCCGCATCTGCTATTTGTCCCTCACCGCCCTCCGCCGTCCCCTACCGCAATCCTTGAATGGTCAACTTGCACCCTTTGGGCGCTCCGGTTTTTTCCTGCGTTCAGGAGGTTGTCGCCTCCTCTTCTCCCGCTGTGAGACCCTCAGTACTGTTACTGTTCCTCTGGTTGTTTCCTGCTGATATCCTGGTCTTTGGGTCCCTTTAGTTTACTCTAAGCAACTTTTACTGCATCTGCCAGGCATCCTTGCGGAAAGTGAATCCGTATTATTCGAAAAGAGTTCCGTTCCAAACGGCGCGATTTCTGCCCCAGTCCCACTCCACCGCTGGAAATAAGTAATTGGTGAACGTTTATCCCCACAATAAGTTGGGGCGCCTGAGTGGCTACTTGGTTGACCTACTGCCTTCGGCTCGTATCATGATCCTGGAGTCCTGGGATCGAGTCTGGTATCGGGCTCCCAGCTCCGCGGGGAGTCTGCTTCTCCCTCTGATCTTCTCACCTCTCATGCTCTCTTTCACTGTCTCTCTCTCAAATAAATAATTAAAATCTTAAAAAAAAATAAGTCAGTAAGTTAAGTTTTGTGTATGACTTTTTAGTTTATCTGTTAGAATCCCTCTTCCTGCTGTAAGAGATCTCTACGAAAATAATAGCGCCACTCCCTCCTCTTTAATCCATGACAAAGAAAACCGTTTAGAATTCAGTGAAGTTAAAACAAAACATTTATTAGGTCTTCCTTATTGTTTTTTGTGTATATATAGATAAAAGTATTAAGTGAAGGGTAACTTATTCTTTTAAATTTCCTTATATTTTTCAGAACTAAATCTGATCTGTGTACAACTTCGAAAAAAGTTATGGGCAACTTTTATAATTGCTTAGGGTATAATTTTATCTTCTCATCTTGTTAATCTCAGTATTTTACTAAGTTAAATTTAACTCTCTAATAAGTTAAAAAAGGGAGGGGGAAGAGCAAGCAATCTTTCCCTCATGAAAGAATTTTAAAATAATATTAAACCCCAATTTATTATTTCCTGAAATGATACTTTTTTTTTTTTAAGATTTTTATTTATTTGTCAGAGAGATAAGAGCACAAGCAGAGGGAGCTGAAGGCTGAGGGAGAAGCAGGCTCCCTGCTGAGCAAAGATTCCCAAGGCAGAACTCTCTCCCAGGATCCTGGGATCGTGACCTGAACCAAAGACAGACTCTTAACCAACTGAGCCACCCAGGCGTCCCTCCTGAAATGATACCTTAAAAAGGTATCATTCCTCTATACCTTCTTTGGTTTGCTTACAGATGTACTAGATCTTCCTGAAGAACTGTTCTTGAAGAACAGGTAAACATACATGTAATAACATTAAATATGCATGTATTATGGTTAGATAAAATATTTCCAGAAAAATGACCAGTATTTATAAAGAGAATCTGCTTCAGTGTTGACTATAGATCACAGAACCCCTTCTTGCCTCCATATAATCTCTCTACTGAAGGCAAATATTAACCCTTACTAGGTTTTAACTCATATCTTGGTAAAGTTGGTAATTTTTTAATCTTTAATAGAGTCAAGATAGGAGAGAGGAAGTAAATATGAGTTCTTTTTTTTTTTAAACAGTATCATTGAAATATAGCTTATATACCATATAAATCACTCACAGTGTGCGATAGTTATTACTGTGTACAGTGATCTGGGTTTTAGCATATTCACAGATAAATGCAGCCACTATCATCAGTTTTAGAACATTTTTATCACTTTGAAATACTGTACTCTAGCTTTCGATCCCCTATTCCTTCCATTACCCTCTCGCCTTTCCAACTAAGCCATCTCTGACCTACATTGTTCTATGGATTTGCCTATTCCGTGTATTTTATGTAAATGGGATCATATACTATGTTGTCTTTTGTGACTGACTTTTTTCACCTAGCATCATGTTTTCAAGGTTCATTCACGTTGTACCATATTTACTCCTTCATCTCTTTTTGTAGTGGGATAGTTTTCTGTTCTGTGTTTACCACATTTTGTATGTACATTCATCAGTTGATGAACATTTGGGGTTTTTCCACCTTTGGGCCATTATAAATAATACTACTTTGAACATCCTGGTACAGGTTTTTGTGTGGACACATGATTTCATTTCTCCTAGGCATATATGTAACTGGAGGTAGAATTACTGAATCAGGGAATAATTCTGTTTAGCCCTTTGAGGAACAGCCAGATTGTTTTCCATAGTGGCTGTGCTGTTCTATCATCCCATAGAAGTATACGAAGGTTCTAATTCATCCACATTCTTGTCAACATTGAGATTTTGATTTTAGCCATCCTGTTATGTATGAAATGACATTTCTTTGTGGTTTGATTTGCATTTCCCTGGTGGCTAATGATGACAAGTGCTTTTCATGTGCTTATTGGATATTAGTATATCTTCTGTGAAGAAATATTACTCTGATACTTCAACAGTTTCTTTTAATTGGGTTGAGTTATATGAGTTATTTTTGTTGTTGAGTTGTATGAATTATGTATGTATTATAGATACAATTCTCTTACCAGATACATGATTTGCAATTTTTTTCCCATTCTGTGAGTTGTCTTTTCACATTCTTAATAATGTCTTTTGAAGCATGGAAGTTTTAATTTTAATGAAATCCAATTTATCTTTTTTTTTGTTGCTTGTGCTTTGTTGTCATATCATGGCATTTGTTGCCAAATCTAAAGACATGAAGATTTACCCCAGTGTTTTTTTTTTACCCCAGTTTTTTTTTTTTAAGAGTTTTATAGTTTTTGCTCTTGTATTTTGGTCTTTGGTACATTTTGAGTTAATTTTTATATATGGTACAGCATAAGAGTCCAATTTTATTCTTTTATGTGAATATCCAGTTTTCCCAGGACCATCTGTTGAAAAGACTGTCCTTTCCCCATTAAGGTGACCTTGTCACCTATGCCGAAAATCAGTTGAAAACTAGATGGAAACGTGGGTTTATTTCTGGACTCTGAATTTTATTCATTGATCTGTGTTTATCCATATATCAACACCATGCTCTTTTGATTGCAGGTGCTTGTAGTAAATTATGAAATGGAAAATATGATTCCTCCTATTTAGTTTTTCTTTTTCAAGATTGTTTTAGCTATACTGTGTCCCTTGAAATTCCATATGAATTTCGAATTAATTTGCCTATTTTTACAAAGGAGTCCCTTGATATTCTGATAGGGATTTGATGAATCTTCATATTAATTTGGGAAGGATTGCAATCTGAACAACGTTAAATCTTCTGATCTATGAACAAGGATGTTCATATTTCCATTTACGTAGATCTCCAGTTTCTTTCAGCAATATTGTGTGATGTTTAGAGTGTAAGTTTGGACTTCTTTTGTTAAATTTATCCCTAAATATTTTGTTCTTTTGAGGCTATGTAGGTGGAATCGATTTTTAAATTTTCATTTTCAATCTGTTCACTGTACATGTATAAGAGATAATTAAGTTTTGTATCTTGATTTTGCATCCTAAAACCTTGTTAAATGTGTTCATTTTAACTTTTGTGTGTATGGATTTCTTAGGGATTTTTACATAAAAAATCATTTCATCCGTGACTAGAGATAGTTTTACTTCTTCTTTTCCAATCCGGATACCTTTTATTTATTTATCTTGCCTATTTGTCCTAGTTAGAACCTGAAGTACCATGTGGAATAAAATCAGGGAGAGTGGGCATTCCTAATTTTGTGAGAAAGCACCCAGTCTTACTTCATCAAGTATGATGTAAACTGGAGGGTTTTTTTTATATGTTAGTTTTTTGGTTTTTTTCTGTTTGGGGGTGTGTGTGTGTGTGTGTGTGTGTAGATTCTTTCTCTCTCTTTTTTTTTTTTTTAAAGATTTTATTTATTTGTCACAGAGAGAGAAGTGAGAGCGAGCACAGGCAGACAGAGTGGCAGGCAGAGGCAGAGGGAGAAGCAGGCTCCCTGCCAAGCAAGGAGCCCGATGTGGGACCCTATCTCAGGATGCTGGGATCATGACCTGAGCTGAAGGCAGCCGCTTAACCAACTGAGCCACCCAGCCTTCCCATGTGTAGATTCTCTTTATCAGGTTGAGTAAGTTCTATTCTATTGCTAGTTTGTTCAGTATATATATAAAAAAGGGGGGTTAGATATTTTTCAAATTATTTTTCTGGGTCTTTTGAAAGTACTTGAAAATTTTTTTGTTTTTATTCTATCAATATTAGTATATTATGTTGATTCATTTTTGGAAGTTAAATCAATCTTACATACCTGGTTTAAATCCCACTTGGTCATGGTTTATAATTCTTTGTCTAATTTCTGGATTCATGTTGCTAGTATTTTGCTGAGGATGTTTGCATCCATATTCAAAAAAATGTATTGGGGGACGCCTGGGTGGCTCAGTTGGTTAAGCAGCTGCCTTTGGCTCAGGTCATGATCCCAGCGTCCTGGGATTGAGTCCCAACATCGGGCTCCTTGCTCATCAGGGAGCCTGCTTCTCCCTCTGCCTCTGCCTGCCATTCTGTCTGCCTGTGCTTGCTCTCTCTCCCTCTCTCTCTCTGACAAATAATTAAATAAAATCTTTAAAAAAAAAAAATGTATTGGGGCACCTGGGTGGCTCAGTGGGTTAAAGCCTCTGCCTTTGGCTCAGGTCACGATCCCAGCTCCTGGGATGGAGCCCTGCATCGGGCTCTCTGCTCGGTGGGGAGCCTGCTTCCTTCCCTCTTTCTGCTTGCTTCTCTGTCTACTTGTGATCTTTCTGTCTAATAAATAATTGGAAACTTAAAAAAAAAAAAGATGTATTGGTCTGCAGTCTTCTTTTCTTGTGATATCTTTTTTTCTGGTTTTTGTATCAGTAATACTGGGTTCATAGAATGAGTCTGGAAATATTCCATCCTTTTATATTATTTGTGCTTGTGAAGAATTGGTATTATTGTTTAAGTGTTTGGTAGAATACAGCATTGATGCCATCTGAATTTGGCCTTTTTTTATGGGTGTGTTTTTTTTCTTAACTCAATATTTTCACATGACGTATCTATTTGGATTGCTTATTTCTACTTGAGTCACTTTTGTCATGTCTTTTTAGGAATTTGTCAATCTTATTTAATTTATCTAATTTATTATAATATATTCCTTTTTAAAAAATATTTATTTATTCTAGAGAGAGAGAGTGCACAGCATGTTGGGCAGGGGAGAGAGAGAGGGAGAGAGTCTTAAGCAGATTCCATGCTGAGCACAAGTCCCCATGCAGGGCTCAAACTCATGACCCTGAGATCACGATCTGAGCCAAAACCAAGAATCCAACACTTAACCTGCTGTGCCACCCAGGTACCCCTGTAATAATATTTCTTAATAAAATCTTTAGTGGTGTCTTCTCTTTCATTTCGGATTCTGGTAATTGAGTCTTCTCTCTTTATTCCCAGTCTCTTTAGAGATCTGCCAATTCTGTTGATTTTTTTTCAAAGAACCAGCTTTTGGTTTCATTTCATTTTCTCCATTGTTTTTCTATTCTCAATTTTATTAATTTACTCTCTAATCTTTAAATTTTCTTTTCTTCTGCTTCCTTAAGATACAGTCTGCTTTTCTTTCTCCATTGTTAAGGCGCAAGGTTAGCTTGTACTACATTGGGATCTTACTGTTGTCTAATGTAGGCATATATAGCTACAAGTTTTCTGCTAATTTAGCAGCATCTCATAGATTTTGGTATACTGTATCTTTGTTTTAATCTTTTCAGTATATTTTCTCATTTTCTTACTAATTTCTTTTTTGACCCATCAATTATCTAGGTTAATTTCCAGATATTTGTAAGCTCTTTAAATTTATTTCTGCTGTTGATGTATAATTTCATTCCATTGTGGTCGGAGAACACATTTTTCATGATTTCTATCTTTGAATTGATTGAGGTTTATCTTGTGGTTTAGTTTACTGTCTATCCTGAAGAATGTTTCATGTATACTTCAGAGGAACTTCTATTTGCTGTTGTTGGCAGGTGTGTTCTGTAGATGCCTGTTAGGGTAAGTTGGTTTATAGTATTGTTCTAACTCTATTTCTTTGTTGACCTTCTGCCCATTTTTCTATTCATATTGAAAGTGGAGTATTGTGGAATGCCTGGGTGGCTTAGTCATTTAAGCATCTGGCTCTTGATTTCTGCTCAGGTCATCGTCCCAGGGTTGTGAGATGGAGCCGTGTCAGGCTCCATGCTCAGGGTGGAGTCTGCTTGTCCCTCTCCCTCTGCTCTTCTCCCTCCCACCCCCACTCACTCTCCTCAAATATATAAATAAAATCTTAAAAAAAAAAATGAAGTCCCCAACTATTACATTGAAGTAGGTATTTTTTCCCTTCAATGTGTGTGTGTATTCATAACTGAATATTTTCCTCATGGACTGAACCTATCATCATTACAAAATCCCATCCTTATCTCTAGTAACATTTTTAAAGATTTTTTTGGTCTGATATTAATATAGCCAATCCTGTTTTCTTGAGGGTGCTGCTTGTATGTTATTTTTCCATACTTACTTTCAGTCTATTTGTGTTCTTCACAAGAGGCATTCAGTTTTGCCTCTTGTTATATGAAGGAGGGCAAAGTAAAGAGATAAAGCAAACTAGTCACTCTATCAGACCTTGCTTTATAGTCTTCTGTGTTGTTGCAGAACTCATAGTCTTATTTTGAATATCAGAAGCCTTAGGGAAGCTATACAAATTTAAAAAAATCACAAATATTTAAAATTACTATAGAGCAATACATCAAAGGTTTATGATTATAAACTCAGGTATAATGAAGTAGCTGTCTTCAGGTGTTAAGCATATTCAAAACGGTGATTTATCTACTTTCCTAATATATTTGTTTGTCTACCAGTTATGAATCTTAAGGAATCTTGGCCATTGTGTTAAAATTAGAAAACAATCTAGTACAGATCATTTTATATCTACAAACAAAAGTAGAAAACCATTTTCATATTGTATCATTATGTACCTATTATTTATAACTTGGCAAATTCTCCCAAAGTATTTGAAATCCAGGTATTACAGATTCTATTATATACTATCTAACTTATTTGAATCCTCTTGGGAAAGACAGAATAAATAGAAATGTCAATTTTAATATATATTTTATATGTACTTTTGTTATGAGGGAAAAGTTATATTGGTAGTTTGCTAGAAAGCTTAGCACATCATACATGTCATAAAATTGACTAATGAGTGAGCTCTAATTGTAGAGCTCTTCTTTTAGTATTTGAGGAGCTAAGTCCCCAAATTTCCAAATGGGAGCCCAAACCAAGGATGGGATAGGATGGGAATTATAAGGATAAAATTCTCACTTAGTTAACTGTATGTTGCATTCTAGAGTTAAGGTTATAATGAGGTTTTTAAGAGTGTGGGTTGTTTATTGCTAATAGATTTAAAAATTTTCTGCAGAGACCTTTAACATTTTTAAAAAGACAAGTAGATTTTTTGGGAAAAAAATGAAATGAACAATACAAAATATGGGTTACTATTATATGACTTAAGAATTTACCTCTAAAATAAATACTGTATAAAAATAAATAAATTAATTTTTTCTCTGTAAATATTACATAGTTCTTTAGTAATGTTTGATGTGGGGAACAAAGGCAAAAGAAAAAAATTAAATTTCCTTATTGCCTAGAGCCCACTGACATGTCCTTAAGATAGGCAGAGTGATTTCCTCTAAGAACTCAACTGTCTCAATGTTAATACTTTGCTAAGGGCAAAAGGCAATTTTACATTAATATTAACCCAACCTCCAGGATCCTTTAAGTCTCCTTTAACATAAAAAAATTCCTTTGAAAACTTCCTTTGTCTCTGCCCCCCAAGATACATGTTAGCAGTTATCCCCTAAGCATATGGTCCACCAATACATGAGACACTTTAGGGGTCTTATGACTAAGGTTTCACTAGACAGTAATAAATGACCATTTCCTAACAATAGCTATCCCCCTCAAGGTCCTAGAAACCTTGCCTCCAAAATTCGTTATAGGCCTTCACTATCCCTAACCCCCTCCCAACTTAAAAGTATATAATTGGTCACAACCTCAGTGCAGCTGTTTCTGCCCATGGGTCCTGTCACCATGCATTAATAAATCCACCTTTTTGCACCAAACACATCTCAAGAATTCTTTTTTGAACGTTTGCTCTAAACCCCAACATTTCTGCACACTGTTGTTGTTACGCTGTGATTGCCAGTACATTTACTACATCTTTAGCTTTGATTTAGAAAACAGTTATTCGAAGTGCAAAGTCAGAGGAAATGTGAGCACTACAGAAGCATTAAAGGAGAAATACTCTTCAGAATCAAGTTAGAGTTAGTGACTTTTTTCCCAAGACAAAATTCTTTCAGGAAAGAGATCAGTGAAAATGTTTCAATAATTCATGCAAACCTCACTAGGAATCTTTTTTTAAATATTTTCCTTGGTTTCTAACCAGGTACAATGTTGTGGTACTGATAGGATCTTAGAATTATTAAAATTAAACGAAATGAAGCATGTCTCCTGAGTTCTAGCCATACACATTTTATGAAATATTTATCTAATGTTGACAGTTTGATATCATCAAAGTCAATAGTATTTTTTGGATTATACTTTTCTGGGGATGTTGAAAACTTGTGGAGCAAGAGATAAAATGAGGAGAAACCTTTTGTATTCATTCCTAAATTTTTCTACTATGAAAATTTCTTTGGGAATGTCTTTTGTCTTGGAGAACAATACATTTTGTACAATTCAATTGCTATCTCTGCCAACAACAAAAAGCAAAAAAAAAAATTATAATAAGTTTTTATAAGCTACATTTATGAGATTGACTTATAAATTAATATCTCTAGTTTATTGGGCTCTTACTAAGTTAAGTGATTTTTATTTAAAAACACTTCTGTAACTTAAAATTATGTAATAAATTTTGAGAGTTTTTGTTCAGTTAGATAATTTTTTTCCCACAGTGAGGTACTTTAGTAATGATTGAATTTTTCTTTCACATTTCTATTTTATAGATATTATCTGTATTATAGTAGTTTCCTTCGACATACATAATAGCTAATATTTGGAGATTTTATACCTACTGTATCAATAAGAATCTCTAATATTCAAATAAGGACAGTTCTTTATGCTTCCTATCATTTGAGAGTATGGGAACTTCAAACAAGAGTTATAATTCTGGTTATATCTCTAGGATATATTTCTAGGATTACTGCCTCTGTTTCTCTCTTCTTGCTGGAAGAGGAGCTTTATGTTCTGCCTCTGTGGGTTTGACAGAAAAAGTATCCTCCAGGCCAAGTGCTAATCAGAAAATGGCTTCCCTAAAAAAAACCTACAGAGTCTCCCTTTCTTCAGGGTCTTTTCTTGTTTCTCCTTCAAAACTGTTCTCCTACACCCCTTTCCTTTTCCTGTGCCTGGTAATAAAAAGGGACTTCAATACTTTATATTACAAAAAAAGAAAAAGGAAAAAAACTGAAAACTATATTCTTTCCTGTATTCAAAAATGCAGGAAACTTCAGTAGGAGGGCATTTTGCTAAAATTAGGTTGGCCTTAAAAGCTTAATTTGTTGCCTTCCAGGACTTGGCAGAGATGGGATATGGGGGGCATATGGCTACTGGAGAGGGATGTGTGTCATGAAGGGTCAGTAATGGCATTCAGATCTGGAGGGCTGCTCTCAAGAGGCATCTTTGCAGGGTCTGTGACTTCAGATGATAAGAGTAAACAAATCCTAACTCAACAGTGAGTAGCAGTATTGCTTGTCCAAATTAAATGAAAATAAAGTTCTTGAAATTTAAGTACCTCAAAAATACATTCTATAGTTTATTGATTGGTTTATTGCATTTATGGAAAATGCAAGTCATCTTTGACTTACTAAGAGATCCTGACATTTCATATGGTCATTATGTGCAGTTGTAGGTTTTTGCTTAATTTGGGAGGAGAATCAGTTTTAACTGAGGAATAAACTGTGTTAATGAGGAAAACACATACATAAGACACTGTCTTTCCATCCTAGCTCAGGAGTGCTCTCCTGGGGGACACCGGTTTCTTCAGAGTCCTTACAGAAGTGTACATTTTGACTCAATGCACCTCCAGCATTCTCCCTCTCAAGACCTGATATGTGACCATTCTCTCTCTCCCGGATGGTATCGGTTTCTCATCTTTGACAGACCTGCTGAGATGCCAACCAAATGTGTTGAGGTATTTCAACTCACTAAGAACTACATGTTTGTTTTCTTATGTATTTTTTTGTATGAGCATTGAATCTTGTTAAAACCAATTTATTTCTCTCTCTGGAATATGATTTTACTTTTGTGTCAAGATTGAGTTAATACAAAGGAATATTGTGCCATGTTCCCTGTTGTAATAATAATAGTAATAGCTAATGTTACGCTCATGCAGTCCACCAAGGGTTTTTACCTACACTATCTTACGTAGTTTTTACAACCCTAGAATAAAGTCTGTTACCCTTATTTCCATCATAGAACACAGGACACACAGATTCTTAAGAGAAACACCCCTGCTAGAGTTATCCAAACAGCCACGTTTCGATCACAGGCCACCAGTCTCCAGGGTTCCTGTACTTACCTCTAAGTAACTTGCAAACAGTAAAATACTGTGTTGTCTAAGTGCTTCAAGTTCTTGTCAGTCTTAAATAGAAGGCTCCTTCTATGTGAGGGCTCTTCATTCTCCTTATTGTTACCTACATTTTGTGAATTATGCAGAAGCAGGAATTATTTTCCCTTTCAAACGTAATGTAAAAAAAACTCAGGGAAGATATCCAAATTTTAACAGTATTTAAGCTGTGACACTGTGGCCATCTTATTCTTTCCTTTTTGTTTATTTGCTTGTCACTTTTGTGACATTTTGTTTGTAATAAACTAGAAAAATCAGAATTTAGAAGTAAAATTTGAGGAAATTACAGGAAATTCATTACATCCTTAAATATTTGTGTTTTTTTTCCTTTGGCTGAACTAGTTATAATTGAATCTAGAACCTCACACAAATGTAAAAGTGAACTGATTTCACTGGGTCTGTGCCCCAGGGAGAAGTGATCTCTGCCCCCACTCTCTCATTCCCTACTTGATTCAAAGCTTTAGAGGAGCCACCTGGAGAATCCGTAGGACTTTTTTTTTTTCTTTTCTTTTCTTTTTTTTTTTTTTAACTCTAGAGGATAATACAAGTCTGTGTAAATAAAAATGTTTATTTATGATGATTAAAGTAATTCATGTACATTATAGAAAACTTAGAAAATGAAGGACTATTAATAGAATAACATTCATTCATCATATACCCACACAGTCATAGTACCATAAAAACATTTTGCTATCATTCCCTCTTTTTATATTGTTCTGTAAGGTTCATGCTACATGTCCAATTGCATAACATGCTTTTTTCAGGTAGTTATAGCATTAGCATTTTCCTATGCTATTGAAAATTCTTTAATATTAATTTTGAAAATAATATTCTGTCATATGCATATACTGTATTTATATAAACCATTGCATGTGTGAGCCTTTGGGCTCTTGCTATAATAAGTAATTCTGCAATTGGTAAACATGCATATAAATCACTTATATTTTAGTGTATTTATTAAGATTATTTTATAATTAAAATTAGTAAAGGTTAATGTCTTTTTGAAGTTTTTGATACATATAATTGTTTTTTTAAAATATGCTAATCTCGGGGCACCTGGGTGGCTCAGTGGGTTAAAGCCTCTGCCTTCGGCTCAGGTCATGATCTCAGGGTCCTGGAATCGAGCCCCACGTCGGGCTCTCTGCTCAGCAGGGATCCTGCTTCCCTTCCTTTCTCTCTGCCTACTTGTGATCTCTGTCTGTCAAATAAATAAATAAATAATCTTTAAAAAAATATGCTAATCTCTCATTTTAGGAGCAGTAGGTAAAAATACCTTTTTTAATACTGGATACTTTCATGTATTTATTAGACATCTGTATTTCTTTTGTGAATTATGTGTTTGTGTCTTTTACCCATCTATGATCTTACAGTTTTTAAGTGGATAATATTATATAATTAAAATAAAATAAGAAATATAATAATGTGACAATAAATAATACACTCAATATAATGTTATTAAATAGTTCTTATTTAATTCTGTTTTTTTTTTTAAGATTTTATTTATTTATTTGACAGACAGAAATCACAAGGAGGCAGAGGCAGGCGGGCGGCGGGCGGGGGGGGAAAGCAGGCTCCCTGCTGAGCAGAAAACCCAATGTGGGGCTCAATACCAGGACCCTGAGATCATGACCTGAGCCGAAGGTAGAGGCTTAACCCACTGAGCCACCCAGGCGCCCCCACTTCTTAACTCTTATTTGTCTTATATTTTTAAAATTATTATTTAAACATAACTATCAATCTTTTCCTTTATGGTTTCCGTTGTTTTTAAGTATAGAAATCATAATATTGAGTATTATAATCTGGATAACAATCTGAAAAAAAAAACTGAGTCATTGCTATGTAGAAATTATGTTATGTACATAATTATGTTTATACCTTACCATAGCACATACTACAATCCACCTAGAACAAAAAGGAAAGATGCTGAGTGTCTTGCCTGAGGTCATGCTTTTAGCAAGTGCCTGCGTGTGTCGTTCCTAAATCATATGTAGTTTATTTTTCCTGGGTTAGTTTCCTATTTAATTCCATTTTCCAACTGGAAATGATTTTGATAATTGGCTTTAAGGGAGACTTTTCTTTCAAATTGCCAACCAATTGTTTCATCACTGGATTTGAACAGTCCTTTCCTTTTCCCCTCATTTTTGATGCCTCCTGAACTATACATTAACTTCTTTTTTTTTTTTTTAAGATTTTACTTATTTATTTGACAGACAGAGGTCACAAGTAGGCAGAGAGGCAGGCAGAGAGGAAAAGGGGAAAGGAGGCTCCCTGCTGAGCACAGAGCCTGATTGGGGGGTGGGGGTACTTAATCCCAGGACCCTGAGATCATGACCTGATCTGAAGGCAGAGGCTTAACCCCCTGAGCCACCCAGGCACCCCACATTAACTTCTTTTTAAAAAATTATTTATATAAGTTCAATTTAGTTAACATATACTGTATTATTAGTTTCAAGCGTAGAATTTAGTGATTCATCATTTCCATATAACTCTCAGTGCTCATTATATCAAGTGGCCTTCTTAATGCCCATTACCCAATTACCCTATACTCCTCACCCCTCCAGTAATCTTACACATACTACATCCAGTAATTTTAGAATAAATTTCCAAGGTGAATTTATCTTTTTGCTCAATATTAAGATGACTTCAGATTCTCTTGTCTTAGAATGTATCACTATGGTGGTAAGTTATCTGATATTGAATTTGTCTTATTTACATTACAAAGGTAATATAGAATAAATTTAAATGGAATAAGATTATATTAGTTATGAACACTTAACCTTAAATTTAGTATTCTTTAAATTTAGTAACTATATAAATTTCCTCTTACAGTACAGGTACAAGTTATTAGAGTTTTTAAATAATAGTTTATTATTTTAAAGGTTGTTTTGAAGAAAATGCAAAGTTGACTTATGTGTGAAAATAAATTGGATTTTCAACTTTTGTTTTCTCTGTTGCAAAAGGTGAATCACTGTGGAACACAGGCCCCCATCTGGCTATCTCTGAGAGATTCAGAGACACTGCCTTCACCTGGAGAGATCAAGCAACTGACAGCTTGTGCCACGTGGCAGTTTTCATTTAGTGCTACAAAAGACTGCTGCTTTTTTCAAATCCCAGTGTCTGTAAGAAACTGTGGAAACTTTTTTGTGTACTTACTACAGCCCACTCAGGGATGTATGGGATATTGTGCACAAGGTAAGAAAGTATGAGTGATATCCATGGGCTGTTAATCACGGAACTGTTTGTGTTGGTGTTTTGGGGCCATTCTTTGGATGGGTTGTGTTGAAATAATACAGATCTCAGGAAGAGTCTCGGTCTGCCACTGTTTGTAGGGTGAAGCTAAATTTCTGGTTTAAATTAGCCAAACCTATTTAGGATTCTTTCCTCCCTTTGAACATGATGATTGAATGTGTTAAAAATTCATTGGTTTCCTCATGTCCCTTTACTTTTTCAATTAAGAGATGAAGAATGGTGAGTAAAAGAGATCATGAAAATATGTTTGATATTATTTCATCTTTCATTCATTAATATGGATTGAATGTTTATCCTTTGCCAGGAATTATTTTAGGACCTAGGGTTATGGTAATGAACAAGACAAATGGGTTATCTTACCTCATGCAACTCATATTCTAGTGGAGTGCCTCAGACAACATACATAAATGAACTGAATATGACCCAAAGAATAAAATAAATATCCATGAGTCCCTACTATATCAAGGCATGATTAGAGAAATAAATTGGTGGAGGAAAGGAGATAAAGCTTTCTTAAGGACAAATGCAAATGTGTGTAGCTACTATCCTACCTATAAGGTGGAGTCTAATTCCTTTTGTTTTGGTTGTGGGCTGTACTTAGTGACTTCCTTCCAAATAATAGTATATAGGAAGGAAAATACAGTGATTTCATAGTGGAGAAATCTAGTAGACACTTTATTAATCAAGTCACCAAGGTTAATATCACTAGTGATAATGTATGTTGATATTGGGCTCCTACTAATAATATGCAATAAGATGCTCTTCTCTTTTGTGGTGTTTTTCCCTAAAAGCCATTACCCTGGTATAATCATGAGAAAATTCATGTAAGTCCAAAGTCAGAAGCATTCTACAAAATACCTGAACAATACTTTTCCAAAGTGTCAAAATCATGAAAAGCCATGAAAGAGTGCAAAAACTGTCACAGATTAGAAAGGACTAAGGAAACATGAAGAATAATGCAATATGATGATAGCCTGGATTTAATACCAAAACAGAAAAGAAAACTGGAAAACTAGTAAAATCCAAATGGAGTTTTCAGTTTATTTAAGAATAGATTCCTAAGGTTAGTTTCTGAGTTTTAATAAATGTATCATGGTTTCATAATATGTGAACATTAGTGGAAGGGGTATTATTACAGGTAAAGATCCATATTATTTTCATAATTTTTATGTGAGTCTAAAATTAACTTTAAATAAAATGTTTTATCACAACCCAAAAATAAAACAAAAAATAAAATTAGTTTTGAAAGCAGTATGTGTATAAATTAGAGAAAATAGCAATTGACTGGCACAGGGTTGCTGTCTTACAAGAATGCCTAAAGAAGGTTTCTCTCAATAGATGATGAACTTGAGCTGAGCTCTGAATGAGTGGAATAAGTCAGCCATGGAAATATACGGGGAAAGAGCATTCTGTGTAGGAAAAACAACAAATGCCAGTGTCCTAGGATAGACATGAAGATGGCCGTTTAAGGAACTGAAGGAGGAACAACGTGGCAGGACGACTGAGTAGATGAGACTTTAGAGATGAAGTCAGAAAAGTAGGAAGGGGACAGAATCTGTAGGAATTTGTAGGGTCTGTAGACCATGGTAGGAACTTAGATTTAGTCATAACTGCAGTATAAAACCTTATGGGATTTAAAGTAGGCAGATGTGGTCTAAGGATTGTATTTAAAGGGCCACTATTCCTGCAGTAAGACTCCGTTTAAGAAGCTTTGGAAAGATGGTGGTCGCTCTAAGGTTGCAGGGGGGGAAGGAAATGGTTTATACTATGTGACAGAGGGAAGAGGTTATTGAGTTGAGATGTCGTTTGGAAGTAGAGCTCATACACTGGGTATGGGAGAAGATGGACAGAAAGGAACTAAGGACAAAGCCTAGGTTATCTTCTTGGGCAATGGAAATGGGAAAGTAAGACATCCTTTGGGAGAGAAATGGAAAGTTGCACTTTAGTCTGTTCTGTAAGAGGGAACATGAGATATAGAGACATAAAATGTACACCAGGTTCATGAGCCTGCCACTGATATGGTATTGACTAAGGATACTGGGGAATAGGGGCGCTTGTGGGGTAGCTCTCATAATACACCATCATGGAGCTCACAATAGATAATTGAACTTACTGAGTTTTTGTTTGTTTGTTTCATTCTCTCTATACCCAATTATGACTGTGAACATTTTGAAGACCATGTACCCTTTACATCAGGGTCTCAAAACCTTGTGTCCTTAACAAAGTAAGGATTCAACAAATGGATGTTTAATAGAAGTTGTTTGTTTTTTTCTTTTAAGATTTCATCCACTCATTTGTGAGAGATGGGGAGAGAGAGAGAATGAACAGTGAGGAGGAGCAGAGGGAGAGAGAAAGAGAAGCAGACTCCCTGCTTAACCGAAAGCTCCATTCAAGGCTCGATCCCAGGACCCTGAGATTGTGACCCAAGCCGAAGGCAGATGCTCAAATAACTGAACCACCCAGGTGCCCTTAGAAGTGTTTTATAGAACTAGTGACCCAACTCCTCAGATAGGAGGAGCTCAAAATAGAAACTACATAATCGTGATTTTTTTTTTTTTTTTTTACTTGGGCTGCGTAGATAAGAATGGAACCAACAATTGAGGGATTTATTCTTGGGGTAGAGGGAGTGTGCTGATAGGTGACCAGATTATGGGAGGAAACCAACTTCCCCTTATGTTATCTGGACTCCTTCATATGTAGTCGATTGAAAATGCTGGGAGATACTGTTGTAGATCAGCCATCTTAAACTAGGCAAACACTGGATTCAGCAAACAATAAAAATTGTATGAGTAACACCTACGAATATTTTCCTCCTGAGGTCCTTAGACTCTCCAGATTAAAATAAAAATAAACAAATATAAACGAATAACAGATCGGGCAAAACAATGGCAAAGAGTATATATGTGGAACCACAAATTGCAATGAATGATGTGAATGAGAAGATTAAAAGTTGCTGTAGCTAAGAACACCAGAGGGGAGGGAGGGTGAAATTTATGAGATGCTGAGAAAGCCTCTACTGAGAGCAGGGCATTGACATTGAGAGTTTGAGGGTAGATAGTCCTGGGGCAGATAGAGAGTGTGGGGAAGAACCTCCCAGAGAGCAAGGGCAGCACGTGAACAGCCTTGAGGCAATGAGTGTGGTGCTGCTCTCACGAGCAAAGCAGCACAGAGATGTTGGATCGCAGAGAGTGAGGGAGAGCCTAACAAGACATGGATTTGGGAAGGCAGCAATGCCTGATCCTTAGGGAGCTCTTCATTTTATTCTCTGTGCTATGAGAGGTCTTAGGAGAATTATCCTGAGAGCATGAGCCAGTAAATCTTCATGTTTCTTACACAGCTGCTGGCCAGCTAAACCTGGCGGAAAGCAGTACGTTCACTGAGGAAGGACAGCATCTGCTCAGCTAATAGAGCTAGTGTTATTCATTGGGAAGGGGAAAATCCAGATAGATGCATCCATTTCATTGAGTGGCCAAGTTGAGGGATTTTGAAAAATGTCTTTTAAGTGTTTTTCAATATTTGTGTCATTAAAAAGTTAATTTTGTATAAAATTTCAAATAATATTGCCAAGTATTTGTGGAAAATTGTGTAGGTGTTTCAATGGAAAAAAAAACAATAATATGCCTACATTATTTTAAGAAATATTGATTACTGTTAAAAATGAAAACAAAACTTTCATACCAGAGAATATCATAAAATAAAAACAACCAAGTCATCAGAAATACTGTTTACATTGAATTTATAAACAAAATACATGAAATTTGCTTTTTTATGGCATACCCTTAAAACTTAAAAAAAATTCCTGTAGATGCCATTTCCACCCATTCAGTTTCTCAAGCTTGAATATTCGAGAATTACTTCTCTTATTCTCCATATTCAAGTCCTGCTACTGGTTTTAATTAAGGAGAATTTTGGGGAGAAGATTGTTATTTTTTACTCTTTGTGTGTAAGTTATTAATCAGATGAACACATGAATTATCCTCTCTGATGTGCCAATTAAAAAAAAGCTTACCTTAAAATACTATTTAGACTGGAATTAGACTTCATGGATAGCAAACAAAAATGAGTCACTTAATCTGCGTTGTGTCTCTTTTTCTTGCTTACCAAGAATCTGTAGCAAATGTTCCCAGTTGGTGGTTTGGCCATGTTACAATGTCAGGCTGAGGACTCTGTGAGTCTCTAGGCTTTTGCTTTTCCTTCACAGTGAGGGGATGAAGGTCCAGTTTAAGCCCTTTATGTGCATTTTAGACAAGATGAAATGGGAACCCCTAAGGGTGGAAAGAGGGCATGTGCTAACTGAAACACTTCCCTTGAAGGAGTTGATTCAGAAGAAGTCTTATGACAGCTACTTTAGAAGAATTCTTTGGCTTATCTCTGTTTTCAAGAGGCAGTCTGTGAAATGTACTTTTTTACTTGGACAAACTTCTGCTCCCAGCTAATGGGCAATTGGATAGGCAACAATCAGTCAGTCATATTTAGCTTAAAAAATCATGAAAACAGCAAAAATTAAAGAAAAATGTTTCACTTTAATAATATATTCTCATGACTGTGTTTTGTTTTTTAGAATTTGTATATAAATTTCACACAGTTTATCTGCACTTTCTAGAAGCCAAATAAGAAGGTTAATTCAAGATTATACTTATCAATACCATTCAAACAAAAAGACTTATATATAATTATTAAGAATTCATTGGGGGATGCCTTGGTGATTCAATCAGTTAAGCATCTGCCTTTGGCTCTGGTCATGATCCCAGGGTCCTGCTCAACAGGGAGTCTCCTTCTCCCTCTGCCTGCCACTACCCCTGCTTGTGCTCTTTCTCTCTCTGACAAATAAATAAATAAAATTAAAAAGAAATATATAAGGTCTAAACACCCCAATTGAAAGTCAGAAATTTTCAGATTGGATAACAAAAGCAACAACCAACTACAGGTTCCCCAGAAGAACCCATTTTAAATATAAAGAAAGATGAGATTGAAGATGTAAGGATAGAAAGAGATATACTTAAGTACCACAAATCACAAGAAATCTAGAGTAGTAATATTAATATTAGACAAAGTAAATGATTGAGCAAAGGATATTACCTAGAAAAACAAGGGTCATTTCCTAAAGATAAAAGGGTCAATTGAACAATAAGACAAAAGAATTCTAAAGATTTGTGTATCTAATAATGGAATTCAAACTACATGAAGCAAAACTTACAGAACTTCAACAAGAAATAGACAAATCTATGGTTCATGTTGGAAATTAGCACCCATCAGTTGATAATTGAGCACATAGAAACAAAAACAAAAAAGTGGAGGAGACTAGAAAACTCTATCAACCAACTTCATCTAAATGACATTTAGAGAAGATTCCACAAATGATTGAGTAGCCCACATTCTTTACAAGTGCACAGGAAGCATTATCAAGATAGATTACATTCTAGACCCTAAGTAAGGAAATTAGAATATTAGAAAAAGTGATGTTAGTAAAAAAAAAAAAAAAAAAAACCACTAAATATACAGTGAAAACAAAGTTTACAAATAAAAAAAACCTCAGCTTATAGTTAAGATTATTTGTTTATTTTAGAGAGAGAGAGTGAGAGAGGGAACACAAGCTGGGGGAGTGGGAGAGGGCTTCCTGCAGAGTGGGGAGCCCCACGTGGGGCTCGATCCCAGGACCCTGGGATCATGACTTTAGCCAAAAGCAGATACTTAACAACTGAGCCACCCAGGCAACAATCAGTTCATAGTTAAGAAATTAGAAGTAGCAGCGCAAATGATACCCAAAGTAAGCAGGAAAGAAATAATGACCAGAGTGAAAATCAATGAAATAATACACAAAACAAAAAACTTAAGATAATCAAAAGCTAGTTCTTTGATAAATTCAATAAAATTAATAATTCTCTAGCCAATTCAATCAGTACAAAACGATAAGACAGAAATTTCCAATATCAGGATAACAGAGCTAATACAAGTACAGACTCTATGAATATTAAAAGAATAAAGAAGAATTACGAATAACTCCCAGTACATTTGACAACTTAAATGAAGTAGACAAGTTTCTTGAAATGCACAGATAACAAGAGCTCACTCAAAAAAGATAATTTCAATGGCCCTATATTTATTAAACAAATTATATTTCTGGTTAAAATCTATCCCATAGGCAAAACAAACAAATGAAAAACCCTGGCCCAGATGGTTTGGGAATTCTTCCTAATAATAAAGGAGGAAATAATGCTAATTTTACACAACTTTTCCAGAAAAATGAGTAGTAGAAACTACAAGACTCCCCAAGTCCCACATTACTCTGACACTAAGAGCAGACACACATGACAAGAAAACTGTGAAACAATATCACTCGTGAATATAAATACAGATGATATCATCTATTTAGAAAACATCCAGTGGAATCTACAAAAAACTACTGGAGCTAGCAAACAGAGATACTGACTAAAAAGATCAACATATAAAAGTTATATTTAATTCTTTATATACCAGCAAAAATTTCGTCTAAAAATACCAATTATAGTACTAAGTATATGGAATACTTAGGAATAAATATGGAGAAAGATGTATAAGACCTATTAAGTAAGAACAGTAAAACTTTGCTAAGAGAAATTGGGAAACTTAAAATAATGGAGAGATAAACCATGTTTATGGAACAATGATTCGATGTTAAGAAATCAGTTCTCGGGGCGCCTGGGTGGCTCAGTGGGTTAAAGCCTCTGCCTTCGGCTTAGGTCATGATCTCAGGGTCCTGGGATCAAGCCCCGAATCGGGCTCTGCTCAGCGGGGAGCCTGCTTCCTCCTCTCTCTCTTATGGTCTATCTTATGATCTCTTCCTGTCAAATAAATAAATAAAATTAAAAAAAATCAATTCTCCCTGGAATAATTTATAGCTCTAAAACAATCCTGATCAATATCTCAGTAAGTTTTTTTGTGGACATTGAAAAATTAATCCTAAAATTTTTAAAGAAATACAAGATATCAATATCCACAACTTTAGTGATAAGGAAAAGATTTGGACAATTTATGCTAACTTTTAGACATATTCTAAAGTTACAGTAATCTACAGAGTATTGCATCAAGATAGACAAATAGATGGGTGGAAAAGTATAGAGTCTAGAAATAAATCAACACACATAGTTAACTGATTTCAACACAGGAACACAGTCAGTTCTTAAGGACAAGTTTCAACAAATTGGGTTTCCATATACAAATAAAATGATCAAAATGCAAATAAAAAATAACTCACAATGAATATTAGTTTGAGTTGCAAGTAACAGAAAACAA
The DNA here is from genome assembly GCF_002288905.1 of Enhydra lutris kenyoni. Classification (NCBI taxonomy): domain Eukaryota; kingdom Metazoa; phylum Chordata; class Mammalia; order Carnivora; family Mustelidae; genus Enhydra; species Enhydra lutris. The sequence continues at coordinate 13,959,926 of NW_019154100.1, read as the reverse complement.
GTAAAAAGAATGTTTAAAAATGATGGACTGTAACAATTTTAGGATCTGTCATTGAATCCAAGAAAGAGTTAATAAATAAGAAGTCCTCAGAAGGTATGGGCAATAGAGCAGCTCCCATGATGTTGGCAGTAAGAGTCTGTAGACATTCCTGTAGAGCTTCATCAGTGACTTGACCCAGTTTTCAACTCCTGTCTGTAGGTTCAAATTCTAAATTTTTCCAAGAAGCAATATGATGAGCCTATCTTTGTTCAGGTAGTTACCCTTATCCCAATGAACTGAGTTTGGCATTGAGAATTATTATACAGTTATAGTTATAGTTATTACCATGATAGCTGCTGACTCATTTCTGTAATCCTGCACATGGTTAGAGGGGAGGCAAGTTACATGGAAGCGGTTCAAACCAACTCTCATATAAATTTATGGAAATTGTAGTTTTGTTATTTAATAATGTAGACTAAAATTTAGAAAACAAGATATGAAAGCTGCGGTTGTTTTAAAATATGATTATAAATTATCTCCATTTAATCTCATCTTGAAAAGGGAAAAAATTATTATTAAAAAAGAACTATTAAGTCTAGGTCTATATTAAAACATACTTCTCCAAAGAATTGTCATTTCAGATATTTATGTATTTATATCTTTACGCTCAACTGAATAAGGATACAAATCTGAACCTTTTTCAGCTATTTCTGATGCAGAATTATACCCATGTCATCCTGATGAAATTGAAATAGGAGGTGTCTGTGTTCCTAAGTACCATATTTTATTTTTTAATAATTATTTATAAACTAATAATTTCAATGGGTTTTTATATACTGTAACTTACTTTAGATGTTAATTATACTATTTGAGAGAGAGAGCTAGTGAGAGAGAGAGAGCACACACCAGAGCACGGGTGAGGGATAGAGGGAGACAGGGAAGCAGACTCCCTGCTAAGCAAGGAGCCCAGTGTGGGACTCCATCCCAGGACCCTAGGATCATGACCTGAACGGAAGGCAGATGCTTAACTGACTGAGCCACCCAGGTACCTGAAATCAAAACACATTAGATCCCCAAATTTAATTTTGCAAATGACCAGAGATAGAAACTGCAAAGTCTTCCTAAATTTCTAGAGAAAACTTCAAACATTTTTAACATCAGAAAAAATGAAAAGACTAAGACTATTTTTTAACACTTGATATATTTCACTGAACAGTATAAATCACTCTTGTGATGAGCAGCTCTTTCAATCCACAGTAATGATAAGTTGAGTTGTAAGAGTAAATGATAAGAGTAAAACAGTGAGTCATTTAAATTTACATTATAATGACTGTTTTTTAAGTGAGAAATTATAATGTAAAAGACCTTAATTTTATTGTTTGCTCTGTCTTAGAAAAGGAAATCTTTCAGAAATTGCTTTAAAGGAGGTAAATTACTTTTATGTCCAAGAGCTAGACTCTTCAAGAGTAGACACATCCAACATGCATTAATATAAACTTGAGCTGATAATTTCTCTGCTGTCAGTATTTCTGTGATTATGGATCAAAATAAGAACATGCAACTTTGCTGATTGCTAGAGAATAATTATTTCTCTAAGTGCTATCTTCCTTTTCCTAATATAAATCCCTGAATTAGTCTCTGTGAGTTTTCCCCATCACCAAGTCTCTGTTCTTTAAGATTCCCGACTTCAGATGATGCATTTTCTCCCATCAGGTCAGCTGTCTGCCTCATTGCCACCACCACCCCCAGAAAGGCCCAAAGTTGTGGTGGAGCTGATTGGATCCAGGCTTTTCTGTAGGTGTGCTTTTGAGGTTTCCTCTGCAAACACCTCAGTGGGATTTCTCATAACTTGGTCTAGGCTTTCTTCTCAAGAAGTGAAAGAAGAGCTGAAGCAAGAGACCACAGTTCAGGCATCCTCTCTTTTAGAACTGGATGGCATAAATCTCAGGCTCGGAGATAGGGTATGTTCACAAACAATTGGATTTTCTTTTCTTTTCATGATGTGTTAATTTTCAAAATGGATTCTTTTTAATATAACATATCCTAAACATACTTTTGGCCTCAGAATATAAAGTACTATTGTTTTTCTTTTTCTTTTTTTTCTTTGCAATCGTGCCAACTCCAGTGATAATTGGATGAGTCAATAATTTTAGTGACTACATGTGAAGATCCACTGTTGCGGTTGGCTGGATTATCAAGGAACCGATATAACTGCATATCTCATTCTGGTTTTAAAATGATACGTTTTTATTCTAGAAAGATGTTTTCATTTTTTTAATGATGCTATCACTTACTATCTACTTTTAAATATATCTTAAAACACAAAGTCTACAACACTTTATGTTGAGGTTTTGAATAGCTAGTATTTTTAAATGATGGACTTTTTCCCAGTTTTCAAGCAAGTTTTAAAATTATTTCATTTCTTATTATCTTGTTTGCACTATCTACCCAAAGTACTTAATTATAATAGTTTACGCGTATTTTCTCCATAATTTTATTGCTAAATGATTATTTGTTAATTGTATTCGTAGATATTCTGTAGTGCTTCCGTCTTTTTATTGGAGAAACCACATGTACAAAGTTTAGCCATCGAAAGCCAAGAATTTTTTGCAGGCATTAAGGTATGTAGCCATGGGGGTGGATCAGAAAGATTACTTCTCTATCACTGTGTTTTCCATACTGCGATCTGTGGATGCTGGTTCTAGGACCTCATCACCGACTATTGAGATCCCAGAGTCTGTATTTTTGAAAAGTAACTCAAATGACTGTAATGCACAATGATGTTTGAGGACCCCGTTAATGAACAAAAATTGGAATATATTTGCATATTTTTTTCAGAAGTAGCTCAGATTAGAATAAAATAAAAGTTTTATTCCCATAATTCATTCCATCATATAACTAAAAGTTAGAGTATTGATATTTAGTTATGCATTTGGAAGACAGGACAAGGTCCGGTACTGAAGCCTCTGACTGGAATAGAATTGACCCAGGGATCTGTGCTCTGTGAACTGTGATGAGGGGCCTCATTAAAGGAGGCAGCATCTGTGGTCACTGCTGGTAGCACAGGCATCCAAGAACAGGTGAGCTTTTGCAGCAGACGAGCAGGTATGGCAGCGAATCCAGAAGGGGTGGAAGGAATGGGGGAGTATCAGGTGGTCTAGGCAGGCAAGCACTGAACACCCTCTGCGGTCTCAGCCACGGTGCTGGAGTTTGGCCTGGATTCAGCTCCAGTTAGGGGACAAGATGGGATGATTGATAGATTGTGAGATTAATACTCAGAACCAGGGCAGAACCTGTTCCTGGAGTATGTCCACTTATACACAACAGGGACCAGGGTAAGAAGGGAGAAGAGTAACCATGTTGTCGAATAGCATAATTACAGTGGACGGAGAGCAGAGCTCAGACCTTGGAGCACGGAACCTTTGGATCTCCATTGGTGAACACTCAGCAGACATCAGGGTTCAGCGGTCCGCCGCCAGAAAATGTTTCTGATTAGGCCAACAGAGAGAAAATATGGTGCGAAGAAGCATCTGTTTGGAGAGCTAGCCAGGAACTAAGATGGATTAAAAACTTGCTGGTTCACAAAAGGATTGGCCTATGAACTGGACAGGACCGGTCCTAGATTTTCAGTACTCAGTAATCCAACTGAGGAAAACAGAGGCAGTGAAAGAAGCTGATGGTTGAGATATTTAAAGTGATAATAGTATTTTGATTTATATATTAAAATATACATAGATTTCTATTTGCAGCGACGTGAATGGAGCTAGAGTATGTTATGCTGAGCCAAAAAAGTCGGAGAAAAACAAATGCCATATGATTTCATTCATGTGTGGAATTTAAGAAACAAAACAGATGAAATATGGGAGGGGGGAAAGAAAGAGAGGGAAATAAACCATAAGAGACTTTTTTTTAAAAATTAAGATTTTATTTATTTATTTGAGAGAGAGTGAATGAGTGCACAAGCAGGCAGAGAGGCAGGCAGAAGGAGAGGGAGAAGCAGACTCCCCACTGACCTGGGAGCCCATTGCAGGGCTCAATCCCAAGACCCTGGGATCATGACCTGAGTCGAAGTCAGACACTTAACTGACTACGTTTAACTGACTGAGACACCCAGGCGCCCCATAAGAGACTCTTAATGATAGAGAACAAATTGAAGGTTGATAGAGCAAGGTGGGCAGGGAGTGGGCCAAGTGGGTGGTGGATATTAAGGAGGGCACTTATGAGGAGCACTGGGTATTATATGTAAGTGGTGTATCACTAAATTCTACTCCTGAAACTAGTATTGCACTGTATGTTAACTAATTAGAATTTAAATAGGAGTTTGAAAAAAAAAAAAACCTTACATTTTTAATTTATGTTAGGAATGGATATTAGTCCCTAAGAATAAATACACTCTTACCTTGGTGAGTCAGTAAACGTTGACAAAGCAATGGAAGAATATAGTCATCTTTGTCTCCTCCATTCTCCAGTACCCATCCCAGAACCAGAATCACTAAGGCAGTACCAGGCTGCCTAACGTGTTGGGGAACCAGATTATGGCTCAGCTTGGAGCAGTCCAGCAATTCCACGTGCTGCCAGTGTTTTTAAGGGTTTGGCTTTAATTGATCTTGTTTAATTAAAAAATTCCAGGGCTTCAGTTATTACTCCTAGCTTATTTAGCAAAAATACGAGCTGTCAAGAAAAATGCTCTTGCAGAATTTTATCTTAGGAATAAATTCTGTTTTGACATGACTGCTCTGCATGCTTTCTTTTGCCAGTTACACCCAGAGTTAAGCACTATATCAGAAGATGGGAAAGAATATCAGTTGAAGATAGCGAGCACAGTTCCTGTCATTTGTTCTGAACCCAGTGAGCTTGGCCAGCAGTGCAAAATCTCATTAAAACTGAAAACTGTTGATCAAGGTAATATTTTAAATTCACTTAATTTTATTATTAGATTTCAGATAATAATTAATGCTTTTTTTTTCTTCTAGAAAAAGTCACTGGAGTGTGTACATGTAATTAATTATGTTGTGTGTTTACATCAAGTTATGGCTCACTCATATTAATACTTCTGGGCTATTATCATGACTGTCAAAACAATCTATTGCAGTTCTCATTTATCCCTCCTGGCCTGGAAGCTTTTGTTAAAACCAACCAACCAGCCCAGTAATGAGCAGCTCCTCCTCTTATTCTCTCCTCCTCTCATTCTCTTCCTCCTCTCACTTATTATTTTTTTTCTTTGCTTTGTTTTCGGAGATGGAGGGACAAACTGCTCTTGAAGATTTTCCAAATACCCCGAAATAGGGAGGTGTGATATGGAACTTATGCCAACATAAGTTCCAACTTAGGCAACGTGAATCTCCTAATGCATTCTTTACTTCTCTCTCCCTAATGTAAGCTTGTGTTTGAGATCTTTTGTTTTAAAATTCTATTTAAATTACTAATTATATAGATTGTAGGATGCATGGCTGCATATATGTCACTGTCACAGCCTCTAGAGAAAGGTGAAATTCTCCCATGAACATGATAGAGTACGAGAGGACAAACCATTTATAGCAATCATTGGGTTGATTAGATTCTGTTTCTCCCCCTAAGACTCCGATATAGAGACCAAAGCACATAAGAGATACATAAATTAGAATGCAACTTTTAAGAGAGATTCTGTTTATACACCTTTTCACCATAGGACATAAAATGTTATGTATATTTATTACATACAATATATACAATACAATATATCTAGGTCTTCATGTCTGTATTACACCAGATTATATGGCTGCTGAAGCGAGCACCGTATTACACCAAATTAAACCAGAGAAACAAAAGGATAAAAAGAGAGTCTGATGGGAATGAATGCTGCACCCAGTAAAGAGATGGATATGGAAATAGAAAGAGGCATCGAGAGAGGCCGTCTCCAGGCAGTTGACAATAAGCAGGCTGAGGTCATACCCTGCTACGTATTTAGATTTCTGGGAGCACCATGAGCAGTATTGTATTTTGAAATTCAGCAGAGAAATATGAAATTAGACCCTCTCTCACACCACTTGACATAATTCTACTTCAGACAACCTGTGAAAAGCATATTTTGTAAATTTTGTTACAGTTTACGGGGACGAATAGGAAGAGGAAGATGTTACTGGTATTTTCCAATTGTGTTAGCCAAAGATTTTCTCCAGTTGCAGGTTTACTTTGAGTTATATTTGTGTGCTCTCAATTCTTTCAACAAGACAAGCATTATAATAATAGAAAAGCAATATATTTCTACATTTTCAAAGTTTGCATGTTCCTGTTATCTGTCAATTAAAAATAATTTCCTTTTTTTCTGGAGAAGAATTTCTGGATTTCATTTTGGATATGTTTCACCTTATTTTTTTTAAGTGTATCTACTTCCATAGAGAACAAGTTGGTCTCTCCTAATGTATTTCTACAATGACTATGCTGCTTTATTACAGGCTTACAGAGAACAATACTTGGCCCTCACACCATAGACTGAGGAAATGATGTCAGGGGCTATATCCAAGCCAGATGTTTTCCATGATCACCTTAGGGAGCTGGCTAAGAGTTTAGATGTTTTTGTTAATTTTTATGTGTATAGGAACAGTATGTATTTCTAGGGGGGAAAATGCATGAATAAGAACTTTTTTTTTCTTTCTCAGGAATTTGTAGTCCAATACAGTGTTCTATATCAGACCAATATAATTTTATACCTTAAAATTATGTGTCGAAGAAAAGAAGATAGAAAGTTTTTAACAACTGCTGCTTTTTTCTGGATCTCAAAAGGATTTTGTAATCAATAATTAGATAGGAGAGCAAACTTCCCTTTTTGCCAGTTTTTGGAGCAATCTATCCTTTTTGTTTAGTGGTACATTCCAGAAGTTCCTTTTTCCCTCTTCTCTTACCATTTTCTTTCTAGATTATTATTTTTTGTTCTTTTGTTCTTTTTTTGTGTTTTTGTTCTTTGTTCCATAGGAAAGGGAGCATCTCAATATATTCAAGGTTCTGAATATATTGGGACATTTGGGAGAAGAAAAGGAATAGAGAGTTTATTACCATGTGGAATTACTTAATTTATGTTAACATTTCTGTTTTTAAGATGATGATCCAATAATCATCTATACCAACAATCGTTGCTATCACTCAACAATGGATAGGACATGAGTACAAACCCTGTGAAATGTCACAGACATATCAGGACCGAAGGCACAATTCTTAGGCAGAAAGAACATCACATTATGTTTCTTGGTGGTGGAATCATGATTTTTTCTTACAGAAATACAATACATTTTCTATACTGCTTTTGAATTTTATGCAGGTACATATGGATTTATAGCATTATTGAAAATAGTACTGTGTATGTACATATATGTGTATATATTGAAGTTAATTAATTCATTGTAAAGATTGGGTAGGGTTCAGTAGCTTTGTTTTTATTTAGACAAAATTACAACCATATTTTTAAATAAGAGAAAAGAGGAATAATCTCTCAATTCAGTGTTCCATGTTAATCAAGTTGTCACATGCTTTGGTTGGTATATTTCCTTTAAAAAAATGTCGATGTATTTTTTCACAAAATAGGTACAGAACAGCGAGGTTTAAATTTGGCGCTGTCTTCCTGTCACGTGGACCTTCACTGGACATCGTCCTGTGCTAACGGATCATGTAGCCATGCTTTGGTTTACTACACTGCTGTGACAGATTTTTCTCGAGATGGAGACAGAGTGACAAACATTGTAGTGGAACCTATAGTACATGAGGATTTCCTGTGGAATAGCTACATTCCAGACAGCATCCAGGTTGACAAATTACAAAAAACACCTTTACAATTGGAGCTTTAAAAAAGATATATTTATTTGATCAGTACATCTTGTAAACTTTTCATTTCAAAATTGTTTAATAAGCTTTTTCCATTTTTAAATGAATCAATTTCAATAACTGGTAAAAACAGTAATGACAAAGTCATTGAGATTGCTAAGCAATTTATTGTGTATCACTAAATACAATTAATGATAATATTTACCAAAAATGTCTTTGCTTTTAAGATCAAAGTGAAGGATGTCCCAACTGCTTACTGCTATTCATTTACTGACCCACATATAATTACATTTGATGGCAGGTAATTTCCTGAAAGTTTTTTTTTCTTTTAGTAGTTTTTGTTCTTTTGGATTTTGCTTTTGTTTTCTTTTAAACATCTTTCTATTTTATTGTTTCTTCATCCTATTCATTGAAAGATTAGATGGGAAGGCATGTATGGATATCACTGGCTTGTTTCAAAATACTAATTTATTTATTTTTTTTTTAATTTTTTTTAAAGATTTTATTTGTTTATTTATTTGTCAAAGAGAGAGAGAGAGAGAGAACACAAGCAGGCAGAGCGGGCAGGCAGAGGCAGAGAGAGAAGCAGGCTCCCCACTGAGCAAGGAGCCCCGATGCGGGACTCGATCCCAGGACCCTGGGATCATGACCTGAGCCGAAGGCAGCGGCTTAACCAACTGAGCCACCCAGGTGCCCCAAAATACTAATTTATTTGTGTGGAGTTTTTTTGCCTTCAAATTTGGCCCTTGATAAGTACACAATTTAGTTATGAGGCTGAATTAGTAAAAATGAAGATTCTTACAAATACAAATAGTCCTTTTAACTTGATTTCATTATCTTTAATAGTGGTTAAATTCTTGGCTCTAGAGATATTTACTATATTGCATTTCTACATGATACTGAAATAATCCTTAAGGTTTAGGTGAGATGATTAGGCAAACGCATTATAATCTTTTTAAAAACTGAGTATTTCTATTTCATGACAAGGATACTCAGGGGAAAACTATTGTAGCCATCATGAATACCTGGATATCTGCCCCTGGAATGCAAGTAAAATGGACAAAATGATCAAAAAGTAATCTAAGCTATCTTGCTATTAATATCTGCATATGAGGATTTAAACTCAGTTATACCGTTCTGGGGAATATCTGATTTTAAGATGTCCCTAAAGAAAATTATAAGAACAACTTTTTGTTGAGTCAAAATTGTCTTCATCATGTAAGGTAAGATAATTTATTCGTTTTAAAAAATTTTAATGTGATCATAGTCAGTAAAATTATTCAGTATGAGCAAATAAATACAGAACTCCATAGCAAATGATAATCAAAAAGTTTGAGCAATTATTGAAAAGTTGTAGAAATTGATCCCACATGCAAGATTCCTTTATGGTTACAATAAAAATCTTAGAAGTTTTAGTGGAAAAACCTCTAGAAAGCATAGTGGGGATTAATTCAATTGGTTATAATTCAACAAGATTAATTGTGCAACAGGTGACAAACCCTGTTCTCAATGCTGGGGGTATGGCAGTTCATAAAACAGACATCTCCTGCTGTCACGCAGCTCACTTCTGCATAGGTAAAGAGATATGCACAGTTGATAAATAAAATACAAACTGTATCTGAGGAACATGGGTCCTATGAAGAAAACTATAGCAGGGACAGGAGGAGAAGGCTCTAGCAGGGTTGACCAAAGTGGTAAAAGGAAGAAACAAGTCATAGGATTAGGTGTTTGTCACTACTTTGTTTCATTCAGTGCTCTAAACTAACACGAAGTAGTGGTGTCTCGGTGGCTCAGTCGGTCAAGCGTCAGAATCTTTATTTGGTCTTCGGTCCTGATCTCAGGGTGGTGGGATCAACTCACATGGGGCTCCGCACTCTGCGGGGAGTCTACTTGAGATTCTCTCCCTCTCCCCCTCCCACATGCATGTGCATGCTCTCTCTCTCTCTCTCAAATAAATAAGTAAATCAAAAAAATAAAATAAACTAATATGAAGCTATTAGATACATGGATTTTTCATTCTTGTATCAAAATACATTGAATGTGTATAAATAAATTGAACACACATTTTTTGCTTATAACGTATTGTGGTATTTTGTACAGTTCTTAATGCAGTTGATTTTTGTTAACCATAGGGTATATGATAATTTCAAAACTGGAACATTTGTGCTTTATAAGAGTGTGTCACGTGACTTTGAAGTCCATGTACGCCAGTGGGACTGTGGAAGCCTTCACTATCCTGTGTCGTGTAACTGCGGGTTTGTTGCCAAAGAAGAAGGTGATGTTGTTACTTTTGATATGTGCAGTGGTCAGCTACATGGATCACAGCCATATTTATCTGTAAAGAGCCAAGATGTAACCAGCAATATCAAGATAAGTGAATCCTACTTAGGAAGAAAAGTCACAGTATGTATGATTTTTTTAAAGTATTTGTCCTCTTTTTCCTACAGATTTTGGATTAAAATCTGAACTTCTTTTCATCTCTATTAAATTAGGAACTATCATATTTTAACATTAGTTTTCCCCCAGAAATAGCTTTTTGACAACTAATACTGATCTTAGTAGGAATAACTTTTTTCTTTTTCTGGCTTAGCACACACGAATAGACACAACATAGTTAATACTTCATCAAATCTAACCAGCCTTACTTTAAGATTTCAGTGTAGTAACTTGGTGGGTTATTCCTATAAATTATTTTTGACAGTTCTGAGTAAATAGTATATTACACAGAGATGAAATATATAATTAAGAATAAGTATTCAGGGGGGTGCCTGGGTGGTTCAGTCGATTAAGGATCTGCCTTCAGCTCAGGTCATGGTCCTGGGGTTCTGGGATCCAGCCCCACATCAGGCTCCCTGCTCAGCAGAAAGCCTGCTTCTCCTTTTCCCACTCCCCCTGCTTGTGTTCCCTGTCTCGCTGTGTCTCTATCAAATAAGTAAAATCTTTTTAAAAAAGTAAGTGTCCAGGAGTAGTTAGCCAATTTTTGAAATGAATACAGGTGGTTCTGTCTCAGGAATAGGCTGGTAGATACATGGAAAAGATTAGAGATCATTAATATTTTAAAATAATAGTTCGTGTGTGTAAGCTATTTATATTATAATGTCATTTTCCTTTCATCTTCCAAAAAAGTATATTCCAAGTGAATAAGATTCAAATTTAAATGAAAGTAGTAGAAAATACAGATGAATGTTTCTATAACATTGAGGTAAACAAGAATTTTTAAACATAATGTTATGTATTTAAATTCCATCCTTAAAAACTAAAATGCAAATGAAAAACTGGGAAAATATTTTCTACATATAAAATATACAGTTAATATAAAAAACACTCCTTTTTGGAAGTATTTTTCTATTTTCCTGTCTTTTTGTTTGTTTGTTTGTTTTAAGAAACTCTACACCCAACGTGGGTCTTGAATTCATAACCCCAAGATCAAGAGTCGCATGGCGCTACTGGGCCAGCCAGGTGCCCCTAGAAAACACTCTTATACATCACTAACAATCAGCACTTCAATTAAAATGAGCAAATAATATACACAGGCAATTCACGAAAGAAAACTGTAAATATATCCAAAAGTATAAATAACCAACAAAAATATGAAAACCACGACCTCATTAGTAATCGAAGAAATGCAGATTAAACATCTCATACAATGTTGGCAAGAATAGAAATAGTAGCTACAGTCTTTCCAAAGGACATAGCTATATTATGCATGCACACAACCTACGCATGTCATTTTTCAAGAAATTTTACTTCTGAAAATTTACTGTAATAAGTATATTCAGAGTCCTGATAGTGTTCATTGTATCTCTCCTTCCAAGATCAATGATGAATCTTGTAGTTTAACCAAAACCCCAAGTAAAGTGATGTCACACAATAGAACACTGTCTAGTCATGAAAATTTTGGAGTCAATTGTATTAATTGGCAGGCAAAGATATAGGAACATATAGGAACAGTTTTAGAAAAATCGGCACCAAAATCTTAACATGAACTAGCTCAGATTGAATGGTAATGTAAGGTTTGTTTGCTTTTAAAATGATTTTTGGGAGTGAGCACTTAACGATTTTTATAGAGAAAAAAATGGCATTTTTAAATTAAAAAATTGAAGGAGAAAGAGATGAACAAACATAGATCGTGTATCTTCAGTGACTTTAGAAGAGAGCATTTCTCAACATTCAGGTCCCTGATCTGGGAGCAGCGGTTGGCCTGTGAGGAGGATCATGGATGACACAGGCTATTGAGATAATTTGACAAACCCCTTACTCTTATTCCGACTCCCCAGGTATGCCCTGTTTATAATTTGGCTTATGATTCTGTTTGCCTACTGTGAAGATGAGAATGTTGATTAGCCACAGGAACATGTATTCCTCTGGAATTACATTTATCTGTGTAAATTAATTACTTGGCAGTCTAGTTCCATACTTAATTATTATCAGAGACATTACTTGGTAAACATAATCCTCAACATTTATAGCTGTTTTGATTGTATAAAATACCCCACCTTAGTTTAGAAGAAAAGAGGTTTGAAAAAAGAAAGAGGTTTGAACAATATTTTGCAATAAAAGAGTCAATATATAGATCAGATTTCAAGTCTGCAAAGTGTAAAAGCTATTGATTTGACACATAGCATTAAAAGAAAAATTGTAATCTGAAGAAAATCAGTATTCTGTTCTCTCTTTATATTGAAGGAATAAATGAATTTGTTTCTTCTCAAATAGTTTTTTTTTCCTTAATCCATATTGAATATTGCTTAAGCATCTTTTATTTCTGTATTTCAGGTTTGGTTTTCTTCTGGAGCATTTATCCGTGCTGATCTTAGTGAATGGGGCATGAGTTTAACAATCAGAGCCCCTAGCCTAGACTATAGAAACACTTTGGGACTTTGTGGCACCTTTGATGAAAACCCAGAAAATGATTTCCATAATAAAAATGGGATAAAAATTGATCTAACTTTTGATAATTGTGTTGCTTTTATTAATGAATGGAGGTAAGAAAGTAAACTGTTTTCATTTGTTACTGTGTTTAGTGGAGACACAATACTCTGCCTTTTTTTTTTTTTTTTTTTTTTTTTTTGGCAACATGTTACTGAGAAAAAATGTTCTTGTGCAATTTATTATTCTTTTCTGTTTTTCACCTGGAAGGATTTTGCCAGGGAAAAGCATGTTTGACACAATGCCAGTTTCTCCGCCTTCACCTGGAAAACTGTCCTATTGTAGCTGCTCATCGGACACTAATTCTTTATATCCTTCCAATCGTCTGGACAGTGCTTCTCAACAAGAGATTGTTTCAGGTTGCAGAGATCTCAAACATGTCAGATTCTCTTTCTTGATACCAGAACTAGATGTCACCTCTGAGTATATTAGTTCAGAAGCTCTTATCAGAGGGATAAATGAGTATACATCTGGAGAAGAAAATAATTCGAACTTCCTGCCTCAAGAAAAAAATCATGTGAACCTAACCAAACTGGAATTACATTTACAAAAACATCCTGGAAATGAAAAACAAGAGGCACCAAAAACTCTGGACAATGGGAAACATACATGGGGCGAGGGTAGCCACAGCCAGGAAATGAGGCGGGATCCACAAAACAGATGGAAACGGCAAAACTTTTATGAGTTTCTTCCTATGTTTGCTTTCCAAAGTCTTAGCCAAAGTGACCTAGAAGAACTTGCTTATTTCTTCCCTGAGGACCATATTGAGGATGTCCACCAGGAGTTTGTCCCTACATGGCCCACACCCTCTGGTCTCACCGAACACGGCACTTTGTCGCTCTGCCAGCAGACTCTTGCCAACTCTAGCATAGGAAGACACTGTCTCGCCTTTCTGGGCAAGAGCCTAGATACTGCTATAGATATGTGTGTTCAAGATGTTCTTCTAAAAGATGATCTTAGCTGGGCAGAAGCCGGTGTGGCTCTTTTAGAAAATGAATGTGAAAAGAGAATTTTGGAAGAGGGGAAACACAGCACAGAAGAATACAGCAAGTCAGTTGAAGACATTCTCGAGGTCCTCAAATGCCCCAGTTTATGCAGTGGCAATGGGGAGTGTGTGGAATGGGGATGCGCATGCTCCCCAGGCTTTAGTTCCTATGACTGCAGTGATTCACACGGTGAGTGAGAACTCTACAGCTTTGATATTGCATATGCTATTGGGTTATGGAATTCTTTGTTCTTTTTTTACTTTCAGTATTTTAACAGTGTTTATTCAGATTATTTAGGGAAAAGAACCCCAATTAACTAATTGATACAGTCATAATTCTTCCAAAGCATCTCATCTTAGAGTAAAAGCTGTGGTACTTAAAATAGCCTATAAGGCAGGCTGTACCTCTTCAAACTCATCTCCTACAACTAAAACCCTCACTCATTTCACTCTACCCATTTTGGTTTCTGTAATGCCAAGTTTTCTTGACCTCAGGGTCTTTGCATGCAGTTCCTCCCTCCTGTTGTAGAGAATAATCATTTTTTTCTAGAACTCAAATTTAGTATTTTTTGGATACTGTGTTTCTAATATTCTGCTAATTATGCCAGTTTTCTTAATTTTTTTCTCTAATCCACCTACATGGTGCAAACTATTACGTCCCAATATGTAAGAGAAAGAAATTTTTAAATATCAATTTGAGGGGCACCTGGGCAGCTCATTCAGTTAAGCATCTGTCTTCAGCTCACGTCATGATCACGGGGTTGACCCTGTGATCCAACCAGCATGGGCATCAGGCTCCCTGCTCAGCGGGGAGCCTGCTTTTTCCTCCGCCTCTGCCCACCCCCCTGCTCTTGTTCTCTCTCTCAAATAAATAAACAAAGTCTTTAAAAAAAATCAATTTGATTTCATTAGCCATTAAACCAGTAATTCCAGATTTTCCTTCTACCCCCACCATCCCACCCTTGTATCTGAGAGACTTCGCCGTCTCAGTAAATGCAAACTTCACTCCCCTGACTGTTCACGTTAAAAACTTAGAGTCATTTTGACTCTTCATCTTTTTTTTTGTTCATGCCTCAGGCTTAATCTGTTAGTAGCAAATCTGGCTCTAGCTTTAACAATTTTCATCTCTTTCCCAGCTACAATTTAGTCCAAGCCACCTTTATTTCTCATCTGGATTATTACAGATTTTCTCAAAATTTATTCTCCATGCAGCAGCTAAAGTGATCCCTTTGAAATGGTAGTGGAATTATAGTACTCCTGCTTAAATCCCTCTCATGGCTGTCCTTCTCCTTCCAAGTAAAACCTACATTCCCTACCGTGGCCTAGAAGACCTAATGCAGTTGGAGCTTCCTCTCTCACTGAATTTCATGTCATTCTCTCCAGAGCTCATGGCCCCACAGTGTTATTAAGTGGTTGCTTTGCTGTTTCTCAAAGAGGCCAAACCTGCTCCTACCTCAGGACTTTTGCATTTACTTTCCGTCTCACTGGAGCATTCTTCCAACATCTATCTTTGTGATGGACTTCCTTCTCTTCTCTCTTCAAATGTTATTATTTGAGACATCTTCCATGGTCATTCAAAATAAAGTAGTTTCCTTCACACACCCCATAGTCTTTATGTCCCTTCATATAGTTAATATATAAGTTTTCTTCATAGTCTTGAAAACAATTATGCAATATACTTTATTTTTCACTTGTTTTCTTTTTGTCCTCCTATATTAGAATGTAAGTTATAAGAAGGCAGGAGTTTTATTCTGTTCATATATCCTTGGTGCCTAGAATAACATCAGAAAAATAGAAATTGCTCAGTAAACATTTGTTGAATATGAAAGAATAAAGTAGCAAATATATATTTTTAATTTTCACAAATATTTTAGTGTTCTGAGCACGCAATTTATGATCTTATATTCCACTGCTAGTAAAGTTATATCCACTTAGATTTTGCCAGTACTTAGAGAACTGTTACTTTTATATGCAGCATTTATCTATTTTGACAGCCAGATCTTGCTGATACAGATAGTGTATCATCTTACTGAGACCAGAATCAGATATGTAACAATATGATAATCAGTTAACTCTGACAGCTAGGAGAAATTTTTTTCCAGTGATTGAAAGTACACCTAAGATTGTGGTGGCATATAGGATAGCAATAATACATAACATTAGTAACATTTTCATGAAATTTTGATAACTCTTATACTGTTTAAGAATTTTAAAATTTTAACACATTAAATTTTAACACATTGCTAATTACACTGTTTTATTACAAAAGTATTTTTTAAGGTTTTTTTTTTTAGGGATTTTATTTATTTATCTGACAGAGAGAGATCACAAGTAGGCAGAGCGGCAAGCAGAGAGAGAGGGGTGAAGCAGGCTCCCTGCTGAGCAGAGATCCTGATGCAGGGCTCCATCTCAGGACCCTGAGATCATGACCTGAGCTGAAGACAGAGGCTTTAACCCACTGAGCCACCCAGGCACCCCTACAAAAGTATTTTTGGTATAACCCATTTCTATGGCATAGACCAAAATGGCAAGAACAAAACACAGGCCATTGTAGTAGTAATTTCTTAATGCTTGTAAATAATTGGTATTAAACATTATTAAAACATTAATTAAACCTGTATATTTAGGCACTGGTAGTATCTTTAATGCTATTTTTATTGCTTTGATGGTGGGTCACACTTAACACCAGATTTCTCTTAATATTTAATAGTTCAGGGGTGCCTGGGTGGCTTAGTGGGTTAAGCGTCATGATCCCGGGACCTGGGATGGAGCCCCTGGTTGGGCTTCCTGAGCTGCTCAGCAGGGAGCCAGCTTCTCCCTCTCCCTGCCACTCCCCCTGCTTGTACTCTCTCTCTCTCTGTCAAATAAATAATATCTTTAAAATACATACATACATATATATATACATATATATATATTTGTTTAATTAATGTACTAATATTTGGAGTAGAGTTCAGAATATATTTTCCGTATGCTTTTAACTTGGACCTTGAAAATAATTAGTTTATTTTTCTGGAATTAAAGAAAATTTGTCCATTTTGTTTTATCATTCTGTCCAAAGACAAGACTCCTGAAATTATAGAACTTGAGAATGCTGGATTCTGTAATATTCGAAAATATAATTGTATGACAGTGAGAGTGTTTGGTCAAGGCTTCAAAGAATCACCTTCAATTAAATGTGAAGTTACTAAACTGCAGGTATGTTAATTATAGTGTTGAAAAACAATCAAGTTTATGATTTATTCAGATTAATTTTATCTTGAATTAATTTAGTCTGTCAATTAATAACATAATCTCAATGGATGTCATAGCCACAGAGCGCTCAATAGGAAAATGGTTGAATTGCTTGACCTTAAAGCTTCTTCCTTATTTGTTAACTCTATTAAGCTATTTTTATTGCAGTATTGGTTCATTATTCTAGTTATAATAAAAAATTAAAATAATATTAAGCTTGATATGGAAGCTTCTGTATTTATTAAAATGTAAAACCACAAAGAATGGAGATCATTTTTATCCAAGCCAGCCTGTGTGGCTTAAGGGGCACAAGGATATGAACAGTTCCCTTTACAAAACAAAATGTTGAAGAATAATTGTACTTATCCCTTATTTCAAAAAGGAAATAGTGTTTTTCTTTCTTTAGGCCATAAATAATGGACATGATCACTCAGTTTGAACACTGGTGTATCAAATTACACCTTATTTTGACGATTATTTATATGGTCTTCCTTCTCTTTATTCAAGTGGATTTTTATTTTAAGGGAAATTCTTTTAAAGCACCTACTTGGATAAGCTGAAAACTTAAGACAGCAAATGACATTTTAGCATTCTTTTTACTTTTTCTCTAAATTGCTAAAGCCAAATGGGATCCTGAGATTGAGAATTTAAGGAGGAAATAACTTTTGTATCTGTCTTTATCAAATATTTATACAAGAAAAATATGCTTATTTCCAGATTTTTTTAGTAGAGCTTTTCTAAATAACCATGAAATATTTTAATCCTAATGAAATAATAAGACACACAATAGAAAATGGAATATATATATAATTTTGTTCACTTAGTATTACTCAAGAGAGTAGACATTATATTGTTTGTGGCAGAATGAATCATATGATATATACTACCATTAAGTGATTTGCCAAGAAAGAGAAAGTACATTTTGTACTTACTTTCAGATATATTATTTGCTGTGATATTTATTCTCATACTACCTTTTTTTCCCCTAATCATTTGATAAAGAGCACGCTATGAAATTTTCTAACATACTATACAGAACTACAGAAAGAAATATCGATGTTCACTAGCCCAAACCAAACTTAATTAGATTAGCTATTTTCTTTAGCACCCTGTTCAGGGTATTTATATATTTCATTTGTAATACAATTTTTTTTAAAGATTTTTATTTATTTATTTGATAGACAGAAATCACAAGTAGGCAGAGAGGCAGGCAGAGAGAGAGGAGGAAGCAGGCTCCCCGCCAAGCAGAGAGCCCGATGCGGGGCTCGATCCCAGGACCCTGAGATCATGACCTGAGCCGAAGGCAGAGGCTTTAACCCACTGAGCCACCCAGGTGCCCCTTTTAATGTTTGTATTCCACTTTGAATATCCTCTGCACTCTGGTTGATTTTAGTTATGTACTTATTTGGAACGTATACAAAATACTATCATGGTTCTGAGGGTTTGCACCATACGAAAGGTACACACAGAGAAATGTCACCGTTTTATCATCTCTACCACTCTGTCCATTACCCTTTCTTTCCATCCCATTTCCATCTATCCCCTGAAAGTATCCACTCTCACTCTTCTCTGGTTTATTCTTACTGCCTTTCTTTTGCACAAAGGAACAGATAAATCCCTTTTTTTCACATGAGAGGTAGCATATTATAGATGTTCTTTTCTACTTTTACAGTAGTAATTTTAAACAAGTTTTTATCTAGAGATGCAAGCACCCACCCAATCCTTTCTTTAACTCCCTGCCCCCAGACCAGGACTTTACAGAATCCAATTTTTAAATACTTAGAGGATTAAATCCAAATAGCTATCCTAAAAATGAATGGCCCTTTGTGATCCAGCTCTTGTCTATTTTTGCAAACTTGAACCTCCTGGATATGCTCTACTAAAATCTCATGCTGTCTCATGGATCCCCACATTTCACTTGCTATTCCCTCCAAACAAATTGAATAGCACTCTCTCCATTTCTGCTCCCTGTGTCTGAATAGCAGTCTCTTCTACTTTCAGGAGGAGAAGCCTCTCTTGACTGCTAGAGTCAGTGGCTTCTTTCTCTTTCATTAAGCTTTATTTGAGTCTTGGTTACAGTAATATTAAAACTATTTTGTCTGTCTTTTCCTCTGTGATCTTTTTCATCAGAAAGTCCTCAGCACCTATAGATACTCACAAAATATTGATCAATGGAAAATAAATAGAACTCTGTTTATTCCTTATTTGGGGGAGGCTTCTCTAAATGTGGGTGGAAATGATTTCTCTATGAAATCTCATTCAATACACAAAGTCCTGTATCCATCTAAGTGTCTTTATCATGACTACCCGGAGACATTGTTGTTAGTCCCCCTCCATAGGGGGGTACCACTGAACTGACCTGTCTGTAGGGCCAGACTCTACACATCCCCTTAAACGTGGAGATTTCTACTGTGACCTACTCTGTCAGTCATCAGTATTTAATATAGTTTTAATATATATAGTATTTAATATAGTTTCTGCTGGCTACAGATGACCGCATGTTCTTGCCTTCTTTTCCATCTCCTACTGACCCTCAGTATGGCAGCATCAACATGCTCCTTGCCCATTTCTGAGCAATTGAAAGCATTCTACAGTCATAAATTTTTAAAAAAATGTAAATCAAAATATTGTTAATAAAATATGGCCTTTTAGTTTTCTATATAGTTACCAGTACCAGAAAATTATTCTGGCTTTTCTTCTTTAGGCACCAATGCATTTTAATACTGAAAAGTAATCCCTTAATATAGATTAAGTATGATTTGCTACTGAGTTATTAAGTAGAGTGAACTGGTTAGAATTAAGTTTTCAGTTACGTAAATTTATCCGAACTATCTTGAGCAAAAATGGTACTTATTATGAGGACAGTACGTTTTTCACAGAATCAGGATTAGAATGTAATTGCCGACTTCTCAGGAATAACTTGAATTTGGGACTTGAACACATGAAAACTCAGTATGTCTGCATTTGTATGTGTGTGTAGTTATCTATCTCAGTTCTTTTTTTCTCTGTGGCCTTCATTTTTCCCTTTCATTAGATACTGGCTTTCTCCACATAGTGAAAAACAACAGCCACCCATAGCTCCATAACTTTGTGTCTTGCACCTCAAGCCACCAGAAGCAGACTGGTCCAACGTGCCCCCTGGGACAAAGTTAAAATAGTCCAAGTAATCAAAGCATTGGCTCAACTTAGATCCACCCCTGGAGTGGTTACATGTAGTCAGGAAGATGGGTCATATAAGAACTTGAGAGGGCTCTGGGAACCAGACAGAAAGAGCAATTTCAAGTTGCAGTAGAAGGTTAGGAGCTTTTGCAGGAGAAATGACTTTCTGGGTAGGAAATCAATCCACTGTTGGCCAGTTATGTAGTCGAATGTGTTTCCTCTTGCTACAAAACTCATGGCATGGTGATTCATTATATATGACTGATACTGGTAACTTCTTTGATTTGAACTCACAAGAAATGCATGAGGTGTCGGAAGCAGTTTACATCAAATTAAAGTGTATATGGTTTTCATTATTCTGGATAAAATTCAATGTTGATGTCACTTTTATTACTTCATTATATATTCCATTATACCAGCCATGCATTTTAAAATTTATCTTTTGATTATATGTAATTCACTAGCAAGGAAATTCTATAATTAAACAGAGGTTAATTGCCTTCTCATTATGCCTTTAGTATAATAACAGTAAATGGGTCCTTGGAAAAGCTGTCTACACGAATACTGTTTTTCAAAATAGCAGAACCATTGATTGTCAGCTGCCCCCTGATGTCCAACAGTCTGATACCGTAAATCTGATGGGGGAGAAACCAATTGCAAAGTGGCAATTAAAGGTAAAAGAGAAAAGACATAAGTAAATTTTATATATTAAAATTTCATAATGAATTTATGAAGCTACATTTAGAATAGATCTTCTAATTATAAAACTACATCTTACAGGTATCTAATGATGGTTATAAATTCAGTAATCCCAGAATAATGATCATATATGATGGGGCTTGTCAAGTTTGTGGTCTCTATGAGAAGGACTCATGTACTATAAAGGTATGCATTTTTTTCCACTTATTTTCACATTTATACAGTTGGTATTTTCATTTCCTGTGCTATTGGCATATTAATGGCATATTAGTTTTTTCACCTTCATATCAGAAATACTAATGGAGAAAAGCCTTTCTCAAGTTTATATACAGTTAACTAAAATTGTTATTCTGCCCATAACTGTTGTTGAAATGGCAAGGAGAAGGTTTCTACCTTGTATGTTTTGAAATGGCAGTTTGTTTATTCCTTAAAAAAATTCCTTAAAAAAAAAAAGAAAGGAGGTTCAGATTGAATTTTAACTCTTACATATATTCCTTCTGAAATAGTAATAATGATTTTCCAGTAAGATGTCTCTCCACAGTTACCTAATCTTCTTTGTAACTAGGGACATGCAGGATGGAACTTGTAAAATGTATAAGGCTAGCACTTTTATAAGGAGGTTTTTTGTTTTGGGTTTTGTTTGTTGTTGTTGTTGTTGTTGTTTTGTGGCAACTAAATTCATTGGACCTTGCAAATCTCCACCACTGAAGGGATTATGGAAGAGCCCAGCCACAGCTGAATCCTCACAGCCACACCCTCTTCATTTAGCTGCAGTCTGTTGGTTTATCAACAGATCTTTCTCACAGGCCAGCTGCTGATGTAATAGATACGAGGGATCTAATATTACTTGGCTCTTCAAAACTGAGAAGCATATCAAATAATATTTATGTAGATAAAAATTTAAAGTATTGAGTTTTAGATCTTTCTTGCCTTGAGATTAGCAGCTAGATGTTATCAATAAGAAATTTCTGTTTCTGAAAAGTTGTTTGATTCTTACTTTCCCTTAAATATTCCATTTCCACATGTCTTATAAGAAATACTTTTAAAATGTTACAATTCACAATTGTTTTAAATTGTTGGGGCTATTTTGTTCTTATTTTTGTATCGTGTTCTAAGTGACATCAGAAGAGATTTTTGTCAAATATGCAAAGTTTATATATGCTGAACAAAATTTGGTCTTTTTCTCGGGTTGAAAATGATTGCTACATTTAATGTTATTTTTTTGCAGATCAGCTTCTCTACTAGTTTATATAAGGATATCCATTGTCAAATGTGGATAATTATATCATAGTTCTTGTTCAGTTTCACCATACTCAGAGGACATAGTGGGCTCCTAGAGCAAGGGAAAATCGTTAGAAACTAATGTGTTTCTATAAGATGAGCAGGGGAAAAATTATTTCATTTTTTTATTAATAGAGCATTTCCAGCCTGAGTTAGCAGTAAAAACAAAACAAAACAAACAAAGAAAAAACAAGAAGAAAAGACAGATTTTCTTCCTTGTTATTTATAAACAAATTCTACACAAAGATAAATCTACATATATGTTTTCTTATTCCCTCCATATTGATCAATTCCATAGGTAAATTACACAAAAGGAAAAGATTTGTTTTCTAACATACATTTATGATGAGGATATATGAAAAAATGTTTCCTAACCAGAATAGACTTATTATATGCTTTCACTGGAATCACCAACATTTATAGTATTACCTTTCTATGTACATTTTTTTCCCTAAACACTAACTATAATGACATCTTAATTGTTTTTCTCTTTTTAAAATTTCCATTAGGAAAATGTTTGCATTATTGATGGGCTCTGCTACATTGAAGGAGATAAAAATCCTACCAGCCCTTGTTTGATTTGTAGACCAAAAATTTCAAAATTTACTTGGTCATTTTTAGAAAGTAAGTTAATCTTTATTAATCCAGATATTTTCTCTACAAGATGTTTTTAAGTGATTTTAGACCATGAGGTACATAGTGTATATATGTACATAAATATATTTAAGTGTGTGTTTAATTTAGGATCTTTCCTAACTGCATGACTTACTTTGCTTGAACATAATATAAGATGAAATGTTATTTCATGTAATTTCTATGATTATACTACAATAGGGCATGGGATTTTCATTTTAATATTTGATACTGAAAGCAAATGTGAATTATTAATGGTAGAAATGGGAATGGCTAATTCAGTTACACACAGTCTGTACAAGTCAAATAGCTACTAACAAAATAGGCTCTCAAGTACTATATAAGTACATAAAACGTCCATCAGTAAAGTTGCTGGGTTTACTGGAAAGAGAACATTACTTTGAGACCAAAGCTCTATATCCTATCCTTAGCCTTATTTCTTTTTAGTTTTGTGACAAGACATTTAGCTATTTAAATTCCAGAGGCCATGCATTCATCAGCTGTTAAATAAGCCTTCCTGGATTCAGTAATCTATTAAGTGCCTTACAGCCCTACCTTTCTGTGACTCCGTGAATATAATAGTGGGTCCAGATAATGTCTGGATACTTAGTTTCACCCGAAAAAAACACCCCACCTCATAGTCATGTACCATATAATTTCCTCACTTCCTTAAGTACAGCTGTATATAATTCCACATAGATGTTTCTTCATTCTCTTTCCTCAATGAAAAGACCAGGCATCACAAAATACAACAAGATACATTTACTCCCTGCCCCCATCCCCGTGTAATTTTATCTGAGTCATAAAACCTTTTATTTATACTGTGCTTTGTAACATCACTATATATATTACTGTATATACAAATTTCATGACTGCATTAGACCATTTGTCAGATGATTCATTGCTCAGGTGCAAGACCCATGGGGTGTTATGGGAAGACAATGAAAATTTGGAGAAGAATTTAGTGCCAGGGACAAGGGAAACACACTATAACTTCTGAATTGGTATCTGTGTTTTTAATGGTTTCGGTATGACTGACTCATCATAGATTTACAATGTTCAAGGATACCAGGGGTTTGGAAATACCATCTGTCCCAAGTTTCTTGTATTGAGGGATGAGGAAATTAAAATCAGTAAATTGTATAAAGATATATGAGGGCAGAGCAGGAACCAGAACTACACTCTCTTGGCATCAGTGCTTTGTTGATGCAAGTAGAGTGTGTTTGTGCCCAGCACAATGGAAAAGACTATTCTTCCAATCTGTTAAGCCAGTTGGCAAGGGAGGGAGCCATTTTTTAATGTGACAATGTAAAAAGATGTTTTAAAGCATTACTTGAGCACAAAAGGAGTGCTCTCTGTCCTCTCACAGAGTTCCAGCAAGTGAGCTTGGCAGCAGGAAGGATCTCTGAGGAGCAGAGGGTTGCTGTGACTCTGTGGCCCCCAGTTATAAAGGGGGAGACAGGTACAGTGAGGAAGAGTCAGGGGAGTCAAATGAACCGTCCAGACATGGTGGAGAGTAAAGGAGAAATAAAGAAAAGAAGATGCTGAGAGGGAAAGTAAAGCTGAAAAGGGTAGAGGACAAAGAAGAGTGAGAGAACAAGCACTGAGTTGGTCGACATGGAGAGGTAATTGCAGACAGGAAAGAAAGAAGAGGCATCCAGTTTGGGGAATGCAAAAGTGTTTCTCTGTTCAGAGTGCTTTTACAGTAACTCTTGTGGCAAAGTTTGAAGTCTTGCACCTGTGAGTTACTTTTACATTTCCTCAGAATGCAATTGAATTTATTCTGAATGTAAAAAAAAAATAGAGCCAGGGTAGGTAATGGAAGTTTTAGCTGAGTTTGAACTTCATCAGAAAGTTCCAGTAGGAGCTCTCTCTATTGTACTTTCCCTTTTCCTTTTTTTTTTTCTACACGAGTACAAAGTAAATGTTTTCTCTGTGACAGACAACCAACCCCCAGTGATTCAAATACCGCAAGACAAATTGCAGACATTTTTGGGGGAGAACTTTGTGTACCAGTTCACGGCCTTGGATCCTGAAGGTTCTGACATCCATTTTACCTTGGACTCGGGTCCTGAGGGAGCAAATGTTTCCTCTACAGGACTTCTCACATGGAAAACAGAGTCCCAGACTCCACAGCAATTCACTTTACTCTTTAACGACGACTGCAATGCTGAAACGAGAGTCACAATTATGGTAATATTTATCATTACATAAATGCCACTGAATTAATTAGCAATATCGGTATCCATTTTAAACTTGCAATATAATCCTTAATTTGTGAAGAGGTACTAAATTATTCAACATTTCATGGAAAATTAAACTGCCAACATGCTGTTTTTGTCAGAATTTAAAATCTTATGGAGAATCTCAAGTCTAGAGCATGGAGCTAAAGGACTGACTCCTAGATCATTTTCACCTGTACTTAACTATGATAAGGATAAAGAATGCATTCATTTCTACCTCTCTGAAAGACCTGTGCTTAACCTCAGGTTGATAATTATACCCTTTCATTCAAGTAAAGTCATTTTTTATTGACCATTCTTTAGATATCATCAGTCATGAGCTGTTAATACTATTATTTTTTTGCACTGTATATGCTCAACATTTGGGACACACTCATACAGAAGTAATGGTATGAAGTGCAGTTGTGTACAATTTCATGGTAACCACATAATTCAAGTGATTCTTTACTCTCTGTATTTTGGGATAACTCAGGTGACTGACTGCTTTACTCTTTACGGATTTTTGTTCCGGTTGTGGTGCGTGCATTATAGAAATTGATCAATCATCTCGTAACATTTTAAAAAATTATCCCCAGCATTTATATTTTGGCTATGCTCTTGAAAGTTGGCATAATTACTTTATTAACATATCTTTTTAAATAGTCTTTTACATTAAATATATATATTTTTTTAATTAATTTATTTATTTTTGTAAAACTTGTTATCTGGTCTTGTACATAAACATACATGCCAATCACAATTTCTGGAGCATAAATTGAAGTTAATTTTATTGAAAAATAAAGCATCTTACTTTTTGTTTCTTTTGGAGGTGACTGTGAAGTCTTGTGATTGCTTGAATGGTGGATCATGTGTGTCAGATAGGAAGTTTCCTCCAGGAAGTGGAATGTACCTGTGCATCTGCTTGCCTGGCTTTGAGGGGGTTCTCTGTGAAGTGAACGTCACTGAGTGTCAATCGAACCCCTGTGGCCTTGGCAGGTGTATTAGTGGGTTTCCCAGTTATTCTTGTGTATGTCCACCTGAACTCAAAGGTGAGTTTTGGTTCTTCACGAGTCAAATTAGTATGTGATCAGATTAGAAAGGAAAGTTCTGTGGCTTTCCAAATAATCTACAGATTACTCAAGCAAGTGTATGTTCCTAAAGATTTTAATATACATTTTAAAAAGTGTAGTAATAGTCATCACAAATACATTTGCTACCAATATCCTTTTATTATTGTACATTGCTTACAGAAACTTATAATTTTGCCCATTTTTGTCATTTTAATGGCAATATTCTATGGCTGTATTGTATTTTGCAGGTTCCTAAACATTTCTGTCTAAATTTGGTAGGTAGAAATGTATTTAAATGTATTCTATTGAAATATAACATGGATAATGAAGAAATTTGCCATGGGAAATGTAAAAATTATCATTTAAGAAAGGTTTATAATTCATTTACTTAAAAGATCATGATATAAAGTTAGAGTTGAAATCAAATGAAATTTGCTAACTCATTAATTATCCTCAAATGTCTGATTCTAGAAACCTCAACTAAGAGTACGAATGACACCTTTTAATTTCCCAAAGCTTTTTGCAAGTCATACCAATGTTCCCTCTAATTTAAATACATACAAATGTTAAATAAGTAAATATGTAATTATTGAGCTGCAGTTTTTTTCTCTGAAGGCATCTATTTTAACATAAAAATGTTAGAGGTGCCTGGGTGGCTCAGTCAGTTAAGTGTGCATCTCTTGATTTCAGCTCAGGTCATGATCTCGGTCTTGAGATCAAGCCCCACATTGACTCTGGGCTTCATGAGGATTTAGGCTTGTCCCTCTCCCTCCTCTTTGGCCCCTCCTCCTGCTCAGTCTGTCATATAATAAATAAAATCTTAAAATAAAATAAAAAGTTTATCATTTGGGTCTGTTAGGCTACAGACTACATTTGATTGTTTCATGATTTTACTCTAATGAGTAAATGACTGAATATATTCATTCAGATAAGTTTTTGAACATTTCAAAGAGCAACACTTGATCACAAAAAATTTTACGAAGAAAGACTAACTTTTCCTAGCACGCTATAAAATTTTCATGGACTTTCACAGCTAATGCAATGACTGCCGTAAGTTGTCCTTAAGCTAAGCTGGCAACCATTCTAAGACCTTTTTAAAAATTCCTGGAGTGTTTTTAACAAAGTAAAAATTGCTGCTCTAATATGATAAATTTTTGCCTTAAAATATTAATGGGTTTTTGTCTTCTTTTTTATAGGGAAAATCTTATGTACTTGAAGGGTCTTGTTTAATGTTAAATAGAATCTAATTAATGACTATGTTTAACTCTGTTGTAAATTTTAAAATTAGTACATTCCTCTTAATATATTACAGCTTTTCTGCAGTTTGTAGGGCTTACCTTAATGTAATAGAAGTAAAGATATCTTTTGGAAAGTAAAAGTAAAATATCTTCAAGCAAAAGAAATCAATCAATGAGCACTTAACAAGACACATAATGTTTTTCAAAATAAATAATTTGAACTCTCAATCTTTATTTTGTTTAGGCAAAAATTGCCAGGAAGATGTTGATGAGTGTGAATCCAGGCCTTGCTTTCCAGGAGCAGAGTGTCTCAATACCTTTGGCTCCTATCATTGTGGTGCATGTCCAAAAGGATTTTATGGTGATGGGAAAATATGTCATGGTAAAAGTCCCTATTTTCTGCCATGAAATATTTTTTGCTCCATTTAATTAATCCAAATCCATCAGTTCTATTATCTCTTTTACTCCAGTATTCATTCAGTGTATATTCATTAAGTGTCATGCACTAAGCTGGAGGTGGAGGATGCAAAAATAGGTAAGACATGCCCTCTGACCTAATGGGTTTGAGTATGATACCAGGGAGTCTGATGTAATCACCATAGTTCAATATGGCATTCTATGTCTGTTGATAGAAGTGCCTGGAGAGACTAGCAGGAATACTACGCAGGGAATCACGTCTACCTGGAGGGATAATGAAAAGTTTTTTAAAAAGAAGTGTCATTACAGCTAAATCTGATGTATCCAATCAAGAGAGAAAAAGCTTTCGAGGCAGAAGAAACATCATGAACAAAGGTAGAGAGGCATGTAACATCACAGCACACCTGGGCACTATGAGTAATTAAGTGTGCTTAAAATATAGAGGGTAAGAGGGACTGCTTCAAGAGTTAAAGCTGGAGTCCTAGCCAGTGACCAGATCACCGAGAAACTGTGAGAAACATGATACAGTTTACAGTCTACTCAAGAGCAGTATGGAGGATGGACCACTTATGTGTAAGGAACTGTGCAAGTCTGAAGGTGGGAAGAAAAGCTAAGACAGTATTACAAATAAACAGGAAAGACATGAAGATAGTCTGACCTTTTAGGAGGAGGTAATGGTTGAAAGAAACACTAAAGTAGCAAGGTGATGGTCCATGGTCAGTGATTGGGATTAGCATGGAGAGAGAAAGAGAGTTACTAAGTGCCAAGTGCTCAGTTTAGGTGAATGGGCATGTAGAATTGGCTTTCATATTGCTATGCATTAATAGTGTCACCTGAAAATTCATATGTTGTGTCCCAAAACCCCATTGTGGCTGTATTTGGAGTAAGCAGTTGAATGAGGTCATAAGGGAGGATTGGGATCCAATAAGATTAGTATTCTTAGAAGAGGATACACCAGAGAGCTTCATCTCTCTCTGCCATGTGAGGACAAAGGGAGAAGAAGGACACAGGGAGAAGGTATGGGAGCCAGGAAGAGACTCTCACCAGGAACCAGATGGGCCTGCACTTTGATCTTGAACTTGCTACCCTCCAGAACGATAGGAAAATAAACTCCTTTTGTTTAGGATACTCAGTCTATGGTATTTTATTAGGCAGCCTGAGCTGACCAAGATACATGACACACATGACATCTAAGTAAGAAGAAGGGGTTTTGGAAGGGAAAGAACGAATTCACTATGGATACATAGAGACCAAGGTGACTCCAAGTGGAGCTCTGGAGGGAAGATAAAGTTAAAGATACAGTTCTTAAAGTTATCAGTCATGGGTGAAATTACCCAAAGAGAATACGAAGAGAAAGGAGGACAAAAATTGGTGGATATCAACCTTTTAAAAGCTTAAAAAAGAAAAGTTAATGATAGAAGACAGTGTCAAAGAACTGTATTTTGTTACCTTTAAGTGAATAAGACCTCATATTGATGAAAAATAAATCAGTTTGTGAGTCAGATTGGAGTGGGCCAGTCTAGCACTAGAGGTAACAGATTTAAGCCCAGTGCAGGCTGGTAAGGGGAATTCCCTACTATCTCAGCCACTCACATTTCCCCTTCAATACCCAGTTCCAAATACTCAACAGTATTGTACCCTTTACTGTGTGCACTAAAGTGATCTAAGATCAGCCTTTTGCAAACAGAGACTCATTCCCTGAATAAAACCTGTATCAAGTGGAACTTAAGAGGAAAACAAGTTGAACCATGTCCCATTACATATGAGTGATTAATAAGTTCCTTAACTCTGTCAGAGGCATTTGTGTATTTAGGAAAATGCTTGTTAATACAAAATTTTTTTTCTTATTGGTATTGTTTACTTAGTTTTATGGC
Source organism: Enhydra lutris kenyoni (assembly GCF_002288905.1). Lineage (NCBI taxonomy): Eukaryota > Metazoa > Chordata > Mammalia > Carnivora > Mustelidae > Enhydra > Enhydra lutris. Next base: position 13,930,415 of record NW_019154100.1, on the reverse strand, counting down.
AGACACCAGAGTCACTGATTATAAAAGTCAATACAGCACAGTTCTTATTCTTTAGATTGCTGACTAGAAGAGGAAAAAGACATATGAGTCAATATCAAGGACAAAACTCTGTGGGAGAATACAGATGGATGAAATTGGGTGGGTGGGTGTGTGACTATAGGAACACCTGTTAGTCACATCGGACTGCCATAACAGAATAACAGATAGGATGACTTAAACAACAGAAATTTGTTTCCTCAGAATTCTGGAGGCTGGAAGTTCAAGACCAAGGTACCAGCAGGGTTGGTTTCTGGCTTCTCTCTGTGGCTGATGGATGGCCCCCTTCTCACTGTGTCCTCACATGTGCACCCTCCTTGTGGTTCCTTCTGTTCTTAAAAGGACACCAGTCATATTGGATTAGGGCCCCAGTCATGACTTCATTTAACCCTAATTACCTCCTTAAAGGTAATACAGTCACATTTAGAATTAGGACTTTAACATAAATAAATTTGGGAGACACAATTCGGTCCATAATACAAGGATTTGCTGAAGAGGTGACATTTAAGCTAGTTCTGTAATCTAATTTGTGAAGAGTTCAATCCAGGTGACATTTTTATTCATAGTAATTTGGTTTTATAATGGTGTAATCTGTTTTTCACGTATACATCTACAGTTGAAACACAGTTTTTACATGAGTGTGCCACACATACTGTAGTTCTTACAAGTTCTAACAAAAGTGAAACTAAGGAATAGTATGGTAAAAATGCCATACAGAGAGATAGGCATTTTAAGTCAACAAATAGAAATGCCTCTAGTAAGTAATGGTCTTGCTAAATAAAATCAAAGGACAAGTAATACCTCTCATTTATTTTCCAGAAGACCAACATATTTCTTCCTTAGGAATTTTTCCCTTTAGAAAGATTGCCTAAGATTATACAATGCAGTTTACAAATTATTCTTTTTCTTTCTAATCCATTCACTCCTTGGCTTATAGTCTAGAAAAACGATGCATGTTGTATAATGAACAAATGATATCTAAGGTGATTTCTGCGAGGCTTATGATTATAAGTGACCATTTCAAAGTTACATTTTATAACTCCCTGGTCATTCAACATCGACTTAAACCTTAAAGACTAGAAGAAACTCATTATTTCATTAGGCCTTTTCTTTTCCACAGTGCTGTCCTTATAACTCTTGATTTATTCAATTAATATTCTGATTGTCTTCACAATGACCTTACACATTTTACATAAGCTTTCTTTATGGTTTTGCATTTTATAATATTAGCTATTCATCTTGCAAGATTATCACTGCGCTTATTTTGCAAGATATCTTTATCAATTACTGCAATATAGGAAAACTCTTGATTTTAATTTATTCATGCATCCAGTTGCCTTATTAAACACTCTACACTTTTTTTATAGTTGATTCTTTTTCTTGGTTTTATAAATAGACAACACCTCTTGCCAATAGTGAGTTTGTCTCTTATTCTTACTTACTTCCTTATTATAATAGTAATTATGATTTAATCTATATTTATGATATGCCAGGACAAATATTTATATACTGTGTCATTCCATCTTCTCAATAGCTATAGACAGTAACAGTTATTATTTCCATGTTAGTCATCTGTACAGAGGCATAGATGGGTTAAGTATTCTGTTCAGATACATACAATTTGTAAAAGAAGAGAGATTTGAACATGAGCAGTCTGACTGCAGTCCCAGCTCTCAAATTTGAGCCCTCATTGTAATGGCTGGACCTCCAGTGTGTAGGCAGAGAATTGTTTTTAATGATTTTAATGGAAATTCTTCTCATGTTTCACCATTAAGTATGATATTACAGTAGGTTTCTGCTAGAAACCCTTCATCCAATTAAGGGATTTTCCTTTTATTTGTTGCTTTCTCAGAATTCTCTTTAGATTTAAGTTAGAAGTGGTTTTTAGGGGCGCCTGGGTGGCTTAATGGGATTGAGCTCTCTGCTCAGCAGGGAGCCTGCTTCCCTCTCTCTCTCTGCCTACCTGTGATTACACTCTCTCTGTTAAATAAATAAATAAAATCTTTAAAAAAAAGTGGTTTTTAAATTTTATCAAATGGTTTTTCGGCATTATTTATGACTTGCTATAATTTCTATTAATGTTTTGTTAGACTAACTTTTTTAGAATGTTTTCAGGAGAAAATCGTATCAAATTTTTAACATTTTATATTTTCTTTATATTACAATATCATAATGAAATTATGTAATGTAATTCGGTAAGTAGAGATACAAGTCCATTTCATCCTGATGTTGTAGTCTGTAACTACACTGCTTCATTTCATCTGGTAGTATTTCATTGAAAATGTATATGTATTTTCATAAATGATACTGACTTTAGGATTATGTCACTTGATCAAATGTTTATAAAACTTTTCATCTCGGGGCGCCTGGGTGGCTCAGTGGGTTAAGCCTCTACCTCCGGCTCAGGTCGTGATCTCAGGGTCCTGGGATCAAGCCCCACATCAGGCTGTCTGCTCAGCGGGGAGCCTGCTTCCTCCTCTCTCTCTGTCTGCCTCTCTGCCTACTTGTGATCTCTCTCTCTGCCAAATAAATAAATAAAATCTTTAAAAAAAAAATAAAAAATTTTCTTCTCTTTCTGTGCATTGCAAGAGTTTTATACAATATTCTTTCCTTGATAATTTGGTAATTTTTTTTCCTATTAGGTCATCTGTCTTAGCATCATATTTAATGACTTTAGATTATTTTAGATTACATAGATTTAGATTATTTTTGTTTCTCTTATTGCAATTGTTCTATCAACTCCTCTGGCTCTTCTTCAGTCAATTTAACTATATATATTTTGAAAAAAAATTTTAAGTCTTCATTTAAAATTATACATAGTATGTTTGTATGATTTAAAATTTGCTTCAGATTATTATTATGAATTGCTCACATGTCAAGAATACAAACGTGAGCAATTTCCTTTGCTTTGAGCCTCAGTGTATGAAGTGGTCAATAAATGTTTGTTGGCTATTTCTAACTCTTAATAAAATTATTAATTATTGTTCTTTAACTTTTACAATGTTTAACAGTCTGGGTACCTGATATATCCAAAGAGATTGTAAATTCTTTGAAAGCAGAAAGTGTATGATGACTTCTTACTACTGCATGGTTCTTAGTGTAATGGCATACATGTGATAGGCATTAAATGAAGGAATGAATTACTTAATAAATACTGGGGAAAGAGAATATTAATAAATGTTATTGACTGACATTTCTTTTTCTTTTTTGGTTCTTCAGATATAAAATTTCAGTCACTGTCATCAGATCATTCATCATCCGGTGCAAGCTTTACCCACAGGCCTGCCTCTATCAAAAAGTTCTTGAACACAACCAGTGACATCTCGCACTTCTCATTAAAATCAGTTACAACTCAAATGAATAATTCAAAAAACATTATTTCCCATCAGCTACCAGGGTTTGAACAGGCGGATCATACTATCAGTACAAATCTCAGTCTGGAGGAATTGGGAGTGTCGACGAAAAACCATATTTCTTTAAGCATCAACCCAAATGGTTCCCCTGGTGAAGTAAAGGATGTTAAACAGAGCACTATCCAGACAGAGGCTGGAGGGAATAATTCTCAAATTAACAGGCCTGCCAAAGGTTACACGCAGTATAAGGATGGGTTTGCCTCATCAGTTACTAGAGCCATCACTATTTTGCCAGAAAAGCCTGGATGGACCAGAATATCAACTTGTGCTGACTCACCTTGTTTTCTTGGTGTTTCTTGTGTGCCAACCACAGATGGTCACTTCCGGTGTGGACGCTGCCCCCTTGGATATTATGGAGATGGTATCAATTGTAGAGGTAGTATGAAAATTCTTGAGAAGATGCAAAGAAATTATTTAGTTCACATTTAAGTGATTAAAAAGAGAGGCCTCTCTATTAATTTCTGCTTACTCCATTTAGTTCACCAATTTCTATTCATTGTATTTATTTATTATTTATATATATCCTCTTCATATTTCAAAAAAATTAACATGGCTGTTCCTGAGTTATTTTTAAAAATTAAATCAAATAGTACTATAACTATATAATATATTATAAATATGTTTTGGGTACATGCTGTGTTCCAAGGTTTATAGACACATTCTTTATCAATTATGTCATATAATCCATAAAGACTCTGCACATTGACTATTATTTTTCCATTATCCAGATAGGAAAGGCAGAGCCTTACAGGGCTAACTGACTTGCCTAGCATTAAGCAGATAAAGAGAGAAAATAAGGATATGAATAACATTGTGGTCTGGATTCTTTTTAGCTCACAGTGGGCATTTAGCACTTTAAATTACTAATTTGGGTGTATTTGCTTATTTGCATAAACTGGGTTTCTCTGTAATTCCTCCAGCTCTTGAGAATAAAACAAGTTGGGCATCACTTTAGTTTTGAAAGGAGTGTTTGCTTCTTTTCACAATTATCAGTATTGTTTTCTTTGAGGCAAATCAAATTTTTGGCTTTGATACTGCAGAAGCTATTTTGTGTTGTTGGTATTTTGTTATTTTGTTGTGTTTTGATTTATTTGAGACCAACTTAATTAAGCAATAGAGCTGTTGGGGTATGTATTTCTTTGTTCTCAGTATTACTGAGAGGTACTTTTTCTGTTTGTTTTTGGGTTGTTTTTTTTTTTTTTTTGTAGGAATAGTGATAATAATAACAACTTTCAATACTTACATGTTTATAATATAAAATGTCATATTGTTAGTAAGACAAAACAATCATACATTTTGTTTACCTCAGAAAAATGTTAGATGCCTAATAAAATATATCAGGTAGTTAAGCTTAAGGAATATAAACTTATAAACTTATGACGTGTTTCTAGCATCTTGTTCTTTGGAATTCTGATTATTCCCACCATTTACCAACATTTGTCTGATTAGTTTCTGAAACTTTATTGACCCCTGAAAAAGTGTAATCCTGTTTATGGCTAGCAGCCACCTTCAATTCAACATCAGGCTTTGCTGTGGGAGTAATGACCTCATATGGTACTTCTTTCTGACTGTATTAGTCATGTTTCTCAGTCATTCTAGTAGTAAAACAAATTCAAAGGGAAAAATAATTTTATAGATAAATGCAGTGGTTATTGTTCAGTAAGCCGCCTCGGAATTTTCAAATTTCAGAGAATTTGACTTTTCTTATAAGTCAGTCTGTGGGCAACATGTGTCTATTATATCAGCAGTTCAACCTTCTTTCCTTGATTTTTGCAGCCATTTGTAGACACCCATGTGGAAAAAGCAGGGCGTGTGTTGCCCCAAACATATGCAGGTGTAAACCGGGCTACACTGGTTCTAACTGCCAAACTGGTAGGTACAGCACTCACTAGTTTGTATAATGGATTTAATTGATAACGGGCATTTCTAAAACATGAGCTTTATTTTATACAGCTATATGTCATCCTGATTGCAGAAACCATGGAAAATGTATTAAGCCTAACGTTTGTGAATGTCCGCCAGGGCATGGTGGAGCAACATGTGATGAAGGTGATCGTTCAAATTAAAAATCAAATAAGAAGCAAAATAACACTATTTTCTCTAAAGCTTTTTAGAAAGATAATTCAGTTTTGCTGTGTCTATACTGATACATCTTAATGCTGGCAGGGAAATTAAGTTTTTTAATGTTTATTAAAAATAATTTATTTGACGCTTCTAAACACTTAAGTTTCTAAAATTAGATAGCCAAAGAGTCACAGCTTATTTTTCCTTGGTAAAATTGTCCTCAGAAGTAATATTTTTGAGATTTAGTTGTAAGGTGCCATATCCCGATATGTATTTTTTTTTTTTAAGATTTTATTTATTTATTTGTCAGAGAGAGAGAGGGAGAGAGAGCAAGCACAGGCAGACAGAATGGCAGGCAGAGGCAGAGGGAGAAGCAGGCTCCCTGATGAGCAAGGAGCCCGATGTGGGACTCGATCCCAGGACGCTGGGATCATGACCTGAGCCGAAGGCAGCTGCCTAACCAACTGAGCCACCCAGGCGTCCCCCCGATATGTATTTTAGTTTCAAGCAGGGGACTCCTGTTATTGAAAGACTTGTCAGACATGGCTCCAAGAAAGTGCTAAATACCAAATAATTAGAAGATATTAGGTGGTAAAAAGAATCCTAAAAAGTTATTTTTAACAATGTGTATATAGGGACGGCTGAGTGGCTTAGTCAGTTAAGCGTCTGCCTTTGGCTCAGGTCATGATCTCAGGGTCCTGGAATTGAGTCTGTGGGATTGACTTGCTCAATGGGGAGCCTGCTTCTCCCTCTGCCTGCCTCTCCCCCTGCTTGTGCTCTCTCTCTGTCTCTCTTTCTCTGACAAATAAATAAATAAAATATTTTTAAAATAAATAAAAAATAAAAACATGTCTATAGCCATATAATTTTTTTTTTGGAATCTTAAGAGGAGAGTTTATGAAATGGCATTTTCAAATGGATAATATTTTAAAAGGACACATTTGTTATCTTTAATATAATATTCTATTTATTATTTATTTATTTTTTAAATATTTTATTTATTTGACAAAGACAGACACAACGAGAGAGGGAACACAAGCAGGGGGCGTGGGAGAGGGAGAAGCAGGCTTCCTGCCAGGCAGGGAGCCTGATGCGGGACTCTATCCCAGGTCCCTGGGATCATGACCTGAGCCAAAGGCAGACGCTTAATGACTGAGCCACCCGGGCTCCCCTTAATATAATATCTTAAAGAATATCTTTGATAAATGGTACAAATAACTATGAACAAGCTAAGAGCCACACTAAATACTTCCATGACAAGGCAAAGTACAAATTAACAAATTAAAGTAAATCCAGAGTGAACTAATAGAAACAATATCAATGATGATGAAAATAATTGTGGAAATATAGGAGTATTCCTTTTTTTAAAAATTTTATTTATTTATTTGACAGAGAGAGAGATCACAAGTAGGCAGAGAGGCAGGCAGAGAGGCGGGTGGGGGAAGCAGGCTCCCTGCTGAGCAGAGAGCCCGGTGCAGGACTCGATCCCAGGACCCTGAGACCATGACCTGAGCCAAAGGCAGAGGCTTAACCCACTGAGCCACCCAGGTGCCCCAAGAGGAGTATTCCATTTTTAGGACAGGAATGTGTACGTCCAGGTCTCACTCTTAAGAAGAAACCCAAGATGATATATTTACATGCTAACCAAGAGATTTATAAACCAAAACATGCTGATGATTTGTTGGTGTTGTTAGAGTATAAACTTGTATAGTCAATCCCACAGAGCTAAATTTCGTAGTAAATGAGAGTTGAGTTTACTATAAACTGCTGTTAGAAGAAAGTGTATTGTGGCTGTGATTCATAAATATCAACTGACCTCTTCCTAATTCAGAGCTGACTTAAGAATATAATCTTGTGTCTGCAGAACACTGTAGTCCACCTTGTCAACATGGCGGCACCTGCTTGGCTGGAAATCTCTGCACTTGTCCTTATGGTTTTATAGGACCAAGGTGTGAAACAAGTAAGCAAAACTCTCTTGCAGCCTAATGTAAGGAAACTGCTCCTTTGAGTAGTTGGTGGCTTTAGTACTAACTAAAATAAACCCAATACCTACTTAAAGGACATATTATTCATGATATGTTCTGACAGTTCTCATTCTGCATACCCCTGGGAGCCCCAGGTGCCAGTACTAAGATAAACAAGTTTATTCTTGGAAGCAGCTCTCTTCTTGACCCTGTCCATGACCATTCCTTGAGATAATAATAAGAATTCCAGTTCGTTGGTTTGCATATAAGTTTATCTTGTTTAATTTATATCTATGATTATTTTCATTACTAATAATTTTCTCAATCGGCGAACTCTTGTTTATCATTCAGCTCAATGACTTTCTTCCTTCCCCAACTCTATTAGCAAAAAATAGCTGAATGTGAGAATCAGAGACCATTTAAAGCCAAAGAATAAGTTATTTTTCTTTTTCTCTCTGATCCTATTCATTAGAGGATGTGATTGGCAATTACAGGCTAACTAGGTAATAGCCAATAATATGGCCAGTTCCAAGCCTAATCTACCTTGCTTTTATTTTTATTCTACGACCTTAGTGGTTTGTAACAGGCACTGTGAAAATGGAGGTGAATGTCTTACACCAGATACCTGCCAGTGCAAGCCTGGCTGGTATGGACCTACTTGTGGTACAGGTAAAATCAGAAATATGTTCAGTGAATAAATCAGTTAAAACAAATGTAAAGTGCACCGGTCCTGAAGACCAGCACCCCAAAGCATAAAGCTAATGTGACAAGACTGGTATGAAGTTTTATTAGAAACCTGCCTTTTGTCTTGATTCTTCTTCTTCTTGTATCAGACCGTAGAATTTCAGCTTTACTGTTACCCAGACCAATCAGTACTTTTTTTTTTTTTTTAGCCTTTGTATTTCCATCATCCACTTGCCTCATAGTGGAGAGAAATCTGTGTTACATTTCCTCGATCTCTTTCAAGTTTTCTATCACAGCACAGACATTCTGTTTCATGAAACATTCAAACAGTTAAAGGACACCATCACGGTATTTGTGTCTTTATCACAATATCAGGCTTACTTCTTTGCCAGCATGTTCGTGGTTATCTATGAATAATCGAAGCCATTGTGATCTAATGACTTTTCTCAACATAAATTTAATTTAATGCTTATAGCTTGCCAACCATGTGTGAAGCATGATGCAAGGGGACACAAAGATCAATTTGATTTTTGCCCTGACTTCCAGTAGCACATCATTAGTGAAGGAGACACAGGATACACTTATTCAAAAAGACTATCATACAAGTTGGATTATAATAAGTAATGTAATTAGCGCATTGCTCCTTTGGAGCAGAAAAGACAAAAATTCATTCTGGCAATTACACTTTGGAAGAAAATAGTATTGAGGTATGCTTTGGAGGATGGATAAAGTCTGGGTTGAAAAATGGATTTGGGGGTGACTCTCAAAGTGTAACAAAAGTAAAGAAGCAATAACAGAATGCTTTTGAGCATGCCAGGACTTAAACACAGTGTTCCTGTTTGAATTAGGAAGGAGACTTAAAGAGATACACATGTGGCCCCATGTATTTGAGCAGATTAAAGACCATCCAGTTAGTGCTGTTGACGTGTCTTCCAATTTCCCATCATTTTTTCAGCTTACAGAGGGCATTCTGAATTCTAATCATAACCTCCATATTCTTAGTGTGGTATTATTTGTAAACTTAATGAACAGACTCTCAAAGCTATTATCCAGTTATTTCATTCCTCTTATGTTTGGCAAAGTCAAATTAATTATAGGTTATGGGTTTTACTTGCAGTAAAAATAAAATATTTCATTATGCACCATTTTGTACTTCAGTGCAGCTTTCATTTTTTAAATAATAAAACCTTTATGGTCTCTCTTCCCCCTGCTGTTCATTAGCTTTGTGTGACCCCGTTTGCCTCAATGGTGGTTCCTGTAATAAGCCAAACACTTGCCTTTGTCCAAATGGATTCTTTGGTGCACAGTGTCAGAATGGTAATTATTCTTCTTTCTTTCTAAATAAAAAGGGAAAGGCATAAACAGAACTCAGAGTAAACCTAAGACAAGTCTCAAAGGGGAAGATGCCATTTTTTTTTTTCTCTACTTCTTGTGATGTTGCTGTTGTGGTCACCGAATGATCAGATCATGGAAATGTAGGAGTTCTTATGTAAAATATTTGTATTTCTTCCCCATGTATTAGGCTCCCGGCCTCAGCACTTGGCTGGGCAGTTTTGTAGGATCAAGGTGTGAACCAAACAAGCAAAGTTCCCTTGCAGTCTGCTGTGTGCCGTGGTGCCATTTTTATTGCCCTCACAGCAAAAATGCTTGATTTGTGGCCAGTCCAATGTCCACTATTATCTCATGGTCTCTCAACTTTAGTTTTGTTAAACGTTTATGAAAAACTATGCACAGCACTGTGCAAGGTGATAGGGAGACAAAAAGACGCATCATTTCCCCCCTTCACGTCTTGCTATTTTAACACTTTCCCTGTTGTTATTCTAGAAAAAAATCTGTAGCATTGCTATGAGCTTGTCCTGAGGCTGACAGTGTAGGCATGAATTAATGTCAATAAATGAAATTTAAAATGTATTTTCTATATCTTCATATCTTTGAGTTTATGCAAAATGCAGAGTAGATTTTTAGTAGAAACATGTCAAAACCTGTCATAATTTAATTCCTAAAACCTATACTTTCCTTGCCATGTTATACTTTGATGTGATTTCATCTTTTTTATTTGGAGGTTGGCTAGGATTCTTAGGTTGCAGTCGAGGTAGAAAAGAAGCCATCGCTGAAGTACTAGTTACACAGGCATAGCAAATGAGTTTTTCTAATTAAGATTTTCTTTAAGGAAACGGCTTGTGAAAAGGGAAGAAGTAAAGACTAAGTTAAGGCAAACCTTGAAAACCAAGCAGCTACATCTAAACCCGTATTTGTGAGCTGTAGGTGTAGCTGTAGGTGTTGACTGAGAACGTAAGAAGGAAACAAAAAGCTGATAACCCCATGCTCCTTGCTGTAGATGTAAGATATAGTGAGAAAACGTCTCTATAATTTATATGCCAACCGAGTAACTGGGAAAGGAGGAAATCTCTAGATTATTAAGTATTGCACTAAAATGTATTTGTTGAACATATGTCATGTTAGCAGGTTTTGGAGTTAGGTAGCCTCTAAAACTTCTAGCTGGCATTGATTTGGGGATTGACTTAAAGTCTCCAGGATCAGACTTTCTGAATTTTGGATTTGAACTAGACAGTTGACATAAGGATTCAGTGAGACATACATACTGTAATGTATGTATGTGGCTAGCTACCAGAAATAATAGTACAATTGTTTGGGGGGTTATTTTTTTAGGGGAGGAGGGGAAGGGCAGAGGGAGAGGGAGAGAGAATCTTAAGCAGGTCCATCCAGGGCAGAGCCCAGTGCAAGGCTCAATCTCACGAGCCTGAGATTCATGACCAGAGTTCTTGACTCAAATCAAGAGTTGGACACTTGACCGACTGAGACCCGCAGGTGCCCCAGTACAGTGGTCTTTAGGACATGCTGCAGAAGATGCAGAAGAAATAAAAACATGATCTTTATTATCATTTAGGGAAAAAATAAGTTTTAAAATTTCCAGGCAGGGGGCGCCTGGGTGGCTCAGTGGGTTAAGCCTCTGCCTTCGGCTCAGGTCATGATCTCAGGGTCCTGGGATCGAGGCCCGCATCGGGCTCTCTGCTCAGCGGGGAGCCTGCTTTCTCCTCTCTCTCTATGCCTGCCTCTCTGCCTAATTGTGAACTCTCTCTCTCTGTTTCAAATAAATAAATAAAATCTTAAAAAAAAAAATTTTCCAGGCAGGTTTGCTTATCATTTTTTTTTAAATAAAGGCATTTATTGTCATTTCTGGAAGAAACATGAAGCAATAAAAATCCTCTCATAAAAGATAATAAATACTAACTTTTGAATTCCATGGAGCAGAATCATATACACAGAAAATACTAGTACAGTGTAGTCAAGGTTATCCAATAAACAGTCCTAACAAAGCCAAGGAATTACTGTTAAAAGGACTTTTCACTAAGCTTTCACAGAAATAAGGGACATATAAAGCTCTGCCTTTATGACCTCAGCAGGTGTTCAAAAGTCAACTTAAAATTATTTTCCAAAAATCATGTGTTAGATTGTTGAGATTTTTCTAATTTCTACAGGCGTAGATACATCTCTTATTTTGAGCCAGGTTTTGACTTATTTTCTTGGTTCTTCCCCAATCATTTCACTTTTTACTTCCAAGAATGGTAAAATATAAGACCAGGTTCGTAATTTAAGCACTATCGTAGCAAGATGCCGTTTGTTATGAACAGTTCATCGATACATTTCAAATTGTGCTAATCCACAGGCTGCTTAGAGCTATGAGCATTGGATTTTATGATTTAGAAAGGATGATTTTAATGACTTGCAGTTGTGATCTTTTATTTTAATAGCACATTTTTCTGCCTTATGGCCCCATAGATAACAAGCACATGAGGCAATATGTAATATGTAATATGTAATAATCAGAGATGTAATATTCACAGATTGCGGCCATGTGTTCTTTCAGCTCTCTGTCACCCTCCCTGTAAGAATGGCGGACGCTGCATGAGAAATAACGTGTGCGCCTGTCGTGAGGGATACACTGGTAGGAGATGCCAAAAAAGTAAGGCACCACTGAAGGTATTGCCAGCCAGAGGAAAAGCCAACACATGAAATAGTAAAGGATTGCTACTTGAGGGCTGTTTTCATTCTTTTCCCTGAAGGTATCTGTGATCCAGCGTGCATGAATGGAGGAAAATGCATGGGACCAAATATTTGCTCTTGTCCTTCTGGTTGGAGAGGGAAACAATGCAACATAGGTAAGAGGAACACTCTTAAAATGTTAAAGCCTCATGAGAACATAAAGCAGAATTTACTACAAAGAGCATTTTCCTTGTTTTTGTTGTGTTTTGTCTTTGTTTTTTATTGTTTGTTCCTACATTAGGGGATCCCTTTTTGAAATAGAGTAGAATAAAAAGAGCTCTGAAGTCATTCTTTCAGGTTAGCAGAGAAAGAGGATGTTCCATATTTCCAGTCTGTCCACTATAATTGCCAGGATAAATGACAAGTCTTTAAGTCCCATCTCCTTGTCTTAAGTAGGAGCAGGAGAAGGTGTAAAAAGTTACTGATTCCTTGACCCCATTTCAGACCAGCCAATTCAGACTTCCAAGGTAGGGTGCCACTGCTTTTAATCTGGCTAGGTTTTGAGGTGATAACAGCTCTCCTCATTCAAATGTTTCATTTTTTTCTTTCTATAAATTACCATTTAAAATTACCAGCTATTATAATCTATTGGTCAAAGTGAAAAAAGAAGCAACATAAATGCCCCCACCTTGAGGAAAAGTTAAATCACCACACATTCGATCAGTGGAATGTTACATAACCTTTAAAGTCGCCTTATTCAAGAATCATTGTGACATTGAAAAATGTTCTTGGTAAAATGTTAAAGGAAAAAAAATCTCCTTTAAATCATTAACTTTTAACTGGTTCTCTTTTTTCTTTGGTGAAATTTTTTGTGGTTTATTCATGAGTATTTGACTAGCAAAATAAATTTTTAATTTGTTTATATTTCTCTTTGCAGCTATCTGCATTCAGAAATGTAAAAATGGTGGTGAGTGTATTGCTCCCAGTATATGCCATTGTCCTACCACATGGGAAGGAGTGCAGTGTCAAATACGTAAGCCTACAGAATTTGTTTGTTACTCTATCTTCTGAACCTGAATCTGTTACAGTTACTGAGCAAAGTAGTGTGAGGAGAAATCATAGAAAAAAACAAATCCCAGCATGCTGATCCATTCAAAAAATGGTTTTAGAAATAAAGAAAATCTTCTTCATTGAAATACCCATTTAAAAGAAGAAAATATGGTAAAATATATTAAGATTTTATGTGACACAGGTAACTCCTAATTGTGGTCTGTGCATTGCCTTTGAAGTTCTTTCAGGTGTGCTGGAGATGGTTTTTAATATACACTTTAAATATTTTTTTCATATTATGAGAAAAATACACATCAATCATGAAAATCATAAACCATATTAAAAAGTTTTAAAAACTAAATCGCCCTAGATTCTACCACCCAGAACTAATTCCTATTATGACTTTAATATGTTAATACATTTCACTTAGTTTTAGTCATGTGTATTACATAGATGAGGTCTCAGGGTATTGAGGAAAATCAAATATTACATAATTTTAAAATGTATGAAAACTTGAAATAACATGTTAAAATATTAACGAAGATTAACTGAATGGGGGAAAACTGGAAATAACCCCCAAATATTTTTTCTTTTTTTTTTTTTTTTTAAGATTTTATTTATTTATTTGACAGAAATCATAAGTAGTCAGAGAGGCAGGCGGCGGTGGGGGAGCAGGCTCTCTGCTGAGCAGAGAGCCCAATGCAGGGCTCGATCCCAGGACTCTGAGACCATGACCTGAGCCGAAGGCAGAGGCTTAACCCACTGAGCCATCCAGGTGCCCCTCCCCCCAAATATTTTCAAATGATCAATAATTACATCATTTCAAAACTGGTGATCCAAGTGCATTATAAACTGAAAATACATAGTTACTAAACTGAACCATGTGATTTTACTGGAAATACCTGCCCTGTTTTTTTTTATGTTTTATGAACTACACTTGTTTCCATGTATCATAGATTCTGCATATAACTCCCATGACTCTTTGACTTTATTTTATTAGTAATACCTATTATAACTTACACATTTTTCTTTTTTTTTTTTTTAATATTTTATTTATTTATTTGACAGAGAGAGAGAGATCACAAGTAGGCAGAGAGGCAGGCAGAGAGAGAGCGGGGAAGCAGGCTCCCTGCTGAGCAGAGAGCCCCATTCGGGGCTCGATCCCAGGACCCTGAGATCATGACCTGAGCCGAAGGCAGAGGCTTAACCCACTGAGCCACCTAGGTGCCCCAAACTTACACATTTTTCATCTTAAGAAGATATTATCAAAGAATTCACCAAGTGCTAGTATCTACTTAAGAATTATCTGCTCAAAAATCAATAATTCTCTTTGGAAATTAGATGTGATAAATCGCTAAAAAAGAAAAAAAGCTATCACCCTCAGTTTGAGCTGCTTATTCTGGAAAGAGGGCTATGTGGTCCACAGGTGAGAATGATGAGATGTTAAAAGCACATTAGTGTTGGAAGGTGCCCCAGTGAGTGTGGGTTGGGGTACTCTGCAGCCTCATGATCTGCACTCTAATTTTGTGCCTTGTAGCACTTCTATATGAATTTTTCAAAGTCCCCATTCTCAAAATGTTTTATTTCCAACTGTCCAGAAATTCTGAATATTGACATTATTTGAACAAGATGTCTTATTGCCATCTGCTGGAAAGTTATTGTAACAAATATTCAAATCTATGATGTCTGTGATGTGAGAAGTTCTTCCTTAGCTGTGTGCATTACACAGCCTGCCCAACCATACCCAACGGCATGGTTAAAAACATAACCTTTTAATGTTGCACTTATACCAAAGCGAATAATATTCTTGGGTTACACAAACTTTCCTAATGAGCTATGGAAGAAGATATCTCTCCCATGAAAAATAACTGTATTGTATGTAATTTTATATTATACTTATTTTCACTCAGTATTACTTAAAAGTATTTTCCATGTCCTTCAAAACATAATTTTGAATGAAATATTAACTTCCATAACATATATAATATAATTTTAAATATATAATTTATACAATTCACTTGACTTTTGCCCTTCTGTTGTTTGTGTTATTACTCTGACAAGCATTTTCTGTTTGTAAGTGGATAGGTGATAATAGATACAGATAATAGATGATAATATAGGTGGATAGAGTAGGTGGATGATAGAAAAATAGATCGATATTGAGGTATGTTGAGATAGATATAGGTATTTTTAAGTTTCCTGAGGAGAAATTTTTAAGGAAGAAATTGCTAGTGTAAAAATGTTTAGGAAGTTTCTAAAACAGTTATTTCACATTAAACTTCCAATGATAGTATATTAAATTGTCAGTTTTTCCATACACTGGCTGGTACTGAATTGTTTCTTTTAAATGCTTGCTAAATTAATAAAAAACAAATTATGAATGCTATTTTATGTTATAATTTGAATCTCCTCTCTAAAGAAAGCAAGAATGTACACCAAGTGTTTAAAATGTAGCCAATGAAAATTCTCTTTGCTTTAACAATATCTTTAAAGAATAGTGAAACTGCTGTGTTAAGTTCTGGGTGTTTTGTTTTTTTATGTGTATGATGACTATATGTGTGTGCTCTGACCACACAAGGATGGGAGTGTAGTTGGCCATTCATAAAGTCTTACAACTATTTTATAGTTGAGTTGCTGAATGGCTTCTGAGCACCAGCATAGACTATGTCCCAAGCATTGGTGTCAAAGGATGTTAATGGTCAAAATTTGTGTATTGCAGCAATTTGCAATCAAAAGTGTCTTCATGGAGGCAGATGTGTATTTCCCAATGTGTGCTCTTGTCGTGATGGATATTCTGGAGTCAAATGTGAAAAGAAAGTACAGGTATTTTAAATTTTAAACAGAAAATAAATATTGACCTCTATCTACTCAGATATTTTGCTTAGCAATTGATACCTATCTGTTAATGTTTATTTTATTTCCAAATTTTAAAAAATGCAAGGATTTACTATTTGCCCTGAAACTAAAAATAATACCATTTTTGTGTCATGATAGAGTTATCTTCTTATTCAAAAGTTTGATGTGCACTTAAGGAGTTTTAATGTATAGGTATAACTGTCAAGTGTAATATTCTATTTCATGGCATTGGAGCTGAAAGAGAGCAAATATTCCCCAATATGGATTTAAGATACCACTAATTTATATTTTGGTCAAATACTAGATAAAAAGACTACCTTCACCCCCCCCCCCCCTTTTTTTTTTTTAATCTACCACTTTTATATCCACTGCTTCATTGATTTGAGGATGGGTTGTGTGCCACTAAAACCTTGTCTATCCTCATTCTTTTCCCAGACAGTATTTCTTTCTCTTTACTTGCTCCCCAGTCCATTAAGGGATGCCTGGGTGGCTCATTTGGTTAAACCTCTGCCTCCTTGCTCAGCAGGGAGCCTGCTTCTCCCTCTGCCTGCCGCTTGCCCTGCTTGTGTATGTGCACTCTCTCTCTCAAGTAAATAAATAAAATCTTTAAAAAATAAAATAAAATCCATTTCAGGGAAAGCAATAAAAAACTCTTCATATCTTTAGAATTAGGATTTATTTTTATTTTAAAAAAATCAAGAAAACAAAGGAAAAGTAGACACTTTCTTAGAGTTCCTGATATTGCCTCACTCTTAGAAGGCCAGTGCTGTAGAAACATCTATTTTAAAAGTTTCCATGATCAAATCTGTGCTCATAAGATCCAACTGAACTTTACTTTGTCTCCAATCTTAAGTTTCTGAATATCTACAGAGATCTCAAAAATTTCTTAATCGATATTAGTTTTAATATAAAAAGCAATTTTACACACCTCAGAAAGCCCAAGTGTTGTGAATATCAAAGTACACTGGAGTGCTATAATTTGAAAAATGACAAGGAATTTTCTTTTTGAAGTGTGATCCTAGATCAGTCTGGCTCAGAGGCAAAGTGCATGCGCACATGTGTTTCTACTTGCACAGGAGTTCAGCCTGGATGCATATGGCCTCCATCGTGAAAACAAAGCAAACAAGCTCATGACAGTACTGTGGTTTGAAAACCAGAAAACATAAGTTATGGAGTACCTCTTGGATCAGGTGTTGTTAAGAACAATAAATGTAAAAATGTGAATTTCCTGGCCTAAAGGCAGGGTACACATGTATTATTTTATTTAATTTGGAGATTTTTATGGCATAGAAAACCCTATGACCTCAAAAGCTTTCAATTTCATCCGACATACCAAACTAGGTGACTTAGTTATAATCTGTTTTTATCTATTTCTTTACTACCTGAATCCTTCCTCAGATCATCATCATCCCCACTAATGGTACTTCTGAGACTGCATCTGGAACCACATTAGGGAAGGAAAAGGAAAACAAAAAAGAGATTAGCTCGAGGACCCCATGTCCTGCTTTCCTATATAATCAGCTCTTCTAAATTCTTGACTTTAATTCTTACTTGAGTTTTACTCTGTTGCTCATTGGTATCAGCGCTTCGTTTGTTTTTTTATATTTCTTTGGCTCCAAAACAGAGGATAAAAATAACTTTCTTTTTAATAGGAAACAAACAAACAAACAAGTACCATTTATGAGCATTCACAGAACCTTCCCTGACTCCTACCCACTCCTTTCCTGCTTCTTGGCCCTTCTTCCAGCATCCTGAGGTACTGGGTGGGGGTGCGGGGGGGGGGGGGGGGAAGAAATGGAAGAAAGTGATTGAGTTGCCAGCATTTCAATGAAAACAACAACAGAATGAGAATTACTAGCTAGAAACAAAGGACACAAAGAAAAGGGAAATTGGGCGAAGGAGGTGCTGAAGAGAGGGAGGTTTATGAAAGACTTTCTGAGGCTTCCGAACTTGCTGCCCAGCTGCTGTAGGTACAAGTTAGCATTGGCCCTGCCACTTGTTCACTCTATGACCTTCAGCAAGGTATTGAACTCCTCTGAGCCTCAGTTTCTTCATCTGTACTGTGGTGCTAGTAACACCTAATCACAGAGTTGTTAAAGGACTAAATAGGTCACCGCAGGTGGCTGGTAAGTAAAAGACACTATGTAAGTTGGTTGGTTGGTTATCAGTTATTACACTGAAGAGAAGAATAGACATAGAGAAGGAAAAGAATGAGGAAAGAGACTGGAAAGAAACGTTGCCATGAATTGAAAACAGTCTTTTCCTGAAAAGTATCAGGAAAAAAAATGTACTGGGTTTTATTGAGCAAGGCTGTTTCTTGAGTGTAACCTTTGGTCAAGATGGAGTCATGTAGTCTCTAAGCTCCATTTAGTCACAGCCTTTTTGATATTTAAATATGATCTGGATTAGATCTCAGTTTCATGAAAGCAGTACTTAGTCTCCAGTGGCAAACACAGAACCAAGAGCTTTCTGTATCACGCCAGAGAGAAGTAGGTGACAAATAATGAGCAAGGGTTAAACAGTTTTCTAATATTCATTGAAACTTGATTTCCCTCTTCTTATTACAGACAAAACGCCATTAATATCAAGTATGTGAATCACAAGCCTGTCATAAGAATGAAATTTTTATTCAGAAAAAGCTGAAGATAATTATTTGAAGTT
This sequence comes from Enhydra lutris kenyoni, assembly GCF_002288905.1. Taxonomy (NCBI): domain Eukaryota; kingdom Metazoa; phylum Chordata; class Mammalia; order Carnivora; family Mustelidae; genus Enhydra; species Enhydra lutris. Next base: position 13,911,682 of record NW_019154100.1, on the reverse strand, counting down.
TATTTGAACATAATTTTAAAAATTATTTTAAAGACTGAAGAAACTAATAACACATAGAATGATCTTACCTATCATTGTTAGAGAAAAGCAAAGAAGAAATCCAGGTAATCTGAATGGACTTTGAAATGTGATTTGATATTTACTTATTAAAATGATGTATCTGATATTTAAGACATTCACATTATCTAATAAACTGAGTATTTCCCAGTTCTTACTGTGATGGTGTCTTTATCATCAGGGATCAGTCAGCATAACTGAAGCTATTTGATGTATTCAGATATAAAGTGTTTAATGCAGAATTATGAACTCTCGGGACTCTTGGAAGACCTGGGGGTGAATGTGGGGAGAGAGGGAGATAGAGGTCCCGAAAGCAGCTGCTGAAAGTCAGAGAGGTAGATATTGAAGATGCTAGCCTAAAGCACCAAGCAGATGCTTTTCATCTTTCTTGGAGCTGCTGCAGTACTTGAGAATCTTTAAAAAACTCCACCAACTTCTCAAGCAAAGCGGGTCATTATAAAAAAAAAAAAAAAAAAATCTGTTGGAAGGCCACTGAATCTTTTATCTATCCAAATATCTAGCTGCAAACACCTTTGAAAAAATAATGACTTTCCATTTCCATCTTATGTCTCCCTGGAAAGTTTTTGTCATCAGCAAACTCTAACCCAGAACCACACAGGAAAGGGGATTCCAGAAAACATAGCTCTACCCTTACACGGAACTGACAGTCATGAGGAGACGATAGTGAGCTAACATAGGACATACCCTGCATCTTACTGCTTTGGACTGTATTCCAGATACTGAAGCCATCATTTTTCCATGATAAAAACACCATATTTACTTTTGCCTGTTTTTCCCCTCCAGTTTTTCTATTGCTCTGACTTGTACATTTCTGGACAAGGTGGAAAAAAGAATGAAATTTTGGTCTTAGAAGACTTACTTGGTCACTGTGCTGATATGTAAAAAGAACATGAAGATGTCTGTTTCATTTTTCCATTCTTTTGGTACCTTGATCTATTTTGGTGTAGAAGCAAGAGAAAAACTATCACAAAATCAGATCCTTCTACAAATACCAAAGGAGAAGTGAAAGCTAAATAAAAGCAAAATTTAATGGCATTAATTATTGGGGAAGTGGGTAATATCAACAGGTATATACATATAATTGAAAGATTTGTCTCAGAGATAAAAATTACTATAGGTTATCTATAGTTATAAATCTTTCCTCTCCTATTTCATATTTGACCTCACACTGTTTGTCTTTTTCAGAAAATATTTTAATGTTTTTAAAAGATTTTTACTTTTTATTTATTTACAAGAAAGAGGGACGGGGGAGAAGCTGACTCCCTGCAGATCCCAGGACCTGGAGATCAAGACTTGAACCTAAGGCAAATGCCTAACCGTCTGAGCCACCCAGGTGCCCTAGAAAATATTTTAACTTGATTGTGTCTATTTTAAATCACAGAAGTTCACAAAACTCATTTTGTTCTTTTAAGTGGAAATACTGAACATTCCTAAGCCATGTTTAAAGTATCAGATAAAGCAAGACATTATTAGAATAAAATTATGCTAACTTTGATAAGAATCTTGTAAATAATAGCATTCAATGTCAGAATTAAAGAGATTTTCGTTTATTTCATATTTACTGAAAGATAGTTTTAAAGATTTAAGAAAATATAATGTTTCACTGTGTTTTATTTTGTTACCAAAAGTACGGATACATAAATGTAAAATAAACCTTTGACTATTAGTGTGTGCTTGAATTTTTACGCTCTTACAGAAATAGAAGTCCTAGAAAGAAAAAAGCAGTCTAGATAAAAATGAATACTTTTTGAAAGTTAATCATTAGAATTGAAATTCCTACAATAATAGTTGTAATAAAAATAGATGTAATTTGAATATTCATCTCTTTGTCACCTTTGCTCAGTATACAACATAGCAGCTTTATCAATAGCCTTATTAATTTTCAATGTATATTTTTATGGTTAAAAAGTTATAATTGCTCAAGGACTTATTCTGAAATGTCTAAACCAACACTTTTAAATCTTTCATAAACATTTTCTAGATCCACACCAAGAATCCCAAGCTACAATTAAAATATTCATCAGTAGACTGCCCATTTATAATAGATTTAATGGGCCCGTACATGCTAATAATGAAGATATGCTATGGTTTACAGATTTTATATAAAAGCACTCCTTATGAAAGCTAATGACTCATGCAAATGAAAGTAATGTTTTAGAAATATAATGTGAGTTTAGAAAAGCAAGTAATTTGATTAAATTTATGGAGAAAAAATTTAATTTTTTCTTATTCTTGTTGATATTTTCACATTTATTAACTTTAAAATTTTTTATCCAGAATCTATTGGATAATACTTTGAAGATAAAGCAAAGGTGCTTTAAAATATGTACCTTTCAATGTTTACTTTATAAATCATTTTCCAAAAAGAATTCAGATCATAGACCTTGTTTAATATGCTTGGTTATTTTGTATTTATTTATGTTAGCATTTAAATGAAAGGTTTGCATCCAATATTATGCATCCAATATTCTGACCCTTTCTTTGGCCCTCTTTAAAATACAAACTTCCTAAACTTTAAAATAATGCTGCTAGCCCTTACTCCAAAATATTAAAGTATCGTAATCTTTTTGATAGAATTAGAAATATATCTTATTTTTCATATTCACAAATTGTAAAACTTATCTAAATTGCAACATACATAATAAAATTTTAAATTTCAGATTAGAACTACTTAGAAATATTTAGAGCCTATAATGGAACATTTTATTTATATATAATATAATATATATATATATAAAATAAGTATCATTATAACCATGTAATTGTTTTTAAAGCATTTACATGCTAGAGGTTTTTTTCTTTTCTTTTTTTTTGTTTTAAAGATTTTATTTATTTATTTGATAGACAGAGATCACAATTAGGCAGAGAGGTGGGGTGGGAGGGTGAAGCAAGGCTCCCCACTGAGCAGAGCGCCCGAAGCGGGGCTCCATCCCAGGGCCCTGGGATCATGACCTGAGCCGAAGGCAGAGGCATTAACCCACTGAGCCACCCAAGTGCCCCACATGCTACAGTTCAAACCACGTGTATTTATATTAGTTAAATGAATGTAATATTTTCTTTCCTTTATGTCACTTAATAATTCATTCCTTATGATAGGCATGCTACTCATTTCTAAAATGAGATGAAGTGACCTAAATATTAAACATATTAAATGGGGAAAAAGCAATAAATACAGAAAACCTGAAAAAAGAAACACAGTATTGTATCTACAATGTTATAAGTAAGAAGTAAATAACAGGCAGTTATAAGATTGTATTTTTTTAAAAAGTGGAATAGCCATGTGTTCATATAAAGCTTAGTAGATGACCTAAGTGGAATGTATTAATTCATTCTTATATAAGAGACTTGGAATAGCACTGTAGCTGATATTTTCTCAGTCGCTGTTTGCAAATGATACTGAAAACATCAACTCACTTCTTGTTTATAGAAAAAGAAAAGCCTGATAGTTTTAAGATTGCATAAGTCTTCAGCACATTTTCCTCATCTGATGAAGTGGATGAAATGGTGTACTTGTGAACAGCAGTAAAACACAGTTGTGCTGAAATTACTAATATTTAATATAAAATAAGAAATACCTTACAAAGCCTTTTCCTAGATACCTTCCATTTTTCATAGAACTCAGCCCTTAACCCTGAAAATGGGTTGCAAAACCTGAGCCTGTTGATGACTTTGTCAGTTTTACCCCCCAGTTTTCAATTTGCCTCCCAAGGACCTCCTCATGTAACTCTTCATGGATGTTGAAAATGATGGACAGCATCGCTGACACTGCATCTATACATCTATTATCTGTTCACAATGGCCTGAACTGCTCCGGAGTTTGCTGTGGACAAGTATGTTGGACAGCTACCTCTCCCTGGTGTTGAAGAGTGGGTAACTGCCCTCAGTTTCCTTCATTTTCCGTCTTGTCTCACTTTGATAAAAACTGCCTCCCTTCTCTAAGGTACGAACCATCAAGTTGAAGTTTTACATTTGACTAAACTCAGTAAAAATGGTGACTTAGTGAAAAAGGATATAGAAAATGTCGCAGAGCTCAAAGGCAAGATGCAAAGTTGGGCTTAATGAGAACGGAAAATAATCAAGAAAATAGATCCACTCTTTTCTCTATTCTCTCTACTCATTGCTATCCTTTATGATCCACCTCAGGATCTCACAAGACTGCCAAGTCTACCTGGAAATCTTTCAGTTCCCATAGTGGCCACCCACTGGCTAGAAAACATGTCATTTAGTTCAAAAGTCAGAGATAGAAAAACCTCAGAAGGTAAGGAAGAGTCAGAGGATTGGGCAGGTTTGAGGCATTGTCCATCCCTGGGGGTTAGCCATGATCACAGCTGCAAGTCATATGGATGGAATTGTCTGTGTTTAGGCTAGGAGGAAGTTCACGTTCTGAGGTAGGCATGTAACACTTCTGAATACTGGAAGATCCCAGTATGCCTTCATTTCCAGAGTTTGACTTTTATGATGTGGAAATTAATTGTAAATAATTAAACGTTTGACTTTTGTGATGCTGAAATTAAATGAGGCACATAACTAGGCCAGAATAACATTAACTAAATAAATTAGGCCCACTAACATTAATTATTTAGACCTCACAAAATTACTGAGATAAGGAGACTCATCCCCATTTTACAGATGAATATCCTAAAAGTCAGAAGAGTTCAGTTGTTTAGTAACCTGCTGCTTACGTATTGCAGTGATTGTATTCGAATGCCTGTCTGAAACCAAAGTCTATTATTTAACTGCATTGTATCACTTATTTAAAAAAAAAAAAACAGGGGCGCCTGGGTGGCTCAGTGGGTTAAAGCCTCTGCCTTCGGCTCAGGTCATGGTCCCAGGGTCCTGGGATCGAGCTCCGCATCGGGCTCTCTGGCTCTCTGCTCAGCGGGGAGCCTGCTTCCTCCTATCTCTCTGCCTGCTTCTCTGCCTACTTGTGATCTCTGTCTGTCAAATAAATAAAAATAAAATTAAAAAAAAAAAAAAAAAAAAACCAGGAATTTTCAGTGCCTTTTAATGGCTCAGGACCACTTGATAACTTCAATAAAGGATTCCTCTTCAGTATCTCTTCCCCCATATCTTTTTGATCCACAGTATGCACTGATATAGAAAGCTATGCATGTTAAAATAAAATGTTTTAATTTATTCACTAATCCAGCAAAAAAAATTTTTTTCCATTTTACTTATTTTTATCAACCTATAATGTATTATTTGCCCCAGGGGTACAGGTCTATGAATTGCCAGATTTACACACTTCACAGCACTCACCATAGCACATACCCTCCCCAATAGCCATAACCCAACCACCCTCTCCATACCCCCCCAACCCCCAACAACCCTCAGTGTGTTTGTGAGATTAAGAGTCACTTATGGTTTGTCTCCCTCCCAATCCCATCTTGTTTCATTTTTCCTTCCCTATCCCCCAAAACCCCTGCCCTGCCTCTCAAATTCCTCATATCAGAGAAATCATATGATAATTATCTTTCTCTGATTGACTTATTTCGCTCAGCATAATACCCTCTAGTTCCATCCATATTGTTACAAATGTGAAGATTTCATTTCTTTTGATGAATGCATAGTATTCCATTTTGTCTATATCTATATATCTATATCTATATCTACACACACACACACACACACACACACCCCACATCTTCTTTATCCATCTATTGATGGACATCTAGGTTCTTTCCACAGTTTGGCTATTGTGGACATTGCTGCTATATACATTTGGGTGCACGTATCCCTTCAGATCACTACATTTGTATCTTTAGGGTAAATACCCAGTAGCGCGATTGCTGGGTCATAGGATAGCTCTATTTTCAACTTTTTGAGGAACCTCCACACTATTTTCTGGAGTGGCTGCACCAGCCTGCATTCCCACCAACAGTGAAGGAGGGTTCTCCTTACTCCTCATCCTTGCCAACATCTGTCGCTTCCTGACTTCTTAATTATAGCCATTCTGATTGGTGTGAAGTGGTATCTCACTGTGGTTTTGATTTGTATTTCCCTGATGCTGAGTGATGTGGAGCACTTTTTCATGTGTTTCATGGCCATCTGGATGTCTTCTTTGCAGAAATGTCTGTTCATGTCTTCTGCCCATTTCTTGATTGGATTATTTGTTCTTTAGGTGTGGAGTTTGATAAGTTCTTTCTAGATTTTGGATACTAGCCCTTTATTTGATATGTCATTTGCAAATATCTTCTCCCATTCTGTCAGTTGTCTTTTAGTTTTGTTGACTGTTTCTTTTGCTGTGCAAAAACTTTTGATCTTGATGAAGTCCCAACAGTTTATTTTTGCCCTTGCTTCCCTTGACTTTGGCCATGTTTCTAGGAAGAAGTTGATGTGGCTGAAGTCGAAGAGGTTGCTGCCTGTGTTCTCAAGGATTTTGTTGGATTCCTATCTCCCACTGAGGTCTTCTATCCTTCTTTGTGTGTGATGTAAGGAAATGGTCCAGCTTCATTCTTCTGCATGTGGCTGTCCAATATTCCTAACACCATTTGTTGAAGATACTTTTTTCCATTGAACATTCTTTCCTGCTTTGTTGAAGATTAGTTCACCATAGAGTTGAGGTCCATTTCAGGGCTCTCTCTTCTGTTCGGTTGATCTAAGTGTCTGTTTTTGTGCCAGTACCATGCTGTCTTGATGATTACAGCTTTAAATAGAGCTTGAAGATGCCACCAACTTTGGCTTTCTTTTTCAACATTCCTCTGGCTATTCGGGGTCTTTTCTGGTTCCGTATAAATTTTAGGATTATTTGTTCCACTTATTTGAAAAAAATGGATGGTATTTTGATAGGCATTGCATTAAATGTGTAGATTGCTTTAGGTAGAATAGACATTTTCACAATATTTGTTCTTCCAGTCTATGAGCATGGAATGTTTTTCCATTTCTTTGTGTCTTCCTCAATTTCTTTCATGAGTACTTTATAGTTTTTTGAGTACAGATTCTTTGCCTCTTTCGTTAGGTTTATTCCTAGGTATCTTACGGTTTGGGGTGCAATCGTAAATGGGATCGACTCCTTAATTTCTCTTTCTTCTCTCTTGCTGTTGTTGTATAGAAATGCAACTGTTTTCTGAGCGTTGATTTTATATCCTGACACTTTACTGAATTCCTGTATGAGTTTTAGCAGTTTTAGAGTGGTGTCTTTTGGGTTTTCCACATAAGTATCATATCATCTGCAAATAGTGATAGTTAGACTTCTTCTTTGCAGATTCAGATGCCTTTTATCTCTTTTTGTTGTCTGATTGCTGAGGCTAGGACTTCTAGTACTGTGTTGAATAGCAATGGTGATAGTGGACATCCCTGCCGTGTTCCTGACCTTAGGAGAAAAGCTCTCAGTTTTTCCGCATTGAGTATGATATTCGCTGTGGGTTTTTCGTAGATGGCTTTGATGATATTGAGGTATGTCCCCTCTATCCCTACAGTTTGAAGAATTTTGCTCAAGAAAGGATGCTGTACTTTGTCAAATGCTTTTTCAGCATCTATGGAGAGTATCATATGGTTCTTGTTCTTTCTTTTATTAATGTATCATATCACATTGATTGATTTGCAGATGTTGAACCAACCTTGCAGGCCAGGAATAAATCCCACTTGGTTGTGGTGAATAATCCTTTTAATGTACTTTTGGATCCTATTGGCTAGTATTTTGGTGAGAATTTTTGCATCTGTGTTCATCAAGGATATTGGTCTGTAATTCTCCTTTTTGATGGGAACCTTGTCTGGTTGGGATCAAGGTAATGCTGGCTTCATAAAATGAGATTGGAAGTTTTCCTTCCATTTCTATTTTTTGGAACAGTTTCAGGAAAATAAGTATTAATTCTTCTTTAAATGTTTGGTAGAATTCCCCTAGGAAGGTGTCTGGCCCTGGGCTCTTGTTTGTTTGGAGATCTTTGATGACTGCTTCAATCTCCTTACTGTTTATGGGTCTTTTCAGGTTTTCTATTTCTTCCTGGGTCAGTTTTGGTAGTTTATACATCTCTAGGAATGTATCCATTTCTTCCAAATTGTCAAATTTGCTGGTATATAGTTGCTCATAATATTAAAAATATTAACAAACAATAATAATTGTTTGTATTTCTTTGGTGTTGGTTGTGATCTCTCCTCTTTCATTCATGATTTTATTTATTTTGGGTCCTTTCTCTTTTTGATAATCAAGTCAATTTTCTGTTCCTAGAATTGCTGCTCTTCTTCTCTTCTATCTCCTGTTGAGTTTGTAGGTGTTTGGAATGGTTTGATAACTATCTAGCTGAACTCCTGGGACCTAATGATATTTCAGTCTGCTGCTCCTATGCCATCTTGCTCTAAATCTCCCAGCAAAAATATTTTTGAAAGGAACACATTTCAAGAAGACTTTCTGAATTAGTAGCCTGTTTGATCTTAGCTGTGGAATATCCATCTGTATCTAGAAAGATGTCTGGTAAGAAAGAGGGTCCTTGCAGAGGTAGGACTAAAGCCAAGAGAGCAGCCGGACATTGCGCTATGATTTAGAGTTAGGAACTCTCAGTTTAATTCAACCCCAAATCCTTGTTCTACCTCTTCCCAGTGATGTGGACTTGCACAGAGAGCTTCACTTTCTTCTATATTTAATTCCTTCATTTGTAAAATAGGAGTAAATAATATTTATTTCATGGCATTACTGGGTATTTTTAAGTAAAAAATGAGATTATTAGAAATGATTTTTCACAGTGACAATCCAGATGGCAATCTAATAAATGCCAAATATATGGGTTTGATTATTAATATTTATCAGTATTACTGAAAATATTGATGTTTGTTTTTAATATATACTATTTATATTATTTCTGTTGCTGAAAACAAATCTGTGCAACTAGCTGAAGAAAGGATGGCAGGCAGACTCCCCCACTTGGGCTTTAGGTTTTCCAATGATTGCTGTATATTGATGAGTCTTGCTCCCTGATTAAAGAATTTACTTTTAAAAAAGCATTGATTAAACAGTATGTGGGTTGAAAACAAGATAAAATAAGTGAATGGAAATTTTACTTCAAGTCTGGCATATGATTAGTAAGAACGAGGGTAAACAGGCTTTAAAAGCAGCTGGCACAGAGTGAGTACAGTTCTCGAGCTGTGTGTGTGTCAGGCTGGGTTGTGAGTGCTTTCCAAAGGGTTCGGTGGATTGTGCCTCCTGACGCAGCTGTGAGGAGGTGTGTGCCCTGTAATTCTTCATCATGGAGGCGGCTGGGGGCCCTAAGCCCTTTTGTCTTCCGGCCCCTTCCTTCACATAAAAATATTTAAAATGATATTCTACAGATGGGTTGGTAAAAAGGCCAATGTATTTATATTTTAAAACATTTTCTTTGAGCTAAAAGGTTTCTTTCCCCTGATTTTAAAAGAAAGGAAAAAACATTTTCTTGAGCCTTTGAAAGTGCTGTGAACCCTAGTCACTGTGCCTCTTGTGCGTGCGCAGGAAGGTGACCCACTGGCTAGCGTGGCAGCTTGTGGCCCACACACCGTGTTAGACCACAGTACTTCTTAAGGAGGCAGTCTGCATGCTCTGAGAGAAGAAAAGAAAGGGAAGACAAACCAGATGCCATTTCACTTTGCATTTTTATTGTAAGGACCACTTTTTTCTTTGGAGAAACAATTTTGACCTCAGTGGGAAAGCTTTTGTCAAACTTTCGACTGTCAGATGAAATGAGCCAATTTTTGCCTGCAGGTGGTGCTAGATCCTCAGTTCCCAGGTAACACACCAGAAATGCAAAAGGACCACTTCGGTGAGAGCATATTAAATATTTAATGCAAACAGGATGTTCTTCAAAATTAAAATTCATCATTAATACGATATCTGTCTTTCCTGCGAACTTAGATGTCTTCATCTCACCTGGTGAGTAATCAATAGTAACAGCCACTTGCCTGAGTGCTCTGAACAATTCATTCAAAGAAGTGGTGATTTACCCAATTTGTACTAGATTAAAATTGTTGTGAGTGGTATTAATGTAAGCAGAAAAACATTTTGCTTTTCATATATACATTGAACTTGGAAAATTCTCACAATTAAAATAACCAGCAGTTTGAGGTATTTCAAAATTACGATTTATTTTCCCGGTCTTTAACAAATAATCCTAAGTCAGTATGTAGCACACCCTGTGGGGGAGAGAAAAAAAAAAAAATCTTTGTAAAGGATTCTTTCATGAATGGGCTCCTTCTTGGCACCATCATTTTGTCTGAAGTAAGTAAGGTCCCCCCAGCTACACATATTGTATGTGACAATACCTGAAAAATCTTTGACTCAAGACACTAGGAACTTGAGAAAAGTAATAAGACTTACTGGATACAAATATTATAGTGAGAATAATCCCAATTTATTTTATTTTTCAATTCCCTCAGATAGACATGACCAATACATAGATCAAAATATATAGAGTGGCTTCTGATATCAGACTTCAGTTTTCCTCATCATGGAATTGGTGGTAATCCTTGTTAATATGGCCAAGAAATATTGTTACTGTCTAATTTGGATTCTCATTCTAGGATCTAGGGATCTTCATCTGCATTTCCTTCACTGTTTTGGCTCAGTGCTGCCAAAATTGAGATGCTCCTTTCTTGGTTAAGGGCTCTGATTACAAATCAAAGGAAATTTCTTAGAGTTTGCTTATTGCATGGGTCCAAGTTGTGGGTTTTTATTATTTTTGTTTTTCTTTATTTTTAAAAAGATTTATTTATTTATTTAGAGAAAGAGAGTGCTTGGGAGCATGTGTGAGGGGAGGGGAGGGGCAGGAGAGGGGAATGGAGAGAGAATCTCAAGCAGACTCCCTGCTGAGTGCAGAGCCAGATGGGGGGCTTGATCCCACGACCCTGAGATTATGACCTGAACATGGATCAAGAGTGGGACATTTAACTGACTGAGCCACCCAGGCACCCTGCCAAGTTGTGTTTTTTAGCAGTCAAGACCTGTCACTCATTTTTAAGGAAGACCTTGATGCTGCCTTGATGTTGGTTAATACAGATGGCAGGCGAAGGATGCCTCATCCCCCCACCTGACTGTTTTTGCCACCTCAGCATTCTCGCTGATGACTGACAATTTCTGAGGACTGTAAAAGTGGATAGGATTTTTTTATTATTATTATTATTTCAAAACCCTTCTGGTGGTAATTTGCCAATTTCTTCTTTGGAGTTGACCTGAATCCTGTCTCCCCGTATCTAAGAGTCAAGCCATATCCAGCGTAATGTCATAAAGACAGCCCGCTGCAGCATTACAAAAGAAATGAGGAAAGCATTAGCAATGATATGTATACTCTGACCACTGTGTTTCCTACAGACTGGACTACATAGAAGAGTAGAATGGGTCAATCCAGGAGAGAAAAAAATCACAAGGCACCAACAGAGCTTGGTGAAAAATGTGGGTTCCTTTACAGAGAAAATGTATTATGATTCACATGAGTTACAGACAAATACTTTGAAAAAATATTTTAGTTTTATTTGTCTCCCCATAAAAGAAGAAATAGCTATAGGAAATGGAAATTTGCATTACCAGAACATAAAGCCTGAATTGCTCATTTTGAGGGTTTGGCATATGGCTGTATGCCTGGCTCTGCAGAGCAAGAGTGGGATTTTTCTAGAGCCATATGGTTGAATCAAGAAGGGCAACGGGCTAGAGCAGACAGAAGGCAGTTTACAGTTAATGATAAAGTCCTGATGCATAATAAATTCTAAAAAGCTTCCAACATTAGAGTCACATTAAAAAGGAGGAGGCTGCCAAGGAATAATTGTTGTTGTTGTTGTTTTTCACCTGAAATGAGAGAATGAAGATCCCAAACAGAACACTATTTGTGAGCTCTTTTTAGATGACCTAACCTTCCTATCACTGTTAAGCCAAGCAATTAAAAGAGAAAATTCCTGTTTGTAATTGTTTTGAACACGAGTCTTCCAAGTGAGTAAATACTGAGTTTCCACTAAAACAAAAAACTCCTTTACCAACCCAGGCAGGCAGGCCGATTACAAGCTCTCCCTGTCCCTATTACTAAGCACCAGTGAGAGAATCTGCTAGAAAGAGCGAATTGATAGGCTTCCTACCCCTTAGAGAATCCTAAAAAGACAAGAGTGGTTGAAACCAAAATGAATAATCAGTGTGTAACTTGTGAAAGAATACTCATGCGGAAAATATACGTGTGAGATTTTAAATAATGAGGCTCCAAGCTCTTTGTAAAAGCCACATTGCAATTAATTAAGATGATTGCTACTCATTATTTTTTAAAAAGCAAAGTAAGTTCCTTATTAAAGGTATAAAACTGTCAGAAGAGAGCAAATACTCTTATACTACCATATGATAATTTTTATGCTAAACTAGATAAAATTGGCATATGATTATAATTACTTCAGCTAACATATAATAATAATTGAATGAACAAATGAAAATTAAAATCAAAATCCACAATCTTTCATTGAGGCCCAAATTTAAAGAATTATCACATCTACTGTTAAGAGCAGTGCTATAAACTGGGAACTGTCAGTGAAAATTTGGAGAGATATGGCCATTTAAGAGAGCACATGGAGATTTAAAATAACCCCTGATATGTTACTTTTCTGATAATTTAATTATTAGGGCAATAATTCCACTTCCAAAAATGTTTATTGTGGCACAGTTTCCAATATGAAAAAATAAAAATAAATAATATTTTAAGTGACTATCAATAGGAAAATAATTAAATTACTACATACTCATCATTAGAATAAAATAATAAAATAAAATAATGATTCTTGCAGAACTATATCTTATATCTTGTAAAGATAGCTATGTTATAGCAAATGAAAAAGGTAAGGAGGCAAATTTCCAGGTAATAATTACAGTATACTTTCATTTTAAAATATGTATGTTTGCATATGTATAAAAACATGTATATTTTTAATATGTATTAAGTATAGAAAATTTCTAAAAAGACAAATATCAAATGTTTAAAACTAAATATGTCAGGGAAATCGGATTGGGAGCTGAAGAATGATAAAGGTATATTTTAGTTATTATTTCATAAATGTACTGCTTAAATTTTTATAGTGATATTATTTTTGCAATTTATATTTTTGCAGAATCTCCAATTAGTCCTAAACAATGCAGCTTTCTTGAAATGCCAATTAAGAGACATTCAGAATAATAGGAATTGAAAATCAAAAGAACCAATATGTAATTTTCTTTAACTGAAGAGAATAAAAATTAATTAAAAATTTAATATGTTCTTTGTATAAAATTTTAGCAATGGTACTTATATACCTTTCAGAGAAAAGATTTTATTAATTCATTATTGCTTATGTATTTAACTTGGAAACTATTGTATTTAAATTAGGGAGAATGGTTTACCATCCCGTGAGTATTATCGTAAGATTAAAATTAATTGCTTAGAATTTTCATATGAGGCCAAACTGGACAGGTAATCAGTCACAGACTAATGTTATTAGCTTGATTCATGTTATCAAACTGTATTCCTAATACTATCAGGCAAGGAGGTGGGCAGGAGAGAAATATACTACATATGAAAATGATGGACCCAGGTTCTTTGTCTGCATTAGTTCTAATATTTAGAGGTCACATTTACAGCTAAGATTGAGCTTATTACCTGAATAATTCAAGCAAAGAGCTCACATTTGCTTGAATTTATGGGAGAAAATATACCACAAAATAATGTTTTATACTTAAAAGTTGTAGAGTGCCTATTATGTAAAAATTTTGGAACCTTTGTAGGAATAACTTAATGATACTTTAAAATGAATTAATGAACATTTACCTTACAGATAGAATTCAAATGCTCTGTTCATTATATACAGAGTATGGGGCAGACAGAGATGAAGCAGCCATCCCAAAGACTCATGAACCAAATGAAATGCAATGGCTAATTTTCAGTAGAAACTAAAGAGGTCAGTTTTGAATAGGTAGTGATTTGTTTCAGAAGAGGACCAGTACCGATCTTTTTTAAAAAAATATGTTAAGTGCATGGACTCTAGGGACATATTGCCCTCTGGATTTGAATCCTAACCTTATTCCTTATTAGCTGGGTGACCTTGAGCAAATTACTTAACCTCTATCCTTTCCTTTCCTTGCCTGAAAAATGGAGATAGATAGAATACCTACCTAAGGAATGACATGAGGTTTAAATAAGTGAATACTTAGAAGCCCATAACAGTAGTTGACATACAGCTATCAGTAAATCAATAAGTGTTCCAACTTCTTTATTCCTAATAATGCTTTTTGCTTAATGGTTATTAAAGGTTATTAATAGCTATTCCATCTTTTTTTTTTTTTTTAAGAATTTTCCGGGAAAAAAAATCTTCCCGATTAATCTTTTTCTCTTGTATTTTCAACCTTTCTTTCTCCTTAGGTTTCAAGCATATCTCTTGAATTCAAAGTATAGCTGGATTTCTTTTAAAAAATACAATTAGTCATTCTGTCTTTCAACAGGAAAAAATTGAATATTGTGATTATAAATACTTTGACCTTTCTATCGTTTTGTTTTTGCTAGTTGTCACATTTTTACTATTTCCTCCCTTCCTTTATTTTGGATTGACTGAGGTATTTTTTTTTTTAAGATTTTTTTTTTTAAGGTTTTATTTATTTATTAGTCAGAGAGAGAGAGAGAGAGAGAGCACAGGCAGACAGAGTGGCAGGCAGAGGCAGAGAGACAAGCAGGCTCCCTGCTGAGCAAGGAGCCCGATGTGGGACTCGATCCCAGGATGCTGGGATCATGACCTCAGGCGAAGGCAGCCGCTTAACCAACTGAGCCACCCAGGCGTCCCTTTTTTAAAGATTTTATTCAATTATTTGTCAGATAGAGAGCACAAGCAGGGAGGAGCAGACTCCCCACTGAGCAGGGAGCCTGATGTTGGACTGATCCCAGGACCCTGGGATCATGACCTGAGTGGAAGGGAGATGCGTAACTACCTGAGCCACTCAAGCATTTCTTGACTGAGATATTATATTTATTTAACTCTTGGTTCATCTTTTCCCTTTAACTGTCTTGGGAGTGATTTATATTATATTTTGATCTTTTTGATAATTTTCTTGGAAATTCTCAATTGATGAACAAAATATAAATCACTTTCCACTCTCATTTCAAAAATATATGAGCCATTTTCACCCTCTTTCCAAGTTACATGTTATTGTTGTATTTTAATTTTATCCTCTTGTATATCCTAAATAAGAAATTATTACTGTTACTTTATTAAGACAATTATTTGCTAAAATTTAATTAAATGTTTATCAATTTGCTCTCCATTCTGCCTTGCCTCTTGACCCTCTTTTTGCCATTAGTTTTCTTCCCCCTGAGTTACATTCATTTTGAAGCTCTTTTAATGAAAGTCTTGAATATAAACATTGTTTTTATCTTAGGGTATTGCTGTGATTCCCTCATACCTGAAAATAGTTTTGCTTGATACCTAATTCTACATTCATAGCTATTTTTCTTTTTTTAAAAGTATTTTATTTATTTATTTGTGTGAGAGAGAGAGAGCATGAGAGGGGGAAAGTCAGAGGAAGAATCAGACCCCCTGCTGAACAGGGAGCCTGATGCGGACCAATGCTGGGACTCCAGGATCATGACCTGAGCTGAAGGCAGTCTTTCAACCAACTGAGCCACCCAGGTACCATATTTTTCTTTCTATACATTGGACTCATTCCAGTGTTCTTAAAATTTCTGTTATCAGTCTAATTGTTAATACTGTCTTTTATTGTGGCTCTTTCTTCTTCTCTTTTTATTTGGTATTCTGCAGTTTGACTAAGAGGTGAATGTCAGTTTATTTTTTGTTTATACTGCTCACTAATTACTGTGTTTCTTGTATCTGTGGATTCATGTTATACCCACTCCTAAGATTGTTACAATGATTAAATTAGTTGATGTCAATACCCAGCACATAGAAAATGCTATATATGTTTTCTATTATTATTATTATTTCTTAAAGATTTATTTATTTGAGAGAAAACAAGTGTGCATAGAGGAGGAAGAGCAGAGGGAGAGGGAGAAGCAGACTCCCCCCAGAGCAGGAAGCCCAATGCGAGGGCTCAATCCTAGGACCTGGAGATATGACCCAAGCTGAAACCAAGGGTAGGACACTTAACCAACTGAGCCACCCAGGCACCCCTGTGTTTTCTATTATTATTGGAAAACAACTACTTTTGTTATCATCTCCTTTAATAGTACCTACCTCCATTATTTGTGTTCTTTTCTCTAGAACACCCATTAGAAATATAAAACACTTGTCTATTCCATTCTACATGTCAATTAACTCATATTCCTTATTTTCCAAATCCTGTCTCTTTCTGCTGCTGGATGATTTCTTCACACCTGTCTCTCAATCAATCATTATCTTTTAAATTTGTTTAATCTGCTATTTAATACATCTGTACTGACTGTCAGTCCTTCTCTGCCTCTGTGTCCTGCTGTTGATCTTTACAGAGCCCCTTACCTAGGTACCAAGCACTGCAGCTTTTGGTGGGGCTGAGACAGTGGGGGTCAGCAGCAGTAGAGATCTAAGCCTGGAAGGAAGAGATGTCAGGGTATTCTGTCTCCTTTCTCTCCCTGGGGTATCATCGCACTTGCATTTTAATGATTTTAATGGAGTTAATACTTCTTTCCAAAGCTTGGATTTACTCTTCAAATGTGAAAGGCACAAAAACACAAAGGGTGTTTCTCCTCAGACAAGAGCGAGTTGAATTCTTCAGAATAATGACCAATTCCCAAATAAACCAGGAAAACAAAACACTTTTGCTTCACCTGAATACTGCCATGCCCGTCATCACTGGGTATTTTCTGTGAGATTGCTTCAACAATGTTAAAGATAAGCAAATCTTTTTCCCCTCTAAATAGGAGAGGCAGAGCAATTCTCTTTAGATGTAGCACATCTGGTAACAGAATGGGCATTGTTGAATGAAGATGGGGAATCTGATTACAAAATAAAATTTGTTAAATGCTTAGAGATTTGGTGTAATGGATCCAAAGTGTTTAGAAAAGGAAAAAAATAAAGACTGCTGAAAAAGTGAATTTATAAGCTAAAATGTTCCCCCCCGCCTTGGTGACATAAAAAACAGATGCTAATCATAAAGATGCTTTGCTACTCTTCTGTACTAGTTATTATTATTATTTATAGACCGCTACTGCAATATTAATGCCACATATAAGGTAGAAATATTGCAAGTTAACTTCTAGATTTAAGAAGGAAGAACAGAAATTTAGAAGTGACATACTACAAAGGAAACTGCTGCATTAGCACAAACTTTCTCCATTCCTTCTGTATTTTACAAACTTTCCCCAACCATCTACATGTAGTAAGTATGAGAACAGGCAATGCCATCATCCAGGCTCATATTTAGTTTCCTTAGGAAGCTCAGCGGAACTGAAGCATGTATACGTCATTACCAGAGTTGTTTTTCTTTCTCAGTACTGTTCCTTGGAGTTAGTAGCTGGAAAGCTTAACCAACTCCCCTGTGCTGCAAGTGATCACCTCCCAAATCCCAATATAATAGTATCACTGAAGTCCTTGAGACCAGAAATAACAAAATCACTTTGTCCAAGGCACCTCTAACCAGCCCCCTCCATTCTTGAACTTTCCTTCTGACCTAACTGTGCTTTTAACCATCCTACAGTGACAGAAGTAAAATAGTAATGACATCTCATAGGACAAATGTTGACCTTGATATGAATGCTTTTAGTTGCTAGGTCAAAGATGTCTTATTACTTACATAAAGAAAATTATCTACAATACTTAAGTGCATATAAAACAGTTCAACTATTAAATTATAAAACATTTAAATCAAGAAAGAAAATCTAATGAGATCTGCTCTATAACAAAGATGCTAAAAATTACTAATATTCATGTGTTGGAGTTGGCAAATTAAGTTTGTTTCAGAAGTGCTAGATTTATCTAAAGAGATCTTAATTCAGAGTATTATTGACTAATGCAATTGTATGCTACTTTTGATAAAATGACATTTAAACGGAGGTTTGCTTCAAACCAACAAAGATATATATTGTGTGTTTTGAAAGTGTTAAGGATGGGGCAAGTATGAATATTTCTAAAACCAAACCCAATTTATTCTAATTTTAAATACATTGACTAGAGTATAACATCAAGGAAGAAATGGGAAACAGCACTCTGTGTAGCTTTAAGTTAGACAGGGAAACTATAAACAAATATATCTGTCTTGAAAAATATATAACCGAACTCAGCAAACTCAGTATTTTTTTTATCAATTATTAAGGATACATATAAAGGGAATTTCTCTGCATACTTTCCTTCTCCCCTCTGCCATATAGCTTTAAAAGTTCTTTGTTCCTTCTGATTTATTGTCCTGTTTGTGCATTCCAGCCCCAGAGTCATAGTTAAGGGGACAGCTAAAATTAAGGGACTAAGGAATAGTCTGTCAATCTTTGCCCTTTGGGTAGAAGCTGCTGTAAAGCAAATGAAAAATGAAGCATCATTAAGAATAAATTGTAGGTTTTGAGTATGTTCCTTTATTCTCAAAATGGTTTTTCTTTTTTGAGAATCATCTCTTTCCATTTGAATTGGCTTGTATTATAAGCTGATTGTGGCATTCTGTTTTCATCTGAGTCTGCCCAGATGTTCCCTCCATTTACAGGAAAAATTTCCACTTCATATACAAAAATTCTGTATTTTTAAGCCCTATCTGATGAGTTAAGTTTCAAAGTCTTAGTAAAGTTTTCAGAAACTTTTTTTTCCTTGACTCTACATTTTGTTTTCTAATTTGAAGAGACTTTTGTTGATTATTTTGTTTTGTTTTATTGAGCTGTGAAAATTATATTGCATTTTACCAGTCAGTTTAGTTACACATTTCAAAGCAGGATCTTTATGTTAAAAACTGTAACCTGAATATTCAGCTTTAAAATGTGTTAATAGAAAAAAAAAATGTGTTAATAGCTTTATTTTTACTTTTTGTTTCCATTGATTATTATTATGGATGGAAGTTTTAATGGTTTCTTTCTAATTATATTCAATTGGTAAATACAGAAAACCATATATAAATGAATTAAATATCACAGTGAGCTAAGTAAATGGTGAAAACACATTTATAATTATGCACGAAAAGCAGGAGGAAAAAAAAACCTAATCTTTCATTATTAAAAGCAATTTTAATAAAAATTTCATTAAATAATAATTCTAAGTTAAATCAAAATCAATGTAGTTAATCTATATATTTAATAAGGACCTCAAAAGAGATTAAAACCGAAAGGAACATTTTGTCTAATACACATAACATATTTAGGACCTCCTTTTATGTTGATCATAAGAATAAAGCAATTTTTCAATACCATTTAGTCCCTTAGTTTCTGAATGTTCCTTGAAATATATAAGAACTTTTCAAACAGGCAAAGCAGTTCATCAGAAAATACTCTCAGGTTTATAACAAAGATGTAAAAAACCTTGGGTATAAAGCTAAATTCTCAGAATAAGAAACATAAATGAACTAAATTTAGAAAGAATATTTCCAAGGCCCTTTTATGTTATCTCAAAATGGGCCTTTAAAATTTAAATAAATGCAACTCTTAAATTGATTTATCAATAAACTGCTTTATTGTGGTGATCGTTGTGCAATATATACAAATATGAAATCATTATGTTGTACCTTGGAAACTAACATATCAATCATATCTTAATAAAAATATTAAAATGAAGAAATAGACTGCTTTGATAATTGGAATCAGTTATATTGAGGAACATATTTAAGCAAGGAATTTCTTAAATGAACTGAACACAGATTAATAAAGGTAAATATAATCAATATTATATATATACTTTATAATGCAGTGCGTAGTGAATGTAACGTTATATATATACTGTATTTGTAAAAAAATGTAAAGTAACAAATAGGAAAAAGGGGGGTAAAGATAATAAATTCAGAATAATTTCTTTTACACATAATAGATATCTAAAGGACAGGACCTCAATTTCTATGATTGTACCCAGATTCAAAACTTTTTAAAACTTCCCTTGATTTGTGTACTTGATAGTAGGACCCAGGAGCATTTCTAGTCAAAGATAAAGAATGGGATATTTTACATATCAAATTTATGGGGTGAAATAAATACCAGCATATCAATGATAATGAAATATTTACTACTCTCTTACTATTTTTACTACAGTATGATTTTTCTCTACAAACAACAGAAAGATCTTCAAAGTTACATGAAATTATGTAAGAAAAAAAGTTCATTAGTGCCTGATGGTACATAACAAATGTTGTTAAATCTAACACTAGCTCTAATCTGTGTTCAGATACCCTGAATATGCACTAACCTGTGGTCACAACCAAAATTCATTATTAAGAGCAACCTAAGGAACACAATACAAAATTAACATTTATTTTTTAAAATCCAAGTGAACTTAACCCAATATTAAAGAAGATATTAGAGGTTAGTATTCTGTGAGCATTACCATGAAATATTCTTTGACTTGAGGATCACGGAAAATTCAGTTTCAAAGTAAATTTCATTATATAATCTGTATAAGCTTTATGTCAGTTAGTGTCTCCCAGTTCCTTGAGACAGACATATCAATTCAAACCAATGTCATATAACCTGGGCAAAATCCTGGGCAAAGAACAGAGTTGGCTGCTTCTCTCATCTTTTGTTTTGTGATCATCCCTTCATGTACACATAGCACCAAGCATTGCCCTTTTTTCTCTCTCCCTCTCCAACTAAACCAATAATCCAAGATTTGCAAGGAGCAGACATTTTGCTCAACAATTACACTGCACTCAGCAAATAACAAACATCAATTGGACATGCTTGTTTTGAATATTTCTAAAACCATCCATACCACTAAGGTATTACCATCATTTTACTCCACACAGAATTCAGCCTTCAGCCTAACACTCTCTCATTGCCACTTTTATTCCATTCTCTGGCCTTTCTTTCCTTTTCTGTTTTTGTTTTTGCTTTGCTTGCAAGAGCAGGAAAAAGTAAAAGTCCTCTTTCCCTTCTGCAGAGTAGTGAGCATTCTCTTTGATTGCCTTGGGCCCTGCTAAATACTACCTTCCACCCTAAGTAGCTCAACATGGTCTTTCTTTTCCTTGATAGTGGCAGTTGCTTCCTAGTAAGGATTTGACTGGTAACTGCTGTGGTTAACTGTTCTCCCTACTGTGCATATGTTTGTAATTTCATGACCTAGAGTTACTCACACAACCATTGTTTCATTTGAGGAAAAAAATATATTGGCAAACCATAGTAGAAAAGAAGCCTGGTCTTATCCACAAAGGGGACTACCCTACAAAATAGAATGGTAGAAAGGATTTCTCAGACCAGTTATTACAGGAACATCATTGGGATCAAAGTCAGGAATTTACAGAAGCCGTTGCACCCATGTTTCAATATCCAAATACAAAGAAAAGGAAAACTCTTCACCCGATCCCTAGAAGCTGGTGGAAGGCTAATGCCCAGACTCCTGCAGTGGCAGGAAGGACTGGCCAGGGCACATCAGCAAGAACAAGAGAATAACGAAGACTCTACTGTAGCCTAGCCATCTGCCACAGTGTGCCATCCTCCAGGATCTTGTCATAATATTCAGTGTCCTCCTCCCTCCCCCAGGCTTATTTCCCTGTCCCCCATGCCACTAGGCTCAACTAATTCGCAGTTGAACTACTAAAAATCCACAGATTAATTTTTGTTAACCCTCTTAGTTCTGGTTCAAGTTTTATCTTCTTAACAGTTATTTCCTGGCTCCTCTGGGCAGCTTGAGTATCTTCCTTCCCAGAGCCTTGAGTATATTTTAGCTATCTCTGTTTTCATGCTTCAGTATAAGCTCCTAGCACTAATCATCATTCCTTGTGTATGGGAGGTGATCAGAAACGTCTGGTATATTCATGAAGGAGTCAATAGAGCATTTTCATTCTATTTAAACCATAGATTGACACAAGATTTTAAAAATTAAAAGAATGTGCTTAATAAACACTTGGCTACTGTGATAAATTGATGTTATCTTAAGGAGACATGTTCTTTTTTAGAACATATGTTAAAACTTTAAAAAAACTGTGATTTCTATGAATATAAGTGATTCCAGTATTACTTTAACTGATTAAAATGCTGTTATAAAATTTAAAAAGAGGCCTAATCTTCAGTTACCCAGTGCAAATTGTCAGGCCATCAGTTTTCACCATACTGAAATTAACAAGAGCGTATGATTTTTGTTGTAAAGAGGCTCTGAGGTCAAATTATAAGTCGCTCTACAAGAATTATATTCTCACTGTGACTGGAAATATTTCTTAGGGGGAACATAGTTTAAACTCAAACAGTTTTTAGCTACAAAGTGTTACCTACCAATCAAAGGAAACTGAACATTTTTTTTAGGCTCTCAGTAACCTAGAAGACAAGTGAAAAGGGGAACTGTAGAGATTTTCATGTATAGAGTTGAGTTTATTTTTGAAAAGAAACTGATTGATTGATATCTTTATAGTAAAGGATAGAGAATTAAGACTGTTAGCCTAGCCATATTTATTGACATGTGATCTTTTCTTTCAAATTACTCTGGCTTATGCATATTATCCCCCTAACTTATTATGTTTTAGTGTGATTATCCATTGGCAGTTTTTTTTTTTAAAGATTTTATTTATTTATATATTTGTCAGAGAGAGAGAGCACAAGCAGGCAGAGAGAGAAGCAGGCTCCCTGCCGAGCAAGGAGCCCGATGTGGGACTTGATCCCAGGACCCTGGGATCATGACCCGAGCCGAAGGCAGTGGCCCAACCAACTGAGCCACCCAGGCATCCCCCATTGGCAGTTTTTAAAGCACTTCCTGTGTCAAGATGGAAAGAGACAGCACACAGGGAATCTACAGGAGGTACAGATCTCCTAAGGACTTTTGGGCTTCTTCAATATGTGCTGATTTAAGAATTGGATGACATAGGCCATTATACTCTTCTTTCCACACCTTAATGGCAATTATCACCAACCAACCAACCCCACAATCCTCATCTCATATCCCATTTCTCTTAAGTGCTAGTGATACTACATAAGCCTATGCGTCACTTTCCACTTGTATGTCACCCCCGTTCAGGTGAAGGTTTTACTGTTGCTACAGTATCCCGGGGACAATCACATCCTATTTGCTACTGGCAGTGGGATCCTGCTGGCATTTACCTGATGTGTGATTCAATTCCATTATTGTGTCCCAAGGTTTTACTTTTGGTACTGTCTTAATTTTGCTTCTTCCTACCCCAAGTCGACCTTAAAACAAGGATTTGAGTTCAAGTAGTTTATTGGAAGGTGATTTGTAGGGTCGTGGAAAAATGAGGGAAAGAAGGAAAGAAAGTCGATTAAGAGATTTTTTATTGTGGTCAGCTGAAGCTTGGTCTCACACACAGTGATGGCTTCATATCTCAAACTCATTCACTGAAGTAGCAGTAGTATTTATCTACAAATTCCCACTAGTCATTGTTTGAAGGGTGTTATGGGAGACTAGAAGGCAGGCATTCGTTAAGTGCCATTCCAGTGGCATGGGCAAAGAGGAACAGCTAGAAAAATTCCTCTGGCAAAGAAATACACATGTTAACAATTAGAAGTAAGATCTCTATATCAGGCTTGTTCTAGAAGCGAGATTGAGGAGTAACCAACAAAATCATTTCTCATTTTATATGACTCAGAAATATCAAGAGTAGGCGAGTAGAAGCCTGCTACAATGGAAAAATCATGGATCCATTGCCTAGTTTCTAGACCTAACCCATTTCTCTTTCCCAGTTGAAAGGGATGTTGAGTGCTGTTATGGAAAGATCCTGTAACAATATGGCAGGTATAGTAGGTATTCCTACTGTTCCTACTCTGTCCCCAGAGGGATCCATGACATGTATCCATGTAACTCTACATCCAGGGAAGAAGAATACTGAGATTCCTCAAGACTATTGGACACAGAGTTGAGTTGTGACTGATACTGATGACCCATTCTGTGGCATAGGAGGTACAATAGACAGCATATGTCCATGGACCCCACTGGTTCTACTAAACTTATCACCCAAAAGCTGCCAGGGTAGTAAAATTGTGGAATGGCCTCTTAAATGCCCAGCTGATGCTTCAGCCTTTGGATGCTACCCTGAGTGGTTGGGGGTTAGGATATCATTCTTGAAGATGTAGTATATATGTTAAACCAAAAGCCATTGTATGGTGATATTTTCTCAAAAACTAGAAATGCATGAGGCTGAGTCCCAGGCAAGAGAGCACAGGTAACTCTCTGATCATCACTCCTACTGACCCACTTGAGGAATATGTGCTTAACTTTGCCCCAACTTTAGGCTTTGTAGGATTTGAAATACTGGTTTAGGGAAGAGTAGGGCAGGGAGTGCTTCTGTCAGGAGACACAGCAAGGCTTGGCTACTAAACCTGCAGTTGTGGTTGCCACCTGGATATTTTGGATTCCTAATACCCAAAGACAAGCAGGCAAAGAGTTACTATAGTGGGAGGGGTAAGGGACCTGATTATCACAAAGAGGTAATGCTACTGCTAGTAATAGAGGCAGGAAAGACTAAGTTAGAAATTTAGATGGTTGTGTTGAAGGCCTCCTGCTGTTTTGTCCCCAGTGATAACCAGGAGTGGACAACAAACCATACACAATCAGTTATCACACTGGTGAGGAAAGAACAGCATTTTGATGCTATATTGATAGAACAAATGTTAAGAGACCGAGGAAAAAAAGTTTCTAAATTCACTTGAAATGTAAAAAACCTTACTTGTTATCCTTATTATTTTTCAGTATCCATTATCATTACAGAATGTGATTTTTTAAATTAGAAAATGGGTTATGGATAATGTACAATTAAAAGGGGAGGAGGTTTTATATACAAAATCGACTTTTCTTTAATACCAGGGCATGTTTGAAAAGCTACAGTGTAATAAGACTTCAGCTGAAAATTGAGATGGTTAAGCTATTTGTCAGAGAACATCTATTTCTAATTTCAAAGATTATTAAAATCAATTGAGAAACCTGCTTTGCCTCCACCTCTCATTCCACTTCAGAACTTTCATGTTGATCCCCACGGGGCTTGGACAGTCATGGCAAGCCAGCTATCACGCAGCATCATTTTAAAGCCTGTTGGCTTATTATGTAATCATGTATAAGATTGATTTTCTTTCTAAAGTAATTTTCATATTTCCGATTAAACCTTTCCATGGACTTACTTAAAAAGTTTTGGGACACATCAGTGATGTCTGATAGAGTAAATTGAGCCCAAATTGAAACCTCACTTAAACCACTATATGATATTATGGGGCACCTGGGTGGCTCAGTGGGTTAAAGCCTCTGCCTTCGGCTCAGGTCATGATCCTGGGGTCCTGGGATTGAGACCCTCATTGGGCTCTCTGCTCAGCGGGAGCCTTCTTCCCCCTCTCTCTCTGCCTGCTTCTCTGCCTGCTTGTGATCTCTCTCTGTGTCAAATAAATAAATAAAATCTTTAAAAAAAAAACCAACTATATGCTATTTTAACACATTTAACTAATTTACTCCTGAGAGAGTTATGTTTTTGAGAAGTTCCTTTTTGTTTTCCTTCCATGGCTATGCTGACTACCTGCCCATATCCCTGCTGAGTCTTTGCCATCTTGCCTGCCCTGCATTGGGCCTCAGGATGCTAAGCCCAGGAGGCATCAGTGATTCCCTGGCTCACAGGATTTGGCTTCAGCCAATAGGACAATGCCAGGAGATTGGAAAGCATGGGGAGAGTAATGTCAAGACAGGCATTCTTTTATCTTCAGTACCTGGCTGTCCATGATCTGCTGAGGCCAGCTTGTCTATACAACTTTCCTCCCTGGTTAGTTGTGGTTAGTTGCACAGGCATGGTGCTTCACGCCATGATGCTCTTTCTAAACCATGCTTTCACCATTGTAAAGTCCTTTGACGAAAAGCTCTCCTTCATGACCAGACTTGAGTGTACCTGTGTTTCTTACCAGGACCTTGACTGATAAGATTACTCTAAGTATATTTCTCTTCCCCACACAAAAAGCTAGAAAAGTTATAGAAGGCAATAATTACTTTAGAATTCATGACCCATAAACCCTACACTTCATCTCCTTAGACACACTCTCCTGAGTTTATAAATCCAAGATGGGTGACTGAAGTTCTTCCTTTACAGATGCAACGCCTTTCTTCCAATTTTCTCAAATCAGTTTTGTGATCGGTTTAGCTTGTGCTTCTCTCCTCCTATTCTCTTCTTCCTCCATGTGAACCAAGGATCTATAGTGTGTCAGCCCCTCTCCAACTAAAGCCTAGAATAACAGTTTCTCAGTTTGGAAACATCTGAAGTAGTTTTCAAGTCCTTCCTTTAACCAATGTCCAAATGAATATGATCAGTTATCTGCTGGACATTTCTACCATGTTCTCAAGCACCTCTGTTTTAATATGCTCCAATATTATCTTTATTTTCTATCTGGTCTGCCACTTTTCTTGTATAATAAATGGTAGCATCATCCTTACCAAACAAGAAAACCGTGTTCATTCTCAACTTTACATTTTTTTCCTTCTCTGATATCAAGTAATAATGCTTATTATAATGATAGCACCAAACATGCATTAATTACCCTTTCTATCCAGGCTCTCAAATCAGTACTCCACATAAATTATCTTATGTAACATTTATAATAATAGCTAATATTTATTGGGAGATTATATTTATCAGATACCATGTTGGGTTTAATTTGTATTAGCTCGATTTTCATAACATCATTTTGATGTTAAATATTATCTTTGTCTTACCCAGATGATACTGAAGCACAGTAAGTTATATAATTTCCCAAAGTTACACACATCATAGCTGTCATGACCTGAATGCAGGTAGTTTGAAGTTCAAAAACATGCTATTAACCACTACTTTTTTTTTTTCCTTTTACTCCATATAGGAGAACTATTATCCCAGTCTCACAGATGGGAGAATGGATTTCTGAAGATGCTTAATAAATCTGTCCAAGATTATACAGTCAGTTGGAGAGGAACACAGGTACAAGACACAGTTTTTTCTTCAAAATTCCCAGAAACTTAACTTTCATTAGAATTTGCTCATAGGTTTTACAGAGAAGTTTTCTTCTAAAATGTCCAAATGTCTCCCCTTAGCATTTGAACAAATCTGGATTGAAAAATTGTGAGCAATCACAGTACCTGGAGAGGTAAAATCTGACTTGCATATGTCTCCCTGGATGAGACTAACTGAAAACCGAAGGAGGAACGCCCAGAACCCTAGACCTCCTTTAAAGTTTCTTGGCTGAAAATAAATAAATAAATAAATAAACAATCAAGTTTCTTGGCTGAAAGCAGCCAGATTCCTACAGCGGCTCCAGGTTCTCATCTAGCGAGTAAATATTTAAAATACAGGTACCTGTAGTGGGCGCGTACTTCATTAACTCCTTGCCTTGCACGTGGTGCATTGATTAAACTCACAGTAAAGGTGGAGACAGAGTTTGGCTTCAGGCCTTTTGCCACTAAAACATCTGTCTGGGTGCCAGGCCCTTTCCTTTATTCTACTAAGGTGTCCAATCTTTTCTTTTTCTTTTTTTTTTTTTTTTATATTTTATTTATTTATTTGAAAGAGAGAGAGAATAAGCAGGGAGGAGGGGCAAAGGGAGAGGGAAAGCAGGTTCCCTGCTGAGCAGAGCCTGATGCAGGGACTGGATCCCAGGAGTCTGGTATCAGGACCTGAGCCAAAGGCAGCCACTTAACCAACTAAGCCACCCAGGCGCCCCTGGAGTAATCTTTTCATTTGCTGTCTCAGGGTTTGCTTGCCAAACCCAACAAAAAATTGTATTTACGGACCATTTAAAAAATTTTGTTAAAGATTTATTTATTTGAGAGAGAGTGAGCATGCATGCCGACGAGTGAGAGGAGGGGCAGACAAGGAGGGAGAGGAAGCAGAGAAGCAGACTCCTCACTAAACTCAGAGTTGGACTCTGGGCTCCATCTTATGACCCTGAGGTCATGCCTGAGCCAAAACCAAGAGTCAGTCACTTAATTGACTGAGATTCCCAGGTCCCCCTGGACCATTTTTTAATAAAAATTGTACAGTTATGTTTTAAAAACACCAATATTTGGTTATCCCGCTAGCAAAAGGAGAAGCGAGGATTACAGCTTACTCTGTCTCAGAGCAAAGCCCAACTCCTTCATCTGTTCTGTTATTATCAAATATAGAAAACAACTCTTTAAATTTTCCCTATTTTCTCTGTATTTCCATCACTACTGCCTCACCATTCCTCTTTTTTTTTTTTTTTTTTTTTAGGATTTTATTTATTTGACAGAGATCACAAGTAGGCAGAGGCAGGCAGAGAGAGAGGAAGGGAAGCAGGCTCCCTGCCAAGCAGAGAGCCTGATGCAGGGCTCAATCCCAGGACCCTGGGATCATGACCTGAGCCAAAAGCAGAGGCTTTAACCCACTGAGCCACTCAGGCGCCCCTCACCATTCCTCTTCTTGACTTACCCCAATGTTAGTAATGTTCTTCCTTCTTCCATCCTCATTCCTCCCAATCAGTGGGAATATCTGTAAATCATATATCTGATAAGGGGCTAGTATCCAAAATATAAAAGAACCCTTACAACAAAAGAGAAATGACCCAATTATATCATGGTCATAAGATTTGAAGAGACATTTCTCTGACGACAATATAATTATGGCCAATAAGCACATGCAAATAAAATCAACATCACTAGTTTACTGGCGTTATGCAAATCAAAACCACAGTGAGATATCATTTCACACTCACTATGATTGCTTATATTCAAAAGGATGGGCAGTAACAACTGTTAGCAATAATGTGGAAATTCTGGAATCTTCATGCATTGCTGGTGGCAGTATAAAATGGGGCAAGATGCTTTGGAAACAGTCTGTCATCTTTTAAAAAAATTAAACCTAAAGTTACCATTTTACCCAGCAATTCCACTTCTCACAGTAGACCCAAGAGACCTGAAAATACATGGTCACAAATGTTCATAGCAGCATTATTCATAATAGTCAAGAAGCAGAAACAACCTAAATGACCACCAGTTAATGAATGGATAAACAAATGTGATGTATGCATGCAGTGGGATGTTTCAGCCATAGTAGGAATGAAGTACAATGTGGAAGAACCTTAAAAACATCATTCTAAGCAAAATAAGCCACTCACAAAAGGACACATTTTGTATGATTCTGTTTATATAAAATGTCCAAAATAGGCATATCCATAGAGTCAAAAATATATTAGTAACGGCTGCATGCGAGGAGGAAAAAATGGGGAGTGACTGGTAATGGTTATGGGGTTTCTTGTAAGTCAAGCCTTTCACAACTGTTATAGTACATAATATAACCTAACAGAGTAGGTAATATAACCCCATAGGAGTCAAGGTAGACTTGGTAATCCTGTGGGAATAAACCATGGAAAATCTCAGTACCCTAATACAATCAAAAGTTAATTTCTCACAAATGCTGTAAGAAATCTCTATTTAATATCATTTACTAGAAAAAACCAACTTATGAAACCACTGGTGAAATGTTAACTGTATCACACAGATAATAAAAGGAAAGATAGAATTGCTTTAACCTCCCTTCCACTGATAGCATCCTTAGGAAAATATATTTTCACAATATAGGGTATATTTTGCCATTTTTTTTCCTTAAAAAATCCTTTAACTAACTTATTAAATTTGAATGAAGCCCTGAAAATTCATTGCTCTTTAATGACCTATAAAGGCATTTGTCTTCCTAGTTTAAACATGTTTTATGCCCAATTAAAAATAAAATAAGCATGTCTCATGTGGTGAATTTTCATATCATTTTATTACAGAATGAAATAAAATTAAATTTTGTAGTCAACAGCCTGCTAATTTTTATAGTTTGGTAATAAAAGCTTAGATGTAATGAAAACATGTAGTAATTTACCTTATAAATAATCAAATGATCCAGTCCATTAAAATAATTTAAGGACATAATTTTTTAGTATAAAGTAATTCCTATTTCGTTACTCTGAATAAATAACCAGTCAGTTAAGACATTACCTCTTAAACTTTAAAAAGTATTCAAAAGTTCTTAGCAGCAGCTCAAATTTTAAAATTGCCATATTTCAATAAAATTTCATTATATAATGAGACAGAAATTCTGTAACAGTAGGATCAGCCTATTGGATAGAAAAAATAAGGATTGGTCTATATGATAAAATTTGAGGGTACCTCTCCAAAGACACTCCTACTTGCTATTCTGTCTTACATTCCAATCAAAGATTCAGTCACACAAATACTCATTATCTACTATGTATCACACTTTGTTCAAGACTTGAGAATTCAACAGATAACAAAAACAAAGACCCTGTCCATTTTTTGGAAACTTTATTCATTGTCACTTTGATATGGTTTGCTGTGTTTGTGTGCATGTGTGCATTGTGTGTGTCATGAATTTATTATCTCATTTGAGAAAAAAATAAGTCTAGGCTGAGATTATTAATAAGGGAAAAAGAGACCCTATCATTGGTGTGCTAGACAGTTTTTATTTCCTCAACTAGAAACACTGTGTTCACCCGACTCTGTATTCTGGAAAACTGGACTTGTATGGATTATGTCAACAAGATCCCTTGTTGTAGGACATCCTAGTCAATTGGGTAAGCCCCAGTGGGAGGTTAGAGGAAGGGAGGAAAATGAAGTCTGAATATGTTTTCTCCCTGGCCTCCTTCCTGTGGGATGACATGAATTGATGGAGTCCCTTGACTAGATCTCAGCACCTGTCAAGAATTCCTCTCAAAATGGGGCACCTGGCTCTGCTCAGTGGGGAGCCTGCTTCCTCCTCTCTACCTGCCTCTCTGCCTACTTGTGATCTCTCTCTCTGTTAAAAAAAAAAAAAAAAAAAAAAAAAAGTTAGGGCACCTGGGTGGCTCAGTGGGTTGAGCCTCTGCCTTCAGCTCAGGTCATGGTCTCAGGGTCCTGGGATTGAGCCCCACGTCGGGCCCTCTGCTCAGAAGGGAGCCTGCTTCCCCCTCTCTCTCTGCCTACATGTGATCTCAGTCTGTCAAGTAAATAAATAAAATCTTAAAAAAAAAAAAAAAAAGAATTCCTCTCTAAACAGCCCTTTTTATCCTTTCCACTTCTGTCCTAAGGGTGGTATTTGGGCCAGGATTTACTAGGCCCAAGGTATAGCACTATTTCTTGTGGTTTCCCTATACTTATCCACATACTTTTAAAAAGCAGGTCATTTTGTTAAACATTCCTCAAATTACCTTATTTTTAAAGAAAGATTTATTTATTTATTCCAGGGGTGGGGGGGAGAGTGTGGAGGGGAGGAGAGGAGAAAGGGAGAGGAAGAGAGAATCTCAAGCAGACATCCCCCTCTCTTGCCCCCCTACCCCAGCTGAGTGCAGAACCTGACAGTGGGGCTCAATTTCACAACCCTGAGATCATGACCTGAGCTGAAATCCAGAGGCTGATGCCCAGCCAACTGAGCCACCCAGGTGCCCTCCTCAAATTACCCAATTTGAATGTATCATCTTTTCTTCCCTGGTAGGCCCCTGACTAGCTTAGTCATTTATCTTCTGAAAAACTTCAGTGGTTTAGGACCAAGTATTCAGCACACACAATTAATCTTTCATAAGGAGACCTAATTTTAAAATGATATTTTACCCTAATTGTTTTGTATTTCAGAGAAAACACTTTGCACTGTCATTAAAAATTTGGGTCCTTGTTCTCTATTTCATTATAACTTATGGTCTTTATTTAAAGGAGGAAAAAAGTTTGGGAAATAAAACACAATATTTCAAAAATAGCTAAAATCTATTATGTGATTATAAATACATATAAAAATGATTTTTTTCCTTATAAATTAGTGTTCAAAATTTAATGACTGGTTCAGGCTACTAAGGAACAGCTGGGAACAGGTTTAAACTCCCATTGTGACTATAATAAAAACTGGAAAAAACTTCTAAATTTAGAAAACAATTAGCAGGCAATGAAGAGCTATCACACAGCGTTACCTCTGATCCGTGAGCAAAGGAAGGAAGGTAAGGTGAGCCCCACATTCACTGGCTTTCTGACTGAGGCATTTTCCTCACAATAATTCAGGAAAACACAGCCCAACTAGAGACTACAGTTTCACGGAGTGAAAGAAAACAAAGATCAAAGTTCAGAGTTACACAGTCAGTTGGGATTTAAGAATCAGGGTAACTGCACTAAGCCCCAAAAATCTGCATAAAAATTTCCCTCTAATCTTTGGCCAACTCAAGCTTTGCATGTGTAGTAAGCAGCACTGGGAGTTCTAGCAGAGAAGAGCTGGAGTTGAGTAGAGATATTGGAAGCTTCCAGAACTGTGCCTTATGAGGACAAAAAACTAGGCGGAGGAAGACAGCTAAGGCAGATCTTCAAGACGTAAAACAGTCAACAGATTCAGACCCAGAGATAACTAAGGAAATGAAGTTGAAGAAAAAGACTGCAAAATAACTATGATTAATATATTAAACATAAGAGAGGAATATGAGGAAATGGGTGGAAAATTAATCATTTCTGTAGAACTTTACAATCTATAAAAAATTGAATGGATATTTTAGGACAACAGAACAGCAAAACAGGGTACCTGGGTGGCTCAGTCAGTTAAGCGTCTGCCTTTGGCTCGGGTCATGA
Source organism: Enhydra lutris kenyoni (assembly GCF_002288905.1). Taxonomy (NCBI): domain Eukaryota; kingdom Metazoa; phylum Chordata; class Mammalia; order Carnivora; family Mustelidae; genus Enhydra; species Enhydra lutris. The sequence continues at coordinate 13,879,066 of NW_019154100.1, read as the reverse complement.
TCCCAGGGTCCTGGGATTGAGTCCCACATTGGATTCCCTGCCTATGGGGGAGTCTGATTCTCTGCCCATCCCCTGCCCACACCCCGGCGCTTATTCTCTTTCTCTCTCTCTCTCAAAAAATAAATAAAAATACTTAAAAAAAAAAAAAAAAGAACAGCAAAATAGTATCTGGAATTAATCACATTGAAGAGTTTTAGCAGCAGACTAAGCCAGGGAGAAGACAAAATTAGCAAGCATGAAGATAAAACTTGTAGATAAAACCCCAGAAAAGTAGTTCATGTTCTGCATTCCACAATTCTTCAAAGTGACATTTAAGTGTTCTTACCAGTTTGCAACTCAGCTTCTGTTGCAGGTAAGCTGATTTCATCTGGGATTACCTGGATTTGCCTCTCTATAGATTTTGCATGGTGGTTTGCTCTGCACCTCAATTCTCTGACAAGCCCAAGATAAATCATGATTTTCATTTTTTTTTTCAGCATTTTTCTTGTTGCAAGAACCTGAGTGACAGTTTCTGAGTTCCTTACATGTCAGAGTTGAAACTGGAAGTCTGCATACATTTTTAAATAAACTTTTTATTTTAGAACATTTATATATACTTTTCAGAGTTCATCTGTTAATTCAAAACTAACATGTGCCCTAGTATCAAACAGACATTTTTCAGAGTGTCCCTTTTTGGTTTTCTTTTCTCCCCCTGCCTTCTCTTCTCTCTTTGGTTTTTGTTTTTTGTTATTTTGTTTGTTTATAGATCAGTTTCCTCCAAAGGAAATGCTGTATCTGTCCTTGTTTCTTGCATGTATCTCAGCTACAATTTGGGAGAGACATGATGATCTCCATAATGGTGTTGGGTCAACTGTTTTATGCATATTTTTGTTTTTAAATAAAGAACCTAAACCCAGGTGCTTGTGTGGCTCAGTCAGTTAAGCATCTGCCTTTGGCTCAGGTCTTGATTCCAGGGTCCTGGGATTGAGCCCCGCATCGGGCTCCCTACTCAGGGGGAAGCTTGCTTCTCCCTCTACCCTTCCCTCTTGCTCATGATCACTCACTCACTTTCTCTCTCAAATAATAAATAATATCTGAAAAAATATAGGACCTAGACCCTTATTTTATACCACATACAAAATTATTTCAAGGTTGGTCACAGAGTTAAATGTAAAAGCTGAAACAACCAAACCTCTACAAGATACAAAGTCAAATATATGCATGCAGTAAACCATAAAACTATTGACATTTGTTAAAATTAAGAACTTTTGTTTATTAAAATTAAGAGACTGAAAGGTAAGCCAAAACAGAGAAAATATTACAATACATATATATCAACAGGTTCACATCCAAACCTCCTAAAGAACTCCTACTATTAAATGAGAAAAAGAACATTCAATTATTAATGAATAAGAATTAAACACTTCCTAAGAAAGTATCAAAAGAACCAATAAATATATAAAAATATCCCAAAATTAGTTATCAGAAAAATGTAAGTTAATACCACTCCACATCCACCACAGTAGCTGAAATGAAAAAGACCAAAAGAAGATGGGATAGGATGTGGAGCAACTGGAACTTTTATTATTATCACCAATTTGAAAAAATTTTGCCGTTTCTACAAATGCTAAACATACTCCCTGATCTACCAATTAATGCACAGCAATGAAAAATAACTAATTACTGACGCACACGACATGCATGAATCTGACAGACTCACTGTTGAGTGAAATAAGCCATATGCAAAAGAATACTTGCTGTATGACCCTATTGATGAGGTTCAAAACGTAACAAAACTGATGTAGTGATCAAGATCAGAGTATGCTGTGTGTGGTGGTGGTGGCAGGGGGAGTACTCGGGGTATGGCCACAATGGAATCTCCAGGGAGGTCTATAATGTTCCGTATCTTGATTAGGGTACTGGTTAAAGGGGTAAGTCAACATATAAAAACTTCATCTGTATATTTAAGATTTGAGTACTTTATTTTGTGTAAGTTACATCTCAGTTTTTTAAAAGACACATTGTCCTTTCCCATGCAAATGAAATCAATATAAGGTTGAAATCTTTCCTCCCCACACAATCAATTTTTAGTGCTGCTGCAGACAAATTGGAAACATTATCTTCAAAATAGAGTATGAATTTTCCTTTAAAATTTAATTGCTAATGTATTTTTTATGATAATAATGTTAAGCTTCCTTTTAATTGTTCATGTTCTAAAAAACTGAAGCAGCTCCTTGCCAAAGTATATACAGAACCATCTACCCTAATGTTTTTGTCAAATACTGAGAACTGGGTGTAATACTAATCAGAGATTTAAAGCACACATATTTTTAGGATTGAATAAAAGTTTCTGTTGGATATTGCCCCCCAAAAGAAAACACTTTATTTCAGCAGTCCCCTCATTGTCTAGTGACAGTTCTCAAGTAAAGAACTAAGGACCGTGAGTACCCAGTTAACTTTTTATACACAGGATTCCTTAGGTTTGCACAATATTTGCTTAGTAACAGTCAGTCAATTTCATCTAAACCAGTAAGCAATCATGTAACAAACCAAGAAATGTAGAGATGTTGGACAGGGGAATGTTTACCCTAATTTAACAGAAACATGACCCATGTATAAATTAAGATAGTCTGAACAGAAATATAGTCCACATATGATATTAAGTAGCTTTGGGGGGCATTTTGTATTAATGACAGATCAGCCATTTGAGAGGGTTATAACACAAAGATACTGAGATTAGGAATCTGGCACCAACACTATTCAATTATGGGGCCTTGGCTGAAGCTTTGGGTTTCAGCTCCCTCGTATATATAAAATGAAGGGTTATTTCTTAAGTTCTTCTATTGCCTCAGAGAAAGTTCCATAATACTTTTTATTACACTGTATCATGACTTTCTACATTAATAGTCACTTATAAATGCGGATTAGGAATTTAATCATTTTTCCATTTTCTATATAGATCAGTACTTCGCTAACTTTGAGAGAAAGAGTCATTTTGTTATGGGTGGTAGCACAGTTCTAGGAAAACTTCACAGCATGCATGAGATTCTGCCATTCTCTCTCCCTTTTCTTGCACTGTAGCATGAAAGTATTACAAAAATACTCATCTGAATCAGTAATTTCCCCTCAGTCATATACCAAAAGTAGTACCGAGTAAAGCCATGAATGCCCTGTTAGGTAATCAGGTCCAGCTGTCCAAACATAAAAGATACAATAAATAAGCCAACAAACTGTTAAGTATTTACTACCTTTGTAAAAACAACTACAGCTTTACAACAATTTTATTTAATGTGAGAAAAGGAACAGTAAGATGGATAGCATAATTTCAAATTAATTTCATTTTTCCCCAAAAACATTGCGGAGCAAGGTAGGGAAGAGGAAAATTTCTTGAAGGCTTTAAGGTTTCTCTTTACCCCACCCAGCCCAGGCCTAGACTCCTCTGACCACTTGGTGATCCCAGGCTCTACCTCCTGGGCTCTTCCTTAAAAAACCTTGCAAGAAGTCTAAGGCTGAAAGACCATATTCTATTTGAGACTTTTCAGAGTTTTCTTTGTTCTACAACTAAATGTAGTAATGGCAGGAATTGGTTGCCTCTGTCACCAGCTCTCCATTCTACCCCGCACTCCTCCTCCTCATTCCTTCCCTCCCCAAGGGCACTCCACACTTTGAGGGCACCCTCAAATTCAAGATTCACAGACATTCCTGCTAACAGCTGTCTCTTCACCTCTGAGGTGTGAGGATATGTATAGTCGGCTGAAAAGTGGGCTCTGGGTTTGAGGAACAGACACATCCAGAGTCCTAAGTACCCATGGAATGGTCTAGAAGGTGGAACATGGTCTCTGGATAACCACATGCCCTTAGCCCTGTAGGGAGTGTCATGGTGAAGGACAACTCCAGCAGCTGCTGGGATAGAGCACTCTGTCCAAATCTAAGAAATGTACCAGTCACACTGCTACCAGAGCGACAGAATTTAGGACGTTCAACATGTAGAACCATTAACTGTGTTCATTATTATTTTATTATTTTTCCTTTCCTTCTAGAAATTCCCTTTATCTCAAGTAAAGTGATGTCACCTAAGGGAAAGACAAAATGCAAGGATGGGAAGAGCAGGCTCAACAGAATACTCTCAGAGGGTTTTTTATTTTAAAAAGATGATACTGAGAAAAATTCATCTTTCGTTGGTGGAGATCATGCAATTATAGCAAAACTTGTTGCAGAGATTGTTTGGGCCAATGTGCTCTCTCTTTAGCTACCTAAATTTAAATGAGGTAAATACTACAATCATAGTGGTGCATCTTGGAAAATATGGTAAGATACACAGGGTTTTGAAGATTTTTTTAAAACCTAGGAACATTAAAAGTACTAGTGTATTGTGTAAGCAATGTTAGTGGTGGAGGGAAGACTGAAAAGGAGGAAAAGAAGATGCATAAAAATAATTATATACAATGTCTATTAAGTAATAAACAGAAAATTATAATTATCATTCTAATTTCTTCAGTGTAAAAAAAATTAGCTGTCTCCTCCATTAAGAAATTAGTTCTTTCAAATTCTTTATAGTCATTTATATATGGTCTATTCCAGATTTTCATTTTCCTACTTTACAACCCAGGAATAGAAGTGCAATTAATGACTCCATTCTCTTCCACTAATATGAGAGTGTAATTATTTCATTGGAAATCACTACTATGTATTACTTTGTGCTTTATTTCTTCCATAACTTTGTTCATATATTAGCCTCATACAGTGCCTACCTTATAAGATATTATAAGGTAAGAAATTATCAGGAGAGATGTAATGCAGAAATAACTATGGTATATGATATCCCTACTTATTCACTTATGCTTATATAACTTTGGAGGTACTCAAAGGGTTCCACAAATATTGAGTCATTAAAGCTTAGTACCCCTGTGAGGTGCACTTGGTTATTATCATTATAGCTTATTATTATTCCTACAGATCAAGTTTCCTCCAGAGTGCTGAATGGTTCTTACAGAAATCACTGGCTTTTTAATATTCTATATCTGAGAATCACATTTCTGGTTTATAAAATTAGCTCATTTTTCTTTGCCTCTTGTGAGTTACCAGCAGCCATCATCCACTTCAGGTAACGTAGCAGAAATAGTGTCACCCAGTTTCAGAATGCCTTCTAGTTAAAAGTTTGTTTTGTTTCCTATCAGGGCATTTTGTTTCCTATCAGAGATACAGATAGAAGGCAAAATACTTGAGAGATAAAAAGTAATAGTGGGTGGTTTGCTTTCCCATACCACCATGCAATTCTCCAATTTTCAGTGAACACCAATTGGGTATCCCACAAATTTAATTCAATTCTGACAATCTGCTTGAAGATAGCATCAGATCCCGCAGGTTAAAGCCTCAGTCCCACAACACTGCCCCCACTTCAGACACCCAGTTTCAAGTCCAGATTGTCGGCTCTACTTTGGACCTACTGGCTAAAACCTGGGCTTCCCATGACCCCTTCCTTGAATTCAGTCATTTTGCTAAAATGTCTCACAGAACTCAGGGAAACATTTACTTACATTGACCAGTTTTTTATACAGGATATGGATGAGCAGCCTGATAAATTGGTACATGGATGAGGTACAGAAGGTCCTCAGTACAGGTGTTTCTGTGCCCATAAGAACGGAGATTTGCCACCGCCTCAGCATCTGCATGCCGTCACCAACCTGGAAGCTTTCCAAGCTGTGTCATTTTGGGTGTTTATAGAAGCTTCCTTATACAAACATGACTGGTCACATCACTGGCCACTGGTAACTGAGCTCTTTCTCTAGTCTCTCTCCCCTCATCTCAGAGTTTGGGTTGACAGTTCCAACCTCTAATCACATAGTTGGTTCCCTCACAACCAGCCCCCATCATGAGGGACTTTCCAAATACCACCTCATTAACGTAAACTCGGTGTGGTGGAAAGGAGCTTGTTATAAATAACAGAAGGCACTTTCATCACTCTTATCACTTAAGAAATTCCAAAGGTTTTAGGATATCAGTGCCAAGAAAGCGATGAAGACCAAATCCACGACTTACTATAAATCACAATCACAGTAGGTGACAGGAAAATTACTGGCAATTTAAATAGTATCAAAATGCAGATTACGTAAATGAATCACTGTGGTCTTTCATACAATCTTTATACAGTAAAATGTCAGTGTGACTTACAGTAGAAGTATACACAAGGAATGAGCTGACTTTTTGATACAACAGCAATGTCTGGCCTCCTCTCTGCATCAGGTCACAGATGCCACCACTGAAGTCACTAACGGTAAAGTAATGAAACACCCGCTCTATCTGGACTGTGTTTTCATATTGACTATGACAAATAAAAGGCGTTGTATTAAAATAATTGTTTAGATTTTCTTCCATTGATGAGTATGTGAGTGGTAGGTAAGTCACTGAATACTGCAGCAGTTAATAGACAAAAATCCCTATTCTCGTGTTTACTACACTCTAGTACTGGTATTCAGACAAACAATTAAATCAGTGAATATGGTGATTGGTGCTATGGAAAAAATAAAAGGGACAGAAAGAAGAATTGGGGGATTCAACGGTTCAGGAGTGTTAAAAGCATCCCTGTTTTTTGTTGTTGTTTTTAACCAGGCATAGGCTTATAAAAGAAGTTAATTAGTATTTTAGGAAGGAATGTGGTGTCTAAACAGGATGTCTCTGGATCAGATGGGGGGCCCCAAATGTGGAGCGATTATCAGGCAGAAGCCGGGGTCAGGGATAGGGGCACAGCAAGTGAAAGAATTCACCTAAAGCTGAGCAAACAAAGTTTACTGAATACCCTGCAAAGGAGCAGCAGGCAGGACAGCAAGGGAGAGGCTGTGTGAGAGGAGGCAGTGGGTGGGGACTCTTTATAAAGGGGGAAGATGAGGAGGTCTAGCAACATATGGCATCTTCCCTTTTTTGGGAACTGTGGTTTAAGCAGCCCACTGGTCAGTTAGGGCCTATGGATATTTTGAGGTTTTGAGCTGTGTAACCTGAGAGGCCCATCTCTATTCAGCCAGGTCATCCCTGTGGCCCGTTGCTGGAGCCTGTTTGCCCCAAAGTGGCCTCTACAAGGAAGATGCTGACTGAAGAAGGTGCTACTTTTAAAGTAAGTGTGATAAATAATGAGACTATTCAATAATGTAGTTTTAGAAAATTCCATATTGCTTAACCTAAAAAAAAAAAAATTATCTGCTAAGGACACAAAGTTAAAACATAAACAAGTAGGGATGTAATTTTTAAAAATTAATGTGAACAAATAACTTGGGATAAAAGGTTTTCACTCAAATTAGACAGTTTTTTTTTTTTTTTTTTTTTTTAAGACTGATTGATTTGACAGAGAAAGAGACAGCGAGAGAGATCATAGCAGGGGGACTGGGAGACGAAGAAGCAGGCTCCCCACTGAGCAGGGAGCCCACATGGGGCTCGATCCCAGGACCCCAGGATCATGACCTGAGCTGAAGGCAGACCCATAGTGACGCTTAATGACTGAGCCACCATACATGAACATTTACATCTAGTAAACACTATTAAAAAAAAAAAATCTGACTTTAACCTTATTCTTAACTCTACACAGGTTGTTACATATGCCTGGTATCTCCATTTGTATTTGTTCTATACAGTAGAAGAAATTGCTCACAAATTATCAACAAGGCAAAAAACTCGGTTGTTTGGAAAGTATACCCTTTAAAATGTAAGAATTAAATATCTGAAGCAGATATGGGATTAGAATTCTTTGTAGTTCTAGTCTCTTGTGGTAATTAAAAAAATATTATCAATATATTCTATTCATGAATCTAGAATTCATTAAACAAAACTAAATTCCTTATATAATCACTTTAAGCTGATACACATTGGCCAAAGTCTCAAATCTTTTTTTAAAATTCCTTTTGAAAACTAACCATTAGAAAGATATGTAAAAATGGAAAATCACTAGTTAGAAAGTTAGGAATTCCATTTTCCCCTTCATTTTCACTTTTAAGGCTATCCATAAAATATACAGTTAAAATATAAACTTAAGGGGCGCCTGGGTGGCTTAGTCATTAAGCAACTGCCTTGGGCTCAGATCGTGACCCCAGAGTCCTGAGATCAAGCTCGATATGGGCTCCCTGCTCAGCGGGAAGCCTGCTTCTCTTTCTCTCACTCTCTCTGCTTGTGTTCCCTCTCTTGCTATCTCTCTATCAAATGAATGAATAAAATCGTTAAAAAATATATATAAATTTAAGCTTGTATTTCCCCAGTTATTAAAAATGTTCTAGTCATACACGAAAGGATTTTTGTTAAGTTGCTCTAGGTTGTCACTAAAGAAGTGGCTGCACGTTGGTTTCAGAGGCCATTGTGAAGAAAAGCAGTCATGGACTGCATGTATTCTGTTCCCAACTAAGTGGTTATGTTCTGCTCCTTCTGTCTGTCAAATAAATAAATAAAATCTTTAAAAAAAAATTTTTTTTTTAAGTTCAGTTCAAGCAAAAAGTTTTAAGTTCAAAAACAAAACCAAAATCTTGTGATTGGATAATTCTTTCAAAAATTGGGACATAGGGGCGCCTGGGTGGCTCAGTGGGTTAAAGCCGCTGCCTTCGGCTCAGGTCATGATCCCAGGGTCCTGGGATCGAGCCCCGCATCAGGCTCTCTGCTCGGCGGGGCGCCTGCTTCCCTTCCTCTCTCTCTCTGCCTGCCTCTCTTGTGTCTTGTGTCTCTGTGACAGAGATCTTGTGATCTCCGTCAAATAAATAAATAAAATCTTAAAATTAAAAAAAAAAAATTGGGACACGTACGGAAGATAAGTTACCAAATGTCTGAATATGGAGGAAGAGCTGGAAAGTCAAGTGGGGCACTTGGGCTGAACACAAGAATAGATAAGATTGAGGATTAAAGAAAGGGTCAAATAATTTTCTCAGAAAAAGGGAACACAATGAGCAAATCATGGATAATGGAAGGAACTATTTCCAAGGAATTGCAAACATCTCAATTTGGCTGGGACACAGGTGAGGGGCAATGACAGGGAAAAAGAATATGAATTTAGGTGTGGACAAACAATGAAAGGTTCTTAACACCAACAGTAAGGAATTGGGCTCTTTTTCAGTAAAATAATGACAGAGTAATAGCAATGGAGATTTCAAGTATGAAACAGGTTCCAGAGATATTATAGAGGTAGAAGAGACAGCATTTGACAAAAGAATGAAAGCTAAGTGGATAAAAGAAAAAGAAATTAAAGATGATGCAAAAGTGGAATTCAGGTAAGAACTGAAAGGATTTGACAGCTTTAAGCTAAACAACTTTCAATATCTGCACTGATTTGTTTATGTCAAGGGAATTTTTAAAGTAAGACCAAGCAAGATACTTGACTGATACAAATTTATTTTTCATGCTAAAATGTTTACAAATTTTATTCTGTCATACACAATTACAAGAGCAACAGTTACAAGTAATTAAAAAAATAGCATTTGGGGGCACTTCTATTCCTTTTACTAATATAAGCATGTTTTGTTACCTGAACAGCAACAATAATTACAATTACAGAACTGCTCAACTTGGAAATTTAGTGTGTTATGATGGAAGCTAACACATGATAATAGCAAAGAGTAAGTGCCCAAGCATAGTCTGTCTTTCTGTATTATTCTTTATTCCACAATTAGAATCATGGATTAGAATCTACCCGGTAATGCCATCATTCAAATATGTGACCAAACAGATCAAGTCAGCAAGCATTTTAAATCCTTTTCCAAAATCTTACTTTAGTTCTACAAAGGAAATATACAACAAAACATAAGGCATAGCTCGCTGATATTTTATGCCTAAAACAAACCATTACAAAATGAAATTATGCATCTTTTGTAACTTTGCATTTGTTCCATCTCACACAATAATTAAAAGATGAATAGTACTTACTTACAGCACTTAGAATCACCTGACCACAGCTGATACAGTATCTCCCAGACTTCTAGTTTCTAAAATTCTGGGGGAGGTGGGACAATCTGAACAGTTAATAGTCTACATGGTAGTAATATTACCTCTTGGCCATTGGCCCAATACTAATCCTTTTTGTTTTTTTAGTATATAAAATATGCTGAAAACATTTCTCTTAAATACATTTCAATTAATGTAATTAAACAGAAGGCAACAATTTCCTTCTAGAAGAGCTATTAAGCTATGAAAAACTTTCCAAATATTTGTTAAATTAATTTATGGAATATTTTTAGGGTCAACATATGTATTTATTTTAGAGCCTGTGCTAAACATGTGTAAAAAGAACTAAAAACATAATCACACTCATTTTTTTAAAAAATGGAAACTACCATTTTCATCCCTATAGTAATTTTATAAATATATCACTTGCTTTAATTCAAAGTAAGGATAAATTTCAAAAATCCACTGTGAAATTTACATTCTCACTAAGCACAAAAATACACAAATATTAGTTCTAATCAGAAATTTCAGCTAAGTGAAAATTTTTACTTTGAAGTAAGTAGATCTGGGATACAGAAGTAAAATTTTTGATCGAAGCACATCACAAATATATTGTTTTCATGTAAAAATAAATTTTTTTAAAGAAATAATGTTTAACAGTCTTTTAACCCCATCTTCTCAAACACATATATTTTCCTTAAAATAAGTTTCAGATAAACATCTCATTTAAAATCTGATTTTATAAAAAAGAGAAATAAAATTTAGTTATCCTTAGATGTATTTGAGTCAAGTAGTTGCTGCTTCCAGATATTATGACCTAAAAATCATGACACTATAATAAGTAACCTTTGGTTTGCAACCTAATACTGTGAAATTCAATTCATACTGCTTACCAATGAAGTCTGATGTATATTCGTAAATTTAAAATTTTCTCTTTTAAAAAGAAAAAAATCCTGTGTAACAGAGAAGTATGAATTTTAAAAACCTTAAAATTCATTGATAAACCATTTGTATCATACCAAAGATCTACAAAATAATAAAGTATCCTAATAGTATTTTTAAATATACTATCAAAAACCTCAAACTCTTATATATTAAGTGCAACAACCAACGTATTTTTACAAACAAAACATTTTCGAAGGCTGGAAAGAAAACACGCTAATTGTAAGAGCAGTGATGTTTGGGTCAATTCGACAGGTTTTAAATCTCAAATCTGCTACTTCCAAGCTTATGCATATTTCTTAACTTCTCTAGAATTGGATCTCCTCAGATATAAAACAAGGGGCATTGTTAGTATCTACTTTAGAGGGCGCTTCTGAGTAATAATCAGATAATGCACATAAGAAATTACTACAGTATCGGGGCGCCTGGGTGGCTCAGTGGGTTAAGCCGCTGCCTTCGGCTCAAGTCATGATCCCAGGTCCTGGGTTCAAGCCCCACATCGGGCTTTCTGCTCAGCAGGGAGCCTGCTTCCTCCTCTCTCTCTGCCTGCCTCTCTGCCTACTTGTGATGCCTGTCTGTCAAA